>NW_016804726.1:1053432-1091048 GCF_001698545.2 Rhinopithecus bieti
CCGCTCCCGGCGTCCTTGCCGCGCCTCCGCCGGCCGCCGCGCGATGTGAGGCGGCGGCGCCAGCCTGGCTCTCGGCTCGGGCAAGCTCTCTGCGGCCATTAGGGGCCGGTGCGGCGGCGGCGGCGCGGAGCGCGGCAGCAGGAGGAGGGTTCGGAGGGTGGGGGCGCAGGCCCGGGAGGGGCACCGGGAGGAGGTGAGTGTCTCTTGTCGCCTCCTCCTCTCCCCCCTTTTCGCCCCCGCCTCCTTGTGGCGATGAGAAGGAGGAGGACAACGCCGAGGAGGAAGAGGCTGATGGCGGCGGCGGAGCTCCGAGAGACCTCGGCTGGGCAGGGGCCGGCCGTGGCGGGCTGGGGACTGCGCCTCTAGAGCCGCGAGTTCTCGGGAATTCGCCGCAGCGGACGCGCTCGGCGAATTTGTGTTCCTGTGCCCTCCTCCGGGCTTGGGCCCAGGCCCGGCCCCTCGCACTTGCCCTTACCTTTTCTATCGAGTCCGCATCCCTCTCCAGCCACTGAGACCCGGCGAAGAGAAAAAGGAACTTCCCCTATCCCCTCGGGTGCCGTCGGAGCCCCCCAGCCCACCCCTGGGTGCGGGGCGGGGACCCTGGGCCGAAGAAGAGATTTCCTGAGGATTCTGGTTTTCCTCGCTTGTATCTCCGAAAGAATTAAAAATGGCCGAGAATGTGGTGGAACCGGGGCCGCCTTCAGCCAAGCGGCCTAAACTCTCATCTCCGGCCCTCTCGGCGTCCGCCAGCGATGGCACAGGTTAGTTTCGGCAGCCCCGGCCTTCCACGTTCCCCTTAATCTTTTCTACTCGGTGCGCCTTTATTCTTCCATTTTTTTTTTCTTCATCTCTCTCTAGTTCCCTGCCCCTTAATTAATTTTAAAGGTATTTGAATGAGCGGGTCGAAGACGTCCAGTAGCCCAACCATTTTCTTTGCCTCCTAATACATTGGTTGCAACACTATGTCATATCGATGTGTGTTCTGGAATTAGAGCTCGTAAGTGGGTGCTGTATAGAAATGGCCTGTATTGTTGCTCCCATGCAGTTTAATTTGGGAAATGCCAATGCATTTGTGTGTAAGAACTTCTGTGCAATTTAAGTCTCAATTTTTTTGTTCTTGGTAAATGAAGAATTTAGAATCCTTTCTCCTTACTGTACTTACTCTGTTTCCTCTACTTTCCACTCTTTTCAAGATTTTTTCTCCTTTGCAGAATATTTTATGTTGAAGAATAGGGTGTAAGAAAATCTTGATTTTGTGTGTGCGCGAGGTCCAAGATTTCAGATTAGAGGTGAAGTTTAACAATTCTTTTATCTTACCTCCATTCTTAGCTTTTTTTTTTTCTTTTTCTTCTTATTTGCTTTAAGAATCAATATGGAGCGCAGTTCATTTCACATCTCCCAGTTCTTTGGTGTGAGACCAAAATGTCTGAAACTCCAGGTTTTTAGGTTGAGAGAACAGGGGCATGTTCTTTGCAGTTTCAGTCACTTTCTCATTTTAGGGGAAATAAAAAGATAAACAATTTTGTTGAGTTACGTACCTGGAAATCAAGGTTAGAAGTTGAAAGAGTTCCAATCATCAACTACAAACATGAACTGATTGTACAAAAGTTTAAAATGTGCATTAGGTTTTGTGTTTGTATGTGTCTTTGTCTTTTTACACTTTTAAACATACTTGGAGATCAAGATTTTCGTTTAAAAGCTTTACGGATTTTTTAATTCATTCAGTTGTGGACTAGCCCCTTTGTCAGGAGAAGTTCAGGGAGACTTCCTCCATCATCCCTTCATTCTTCTCTTACAGTTAGTTTAATGGTGTTACCCTGATGGGTAAGGACCTTTTCTTTGCTGGGATAATGAAGATGAAGAATGGCTGGCCATCTGACAGTCCACAAGATGTTCCCCTTTACTACGGAGCATCTCTTTAACTCCCTGAGAACAGGCTCAACGTCATCCCTCCATCTGCCAGTGAGAGTGCATAATGGAGTTAAATGTACCCTTTGAGTTTGTGGAGAACTTGGAGAGCATGTTTCTAAGTAGGCTTCATTTCAGAGAGTGAAAATGGGAAGACAGAACTAATGCTTTGAATTCGTTGCTTTTGTAAGAAAGATGTGAAATGAATTTAAGTTAACCTGCAAAAATTGAGCAGTAGGAATCTTGCAGAGTTTCTCTTGTAACATTGATTATGCGTGAAATTTGATCTGTACGTATTCTATGAAGGTACTGTAGTGTCCAGGGAATTTTTTAGCTGTTTTTTTTCCCTTCAGAATTTATACACATACACACGTCGTTGTATTCCTTTGCACCTACTAAAGTGCCATTCAGAAGGATTTTTTAGATCATCTTTAGACACTTAATCACCTGTAGATTTTTGTGGTGTTTCTTTAGTATTTGTGTAATGTGGTAGTTTTTGCTTTTTAGTTTTGGTGTAACGTGGCAGGAGATTTTACATTGGAGTTAGCCAGTGACTTGGAACGTAGGGGAAACTTTTTTATGTACTTTGAGGAGTCCTGATTTGAGCAGCTTCGTCTTGGAGCTGTATTGTAATACTTCTGTTCAGGTGTGCTACTGCTTTCTCCATGTCGGTCTGTTTTGCTACTTGAAATATCTTTGAATAATTACAAGAGTTCTAAATGTATCAAGTGGGCTTTTACAGTTTAAAAAACCCTCAACATTGAGATTAATTCATTCACTCATGATACTCAGAGTTTATCTTAGTTACTTTTCTAAATTTTGTAATGAAGATTGACTTCCTGCCTCCTCCCCAAATCAAGATTCTACTCCAGGAATTCTTTGGTGTACAGTTTTTAATTGTAACTAGTCTGGGTTTGGGGGAGGGGAGAAATGAGTATAAAGAAAATACTGTGGCTCTGTGAACTTACTTCAAGCTGGGTACCATTATACCTTTTTGTTTGTTTTTTTAGATGAGAGTCTCTCGCTGTGTCACCCAGGCTGGAGTGCAGTGGCGCGATCTCACTACAACCTCTGCCTCCCGGGTTTGAGCAATTCTGTCTCAGCCTCCCTAGTAGCTACAGGCGCAGGCCACCACACCTGGCTGATTTTTGTATTTTTAGTTGAGATGGGATTTCACCATATTGGTCAGGCTGGTCTAGAACTCCTGCTCTCAAGTGATCCACCCACCTTGGCCTCCCCAAGTGCTGGGATTACAGGTGTGAGCCGCCTGGCCAGGGGTACCATTATATCTTGATTTTTTTTTTTTTTTTGGCATTCTGCAGTTTGTAATATGTTTGCAGGTAACTGTTATTGGGGGCATATCACCTCTTAAAACTTTAAATTTCAAACTTGTAACTTCTGATTTTTGAGTTGTCACTTGGGTGAAAGAAATTTTTTCCTTGATATTATGGTTTTTGTCTAGAACTGGTTGAAATAAGCCCCAAATTCTAGCATGTAGGAACTTTTTTTTTTTTTAAAGTCATTTAGGCTTGCACATCTCATGATGTAAATATATCACCAAGAGCTTTCTGGTGTCAGCCTTAAAGGAAAGAAAACTGGAATCCAATGGGGTGACATGCTAAAGTGTTACAAACCAAATTAGTACGTAAGTTTCAACATCTGCATTTCTGTTTAATACTCAAATATTCTCCTAAGAAATTTCCAGGTTGATTCAATTAAGTTAAACTCAACTTTTACGTGTTGGGATGGGGAAGAGACTTATTTGTAGCCTTCACACCTTTATGTTCTTGTTTCAGTATTTGCATTTGATCCATTGAAATTTTTATTTCGTTTAGTATCATTAGGGTAAAACAAATCATTTGAGAAATGACATTTTTTTCTACTTCTCCTCCCTCCAAAAAAAGATGATGAAAGCTGCTTGTAACCTTTTTTTTTCTAAAAATGACTGCAAGACTGGAAAAGTTAATGTTAGGCAAATCCTGGAAATATTTTTTGGAGCTGTTTCTGATCATCTGAGTGATGGAAATGATGAGGGTCATCTGTTGTCTTCATTATTCAGTGAACATGTTTTGTCACTGCTTCGTAAGCGCTTAATGCCATATGTACTTAAAAAGCACCAGGAAAGACAGGATTTTAGGGTCTGGCATATAATTAGGGTAAAGATCCTTCTGGTCTTGGTACAGTTTTGTGACCCTGAGTTTTGGGCTTTTTTTGTTTTTTGGGTTTTTCCCCCATTTCAAAGACACAGGGCAGATAGTATATAAAAGCATACCTGCCTTTTGACCAGTAGATTAATGTACACAGTGGATAAGTGGTCAGGATTTTTAAAACGTCAGCTCTCCTTTTTTTTTGAGACAGAGTTTCACTCTTGTTACCCAGGCTGGAGTGCAGTAGCGCGATCTTGGCTCACTGTAACCTCCAAGCGATTCTCTGCTTCAGCTTCCTCAGTAGCTGGGATTATAGGTGTCTACCACCATGCCCAGCTAAGTTTTGTATTTTTTAGTGGAGACAGGATTTCGCCATTTTGGCCAGGCTGGTCTCGAACTCCTGACCTCAGGTGATCCACCCGCCTTAGCCTCCCAAAGTGCTGGGAATACAGGCGTGAGCCACCACACCCGGCTATCAGCTCTACTTTGTTAAAATGCCATTGTGTGTTAGTGATTCATCATCCTAACCAAAACATTTTGATCAAGACCATTTATTTTCCAACTCTGTAACTTGTGATATACTATGTTTTATTTTATTTTGGCTTGAATGTTTACATTAGAGTTTGCTTCTGGAGTCTTGCAGATATAGCTCCTTGATTTAGTGAGGCATTGCTCTCCTCAGTATTAAATTGCAAAACATTTTACTAAAGTGCCTTAAATTTTTCTGGCAATTATTCTCGAGGCCTTGTAAGTTCATTTATAGGACTTCAATAAGGTTGTTTCTGGTTGATAATGAGATAAAGTGACTTTAAAGTTGTAACTCTTGTATGCGTTACGTATTCCAGGAGGAGTTCATCTTCTTTTACAGAGGTTGGGATCGTATCGGCATGTCCAGGGAACGGATAATAGGGAGGAGGGAGGAAAAGATTTCTGCCTTGGTGGCCTTTTGGCATTATTTTGTGTTTTTCTTTGCTTTTCTATCTCCTTTTTAGTCTATTTAATAAAAAGAAAAAAATGGAAACAGTTGAAAATTAATGCAAAGTGGTACTTGTAGGGACATTAAGTGGTAAATAGCGAAGAGAAAAAAGAGTAGGAAGAATATTGCAGATACAAGTGGGAGTGTAAAATACTTTTTCCTGGTATATTTACAAAAACAATTTGAGAGTTACTCTGCCAATTCATATACCCAGCAATTAATGGAAAAGTAAAAGATGCTACTTTTGTGTTTGTCCAGATTTTAGGGTTTCCTCCTTTGAAGATTTCTAAAGTTGAATTTTTTTAAGTGAGGCAAGCAGTAAAATTAATGGGNAATTTTTTGTATTTTTAGTAGAGACGGGGTTTCACCATGTTGACTAGGATGGTCTCCATTTCCTGACCTCGTAATCCTCCCACGTCAGCCTCGCAAAGTGCTGGGATTACAGGCGTGAGCCACCGCACCCGGCGAAAATTCTTTAACATTGAACTTCGCAGGTGATTTTTTTTTTTTTTCACTTAGTAGACAGTAGTTTTGTTCTGAAATTTTAATGGGAAATTTTTTATTACTGATCACTTTCCCGGAGACACTTGAGGATAAATATTAATTGAGGTGTTAAGCCTCTTCTGAGCAATTTGGATATAATTTGTTTTTAGATACAGATTTTTTATAAATGCCCCAAAGCAATTAGAAGTAATTTTGTTGAGAGAGAGAGTGTAAAACTAAAAGTATTGAAAAGAGTAAGAGAGTAGCTAAGAGAATGAGTATTGGAGTCAGACTGCTAGAGTTCATATCCCAGACTTGTGTTTATTAACTGTGAACATTGGGCCCAATGCTTAACTTGGCTCAACCTCCTCACATTTATTCCTAACCACAACCCTGTAAGGTGGGTACCCACCTTATAGGAATCCACCTTACTTATCCACCCTACAGGGTTGTGGTTAGGAATAAATGAGAATTCTCTTTATCAGATGCTTAAGACTATGCTTGCTTCTGTGTAGTATGTGTTCATTGTTAACTGTTTTAACTTTATTGCTAAATATACCAGAAGAAAAGCAGTGATAGGTGGTTTGGGGTTGTTTTGTGTTTTTGTTTTGCGATGGAGTCTTGCTCTGTTGCCCAAGCTGGAGTACAGTGGCGTGATCTTGGCCTACAGCAACTTCCACCTCCCCGGTTCAGGCGATTCTCCTGCTCACCTCCCGAGTAGCTGGGACTACAGGCATGCACCACCACGCCCGGCTAATTTTTGTATTTTTAGTAGAGACAGGGTTTCACTATATTGGTCAGGCTGGTCTTGAACTCCTGACCTTGTGATCCACCTGCCTCAGCCTCCCAAAATATTGGGATTACAGGGGTGAGCCACCACACCCAGCCTGTTTTTTGTTTTTTTTTTTTTAAGTGGATATGTAGTAGTCCCCTCTTATCCTTGGTCTCCAGTGGATACCTGAAACCCTGGATAGTAGTGAACATAATTGTCATCAGAACATGTTTCTGTCCGTGTCTTCCACACACGAATTTAATGCCTTTTCTTCTTAACTGATCGCTTGTCATGCACTGTGGCTGTGATGTTTGCAGTTTGAGGTGCAGCAACAAAACTATCACAAATTTTTTTCCTTCTTCACAATTTCACGGATAGATTTGATCTTTGCAACCTCAGCGTACAAATTTTTTTCGTTCCTTATTGAGTCAGGAACTTTCACCTTTAAGCAGTTTACAGCTTCTCTTTGGCATATCCAAATTGCTGTCATTGCCATTCTTGCACTTAGGGACCGTCATTAAGTAAAATAAGGGTTACTTAAAACTCAAGCACTGCCGTACCCCATAGTCAGTCTGACAGTCAGTCTGGTAACTGAGATGGCTACCAAGTGACAAATGGCTGGTAGTTTATACAGGTGAATACATTAGACCAAGGGGAGATTCACTACCCGGTCAAGTGAGATTTTGTCAGGCTACTCAGAATGGCATGCAGTTTAAAACATTGTTGTGGCTCTCACCTGTAATCCTGGCACTTTGGGAGACTGAGGCAGGAGGATTGCTTGAGGCCAGGCATTCAAGACCAGCCTGGGCAATGCAGTGAGACCCCTCCCAACCCCCGACCATCTCTATAAAAAAATTTTTTTTTTAATCAGCAAGGCGTGATGAGGTGCATCTGTAGTCCTGGCTTCTTGGGAGGCTAAGGTGCGAGGATCACTTGAGCCCAGGAGTTTGAGGTTACAGTGAGCTATGATCACACCACTGCACACTCCAGCCTGGGTGACATAGCAGGACTCTGTTTCTAAAACAACAAAAATTAGTGTTTATTTCTGCAGTTTTCTTTGTAATATTTTGGACCACAGATGTCTGAAATGGTAGAAAGCAAAACAGAAGATAAGGATGAACTACTGTATAGATAGACTGGATAAAGAGAAAGCCAAGTGCGTGATGTTCATAGAGGAGTCTTAGGAGTAAGCCTTATGGCCTCTATCCAAAGGTGGTTTTCTAGGAGTATCAGAATATGGGAACAGAGCTTAAAATAGAAAAATACTGTACAGTTAGCCTTCCATATCTGTGGGTTCCATGTTTGTGGATTCAGCCATGGATTGAAATATTTAGGGGAAAAAAATGCGTGGTTGCGTCTGTACTGGACATGTACGGGCTTTTTTTTCTTGTCATTATTCCCTAAACAATACGGCATAACAACTATTTATGTTGCATTTACGCTGCATTAGCTATTGTTAATAATATAGAAAGAATTCAAAGTATATAGGTGGATGTGTGTAGGTTATATGCAAATATTACATATCTCCTTTATATCAGGGACTGGAGCGTCCTCAGATTTTGGTATCTGCAGTGGAGGGAGTGGATTCTGGAACCAATTAGCCAGCAGATACCAAGGGACAATCATATATATATGTATACTATCATTAAGATGTCTTGTGTACATAAGTAATTGAAATGAAAATCAGATATTTAAGGCATAATGAGAAAATGGAAAACATTGTTCTTGTTAGAAATGTTCAAGATAAGAATGGCTTCTTGATAAAGAACTGTGTTAAGCATGATTTTTTCTTTCTTCTTTTTAGACACAGAGTCTCACTCTGTTTCCTAGACAGGAGTACAGTGGTGCAGTCTTGGCTGACTGCAGCCTCCATCTCCTGGGTTCAAGCGATTCGCCTGCCTCAACCTCCCAAGTAGCTGGGATTACAGGCACCCACCACTATCCATCCCTGGCTAATGTTTGTATTTTTAGTAGAGATGGGGTTTCATCATGTTCGCCAGGCTGGTCTCGAACTCCTGACCTTAGTCTGCCCACCTAAGCCTCCCAAAGTGCTGGTATTACAGGCGGGAGCCACAGTGCCTGGCCAATTAAGCATAATTTTTTCTATTTTTCATTTTGTTACCTGGGTCTTTTTTTTTGAGATGGAGTCTCACTCTGTCGCCCAAGCTAGGGTGCAGTGGCGCGATCTCGGCTCACTGCCAGCTCTGCCTCCCAGGTTCACACCTTTCTTCTGCCTCAGCCTCCCGAGTAGCTGGGACTACAGGCGCCCACCACCACGCCCAGCTAATTTTTTCTATTTTTTGTAGACACGTGGTTTCACTGTGTTAGCCAGGATGGTCTCAATCTCCTGACCTTGTGATCCACCTGCCTCGACCTCCCAAAGTGTTGGGATTACAGGTGTGAGCCACCACGCCTGGCCAAGAATAAATTTTTTTGAGATGGAGTCTTGCTGTGTTGCCCAGGCTGAAGTTATCCTCCTGCTTCAGCCTCCTGATTAGCTGGGTTTACAGACGTGAGTCACTATGCCTGGCTCCAAGAAACTTTTCTTATAAAGGAGGAAAAAGTAGGAGCAGTACAGTGCTCCAAAGAATTTTTTTTTTTTTTTTTTTTTTTTTTTTTGAGACGGAGTCTCGCTCTGTCGCCCAGGCTGGAGTGCAGTGGCGCGATCTCGGCTCACTGCAAGCTCCGCCTCCCGGGTTTACGCCATTCTCCTGCCTCAGCCTCCCGAGTAGCTGGGACTACAGGCGCCCGCCATCTCGCCCGGCTAGTTTTTTGTATTTTTTTTAGTAGAGACGGGGTTTCACCGTGTAGACCAGGATGGTCTCGATCTCCTGACCTCGTGATCCACCCATCTCGGCCTCCCAAAGTGCTGGGATTACAGGCTTGAGCCACCGCGCCCGGCCCACTCCAAAGAATTTTTTTACAACAGTTAAGGAAGAACTACCTTTTACTTGTAGCACTAGAGATTCTGTTTCAAAGCATAAAGAAAGAATACTTACCTTTATTACTTGTAATGTACTCTCATATTTTCTGTTGCTTTCTTTTTTTTTTTTTTGAGACGGAGTCTTGCTCTGTCCCCAGGCTGGAATGCAGTGGCGTGATCTCGGCTCACTGCAAGCTCTGCCTCCTGGGTTCATGCCATTCTCCTGCCTCAGCCTCCCGAGTAGCTGGCTACTCGGCGCCCACCACTGCGCCCAGCTAATTTTTTGTGTTTTTAGTAGAGACGGGGTTTCACCGTGGTCTCGATCTCCTGACCTTGTGATCCGCCAGCTTCGGCCTCCCAAAGTGCTGGGATTACAGGCGTGAGCCCCCGCGCCCGGCCTTTTTTTTTTTTTTTTTTTTTAGTACTGGTTGCAGCCTATTATATTGATTTTTATGACCCACTTTTGGCTTGTGAGCCATAATTTGAAGAATACTGGTGTAGAAGAGTTGACAAGATGGCAGTTACTCTGTATTAGGCCAACTTTTTCTGTATGCTAGGCACTTATCCTCTGTACATTGTTCCTCCTTTCCTTCCTGGAGTTTATAGATAAGGGAAGAAGACTGGCATTCACTAAGTCTGGTGTGATCAGCATTGTATTTGGGAAGTACACATATAGTGGGAGGAACGGAAGGACCTAACCCAGTAGTTACAGGCCCTAATGGCTCTCTTTGAGGAATTGTGTCTGATTTTGGGATCTCACAGATAGAGATAGGGTTAGTAAAAATGAGCCCAGGCTAGAAAGGAGACTGTGTGAGGCCAGAGTATATCCTGTTCTGGGAACTTATGAGTACTATCTAACTGGTAGGATAGCCAAAAACATGACTGTAGAGGTGAGCAAGGGGCCAATCATGGAGGGCTTATAATACAGGAGTTTAGACTTTCCGTTTTACCCATTTAATGGATGGAGCAGAATTGTGCCTTAGGCAGTTAAGTAAAAGGAGGAATAGTTTGGGAAGAAGCAGGGAAAAATGGGAGGCAGGGAGACCAGTGAAACAGCTGTTTTAGGGTTCCAGCCACCCTTACCATAGAAGACGGAAAGAAGTGGAAAGATTTGAGGGAAGATGGATGGTGAACAGAACTTGGTGATTGATTAGAAGTTAGGTAATAAGATGAATAAATCAAGGATAATTCCCAAGTTTAAAGTTTGAGCAACTCGATGGGTGATGATTTATTTATTTATTGACAGATACTCTCTGTCACCCAGGTTGGAGTGCAGTGGTGTGATCTCAGCTCTCTGCAACCTCTGCCTCCCGGGTTCACGCGATTCTCATGCCTCAGCCTTCCACATAGCTGGGGCTACAGGCATCCGCCACCACACCTAGCTGGTTTTTGTATTTTTAGTAGAGATGGGGTTTCATCATGTTGGCCAGGCTGGTCTCGAACTCCTGGCCTCAAGTGGTCTGCTCGCCTTGGCCTCCTAAAAGTGCTGAGATTACAGGTCTGAGGCACTGTGCCCAGCTGGATAATTATTTAATAAATTGGGGCGCATAGGAAGCATAGTATTTGTGAAGTGGGTGTGCAGGTGTGATGGGGCTAGTGATGTTACATTTGGGGCATTTTGAAGTCATGGGGTTCTTCTGAGTTGAGCAGTCATTCTTTTCATTTGCTGCACCTTTATCTCATTTTAGCCAACAGACATTGGATACCTACCAAGTCTTAGGCATTTGCAATGTAAAGACGAATTAAGGTGCCTTCTGCTGTCAAAACCTTTAGAGATACAGTGGGGTTGGTATACATGTCTACACAATTTTCCTGTAAGTTACGCTTTAAACGGTTTTTTAAATGTTCTGTATAAAGGCAGGGGATAGGGATTGTTTTTGACAGAGTAGGTTTGGAGTGTTGGTGGAAAACTTCACGGAGAAAATGTATATTTGAATAGGGTTGGTGGAAATTAAAGTAACATACGTTAGGGAAGGTTGGAAGAGATTTTCAGATGGAGCTAACATGGTTCTGATGTGGCTAGAATATACGCTGTGTGGTAGGGTTTTTCATGGGAGACAGATGGGAAAGGATGTTGGGGTTCTATTATGGAAAAATAAATATGTTAAGGAATTTGCCATTTATCTTAGCATCAGGGTAAAAATTTTATGACGAGGTTGGGGAAAGACTAATTCTGGTAATGCTGTATAGAGCAACAGTAGGTAGAACCTATGGCAGGAAGACTAGGAATATGTTATTTACCTCTTTTGTAATGAGCTTGTCATTTGCCTTGGAAATTTTTGGTAAATTGTAATCAATAAAGTGAATTGTTTATTTTGTTCAAGATCCATGTTTGGTTTACCAGTTGTCATAAATGTAGAAAATATACCAGATACCAAGTTAGAAACCATTCACTCTCCCTGTTATTTACAGATATGCAAGTTTTTTTGTTGTTTTTTGTTTCATTTCGTTTTTAAAGGGTATGTTTCTCCATCCAGGATTCTCTATAGGCATTCCCTTGTAACAAATCCCAAGTTTTGCTCAAAGTCAAGAACTGTTCAGTGACAATTTAGTTAGCACACAATTTAGGCTTACTATAAAACATGTTCTTGAGTTGATTCTTAAGATGGGATTTTAATGAATAATAGTGTCTTCATCATGTAGTTTTTTTGTTGTTGTTTTTGTTTTTTAAATACAGAATCTTGCTCTGTTGCCCAGGCTGGAGTGCAGTAGTGTGATCTCAAGTAGCTAGGATTACAGGCGCCTGCCACCACACCTGGCTAATTTTTGTATTTTTAGTAGACACAGGGTTTTGTCATGTTGGCCAGGCTGACCTCGAACTCCTGACATCAGGTGATCTGCCCGCCTCGGCCTCCCAAAGTGCTGGGGTTACAGGCGTGAGCCACCGTGCCCAGCCTCATGTAGTTATTTTCACAAGAAGTGTCACTATATTAATATATTGAAAAAGAGCAAGGTAGATTGTCAATGTGAATTTTCTAAACATGGCCCCAGGTCACATTCTGGATCAATTAAAGCACTTCATCTCTGTTTAAAATTCAAGACTTAAGGCTGGGCGCAGTGGCGTACGCCTGTAATCCCAGCACTTTGGGAGGCTGAGGCGGGCAGATTACTCGAGGTCAGGAATTTGAGACCAGCCTGGCCAACATGGTGAAATCCCATCTCTACTAAAAATACAAAAATTAGCCAGACGTGGTGGCAGGCGTCTGTAGTTCCAGCTACTGGGGAGGCTGAGGCAAGGGAATCTCTTGAATCTGGGAGGCAGAGGTTGCAATGAGCTGAGATTGCGCCTGGGCCACGAGCAAAACTCCGTCTCAAAAAATATAATAATTATTATTATTCAAGATTGAAATGTGTTGGGTTTTTTTGTTTTTTGAGATGGAGTCTCACTCTGTCACCCAGGCTGGAGTGTATTGGTGAGGTCTCAGCTCACTGCAGCTTCCGCCTCCTGGGTTCAAGTGATTCTCCCATCTCAGCCTCCCGAGTAGCTGGGACTACAGGCGCATGCTACCACAGCCGGCTAATTTTTGTATTTTTAGTAGAGACAAGGTTTCGCTATGTCGGCCAGGCTGGTCTTGAACTCCTGGCCTCATGATCCGCCTGCCTCGGCCTCCCAAAATGCTGGGATTACAGGCGTGAGCCACCACGCCGGGTATTGTTGGGGTTTAAGAAGAATAAACTTCAAGTTAATCTCTTTCCAAAGTATGGGTACACCTTTTGATGTCATGATAGAAGGACCATGTTAAGAGTATATATTTTGAAATTTGCTTGCACTTTTGCCCTTTCACTATTGGATTTCAAAATTCAATAGCTGCCAGCATTTGTAGCTATGTGATTCTGTGTAATTATCATCTTTTATCCAAATTTGTGTAAAACTTAACAAGTTATCCTAATTTTTTGGAAGTATTAGAAATCTTGCCTATCATGGATATTTTATTTTATTGCATGGATATTTTATTTTAATTAATTAATTATTTATTAATTAATGGATATTTATTTTAGTAAATGGATATTTTATTTTAATTATAAAATTAAATTTTATTTTGGATATTTTATTTTAATATGGATGGATATTTTATTTTAATCCAGCATGGATATTTTATTTTAATTAATGTTCCTTCAAATTACGTAGTTTGAAATGTTTGTGCATCTTTATTTCCTTGCTAGATGGGTTGTTTATATGATAATTCTTCATCTACGGAGGGTTAAAGTACCTTTTTTAAATGAAGTACTGAATAGAGGTTAGGAAAGTTGTTTGAACCTGATAAATTTGCAAGATTTACAAAATTTTCTCATTTCAAAAGCTTCAGTTTTAAAATTACATGCTTTTTAAGCATCCGGTGTAAGAGTAGGAGTGTCCAAAAGCAATAAGAATAAGAAGTCTTTGTAAGATTGGTAGTTTCAGTGTTTAGCCAAACCATTATCACAATTAGAATGACTAATGTTATGTAGGTTTGATTTTCAACTCCATTCTTTTTTTGTTTTGTTTTTTTTTAAATTCCAAATCTCTAACCTAGACTAGGTACGGTGAGTGTTGTGATCTCTGCCCACCTCATCACTCACTTTGTTCTCCCCACTTTATTTCAACTGCTGAACTGGCTGAGCTTTTACTCCTCCCCACCTTAGGTTGTTCCACCCTTCATCTGTCAAGCTCCTACTCATCCTGTGGACTCCACCTCTGGGTTAGATGAAAGAAAAGTTTGAAATGTCCACTCTTTAAAAACATTAAGTGTTTTTTGTTGTTTGTTTGAGACTGGGTCTCACTCTGTCTTCCAGGCTGTAGTGCTGTGGTGCAATCTTGACTCATGGCAGCCTCGACCTCCTTGGCTAAATGATCCTCCCACCTCAGCCTGTAGCTGCACCACTATGCCTGGCTAATTTATAAATTTTTTTTGTAGAGACAGGGTCTTGCTGTCTTACCCGGGCTCGTCTCAAACTCCTGGGCTCAAGCGACCTGCCTTGGCCCTCAAAGTGCTGGGATTACAGGTGTGAGCCGCCTACCAAGTCTGGCCTAAAAGCATTTTTTTATTTTTATTTTTTGAGATGGAGTCTTGTGCTGTCGCCCAGGCTGGTGTGCAGTAGCGCGATCTTGGCTTACTGCAGTCTCCACCTCCACGGTTCAGGTGATTCTGGAGCCTCAGCCTCCTGCATAGCTGGATGGCGTGTGCCATCACCCCTGGCTCATTTTTGTATTTTTAGTAGAAATGGAGTTTCACCATGTTGGCCAGGCTGGTTTCAAACTCCTGACCTCCGCCATCCTAAGCCTTCCAAAGTGCCGAGATTACAGGCGTGAGCCACCGTGCCCGGACCTAAAAGCATTTTAATGCCACAGAGAAAGCCAGCTAAAAGGAGGAGGAGCAGTAGATGAATTCTTTGGGATTTGAGAAAATTGACTAGATTTGAAATAATTAATAAAAGTATTTTACTTAATGAACACAGTTTAAGAGAAGTGAGTTGATTTTACTTCATTTTACCTAAAGTACAAAGGTAAGTGTGTTTACTCAACAAATAATGTGTGAGCCTTTTAAGTAAAAAAAAAAAAAAAAAAAGTGTAACTGGGGGAGATACTAATTTAGTAGAATTAGATGTTGAGCCAAAATTATTTTAATTTTAAATTGCATTTTGTGTCATAGTTAAGTAACTAGAAAATTATCTGATTTATGTTCATAGTGCAGTGTTTGGGATTATATTTTTAATGGTCCTAATTTTAAAGGTTATGCTTCATTTAATTTCTCATGTATCATTGAATTGTTTGGAAAGGCTAAATGAACAGAGTTTATTTTTTATTTATTTGGAGTATCGCTCTTGTTGCACAAACTGGAGTGCAATGGCGCAGTCTCAGCTTACTTCAACCTCTGCCTCCCGGGTTCAAGCGATTCTCATGCCTCAGCCTCCTAAGTAGCTGGGATTACAGGCCACCACACCCAGCTAATTTTGTATTTTTTTAGAGACAGGGTTTCTCCATGTTAGGCAGGCTGGTCTTGGACTCCCGTTGTATTTTTTTCTTAGAGACAGGGTTTCTCCATGTTAGGCAGGCTGGTCTTGGACTCCTGGCCTCAGGTGATTGCTCGCCTCGGCCTCCCAAAGTGCTGAGATTACAGGTGTGAGCCACCACGCCTGGCCGCCGAGTTTATTTTATAAGGGATTATTATATGGTTAAATCTGTTGTAAAGAGCAGACCACAAGAAGTAATAGGAGACAGCAAGGGTGATCTACAGAATCAGTATGTAATAATGAAAGGATGTTTTGACTCAACACTAGTTTCCCACGTGTTTAATCCAAACTCAGTTGTTGTTTAAATTGTCACATTTCTAATACATGGTCCATTGGGTAAACCATGTATTAGGCTAAACTTTTTCTTTTTTTTTCTTTCTTTTTTTTTTTTTTTTTTTTGTTTTTTTTTTTTGAGACAGGGTCTCATTCTGTTGCCCAAACTGGAGTGCAGTGGCGTGATCATGGCTCACTGCAACCTCAACCTCCTGGGCTCAAGCAATCCTCCCATCTCAGCCTCCCAAGTAGCTGGGACTACAGGTGTGCTGACCACCATGCCTGGCTAATTTTTGTATTTTTTTGTTGACACTAGAGTCTTTCTGCATTCCAGGCTGGCCTTGAACTCCTGTGTTCAAGCAACCATCCAGCCTTGGCCTTCCAAAGTGCTAGGATTATAGGCGTGAGCCACGGTGTCCAACCTGTGCTAAACTTTTCAAATCAGATTTGTATGTGTCTTGTCCTGTTTTACTTCACCATGATTGGACTAAATGTACACTCAGATGAAGAAACTTAAAAAAAAAAATACTGCTCCTTGTGAGGCAGAAGAAACATTTTACTGAAAGTCATTTTTGTATTGGAGCATCATTAAAGGCATAAAGGAACTTGTGAACAGACTACTTGGTAGAAGCAGCCTGGTAATGTTGATTGGTTGATACTTTAGTAAGCAGGAAATGTCTTACTGGAGATAGTTCATTCATTTCAACAGTTATTTGTGATACTGTTTTTTAATATTTGCCGTAGCATAGTTAAAAGGTGATGGAACAAACTTCAGATTTGTGAATTTTTAATTAAACATAAAGGGGGCAAAAGTAGATAAATATCTAAGAGCTCATCTTACTATGTAGAAAAAATACTTGCTGGCCCAGCGCCATGGCACACATATGTAATCCCAGCACTTTGGGAAGCCAAGGTGGGAGGCTTGCTTGAGCCCAGGAGATTCAGACCAGTCTGGGTAACACGGTGAGACCACCATCTCAACAAAGTTAAAAAAAAATTAGGTGTTGTGATGGCGTGCCTTTGGTGGCAGCTACTAAGGAGGATTGCTTGAGCCATGAGGTGAGGCTGCAGTGAGCTGTGATCCCGGCACTCCACTCCAGGCTGGGCGACACAGCAAGACCCTGTCTCAAAAAAAAAAAGGGAAAACATGAGACAGCAATCAAATACAATAGATTTGGCTTCAGTACAGATTAAATTAAAACCCTCACTGTAGGCCCTAATTGAATAACAAAGACTTCTATATTACTAAAGCTGATTACTATTTGATGAACTCTGTACATGTAGCTAGTATGGACTTCTGAGGTTGTTGAAATTAATGAGAATAATACATGTGAGGTGCCAAGAAAAATGCCTGACACGTTGAAATTGCTGGATAAATGTATGCTGTCATCATTGTAAGCTCGGCTATCTCCTGATAGTGTGATGAGTGCATTGAATAACAATAGGTAACATGTTTATAGTGTTTAGTGTGTGCCAGGTGTTCTAAACACTTTACATTTATTCACTCATTTAATCACAAATAACATACATTTATTTACTCATTTAATCACAAATAACACGAAGTAGGCACTTTCCTGTTATGCAGAGATGGAAACAAAGTTATTACCTGCATTTTAATTTTAATTTTATTTTTTGGCGGAGGGAGGAGGATGGGGATGGACGGAGTTGGTTTTTTTGGAGCTTCTGAGACCCAAGCTTCAGGCCGTGCTTTTTTTATTCCCCCAGAGATGGAGTGCAAATGGCGCGATCTCAGCTAACTGGAACCTCTGCCTGCCAGGCTCAAGTGATTCTCCTGCCTCAGCCTCCTGAGTAGCTGGGATTACAGGCGCCCGCCACCACACCCAGCTAATTTTTGTGTTTTCACAAAATTTTGGGGTTTCACCATGTTGGCCAGGCTGGTCTCGAGCTCTTGACCTCAAGTGATCTGCCCGCCTCGGCCTCCCAAAGTGCTGAGATTAGAGGTGTGACCTGTTGCGCACATCCCGTCCTTTGTGGTTTTTGTTTTTTTTTTTTTTTTTAAGTTATTGAGACAGGGCCTCACTCGGTCACCCAGGCTGGAGTGCAGTGGCAGGATCATAGCACACTGCAGCCTTTACCTCCTGGGCTCAAGCAGGCACTTTGAGTAGCTGGGACCTGTAGGTGCATGCCAGCATATCCAACTAATTTTTTTTTTTTTTTTGAGACAAAGTCTCACTCTGTTGCCCAAACTGGAGTGCAGTGGTGCCACTGCAACCTCCACCTCCTGTGTTCAAGCGATTCTTCTGCCTCAGTCTCCCGAGTAGCTGGGACTACAGGCACGCGCCACCATTCCCGGCTGATTTTTTATTTTTAGTAGAGATGGGGTTTCACTGTGTTGGCCAGGCTGGTCTTGAACTCCTGGCATCAAGCGATCCGCCCGCCTCAGCCTCCCAAAGTCCTGTGATTACAAGACGTGAGCCACCGCACACGGCCTGCATCCAGCTAATTTAAAAATTTTTTTTTTTGTAGAGAGGTGGTCTTTCTCTCCTTGGCCTTCCAATGTGCTAGGATTACAAACGTGAGCCACTCTGCTGGCTTTCTTTTCCTTTTTATTTTTTCACACTTCCAGTGGTCCTTGGGATCTGTGTATACTTTAGAATCATCTTGTCCAGTTTCTTGACAGACTTTAGAAGTCTGTTTGATAACTGCATTGAATCTGTAGGTCAGTACTGGGGAATGATGTCTTTAATACTGAGGATTTCTGTCTAAGTGTTTGAGATATTCTATTTAAGCAGCCTTTACTTTTGAGTTTACACCCGTTTTATACATTGTCAAGTTTTTTCCTATGTTATAAATCTTTTTTTTGTTTTTGTTTTTTTAATTTGAGATAGAGTCTCACTCTGTCACCCAGGCTGGAGTACAATGGTACAGTCTCTGCTCACTGAAAACGCTGCCTCCTGAGTTCAAGAGATTCTCGTGCCTCAGCCTTCTGAGTAGCTGGGACTGCAGGCATGCACCACCATGCCTGGCTAATTTTGGTATTTTTAGTGGAGACAGGATTTCACCATGTTGGCCAGGCTGGTCTCAAACTCCTGACCTCCAACAGTCCACCCGTCTCAGCCTCCCAAAGTGCTAGGATTACAGTCGTGAACCACCGTGCCCAGCTATACATTATTTTAAAAATTACTTGAAACCATTTGTTGCTGGCATACAGAAATTCACTTTGATATGTTTATATTTATGGTATAACCAGTCACCTTGCTAACCTCTCACAGTTTCCAGTTGTGTGTATTTCTTTGAAATTGACAATGGTTGTGTATATTCATGGGGTACAGTGTGATGTTATATGTATTTGCTTTGAATTTTTTATGTCAACAGTTATATTATCTGCAGACAATAAGTTTTGTTTCTTCCTTTTTCTTTCTTTCTTTTCTTTTTTTTTTATTGAGACAGAGTTTTGCTCTTGTCGCCCAGGCTGTAGTGCAGTAGCACTATCTCAGCTCACTGCAGCCTCCACCTCCCGAGTTCAGGCGATTCTCCTGCCTCAGCCTCCTGAGTAACTGAGGTTACAGGCATGTGCCACCACGTACCACAAATTTTGTATTTTTGGTAGAGACAGCGTTTCTCCTCAGGCTGGTCTTGAACTCCCGACCTCAGGTGAACACCATGCCTGGCCTTTCTTCTCTTTTTTTCCTTTTTAGAATTTGTAACCCATTTTATGTGTGTGTGTGTGAGACGGAGTCTTGCTCTGACACCCAGCGTGGAGTGCAGTGGCACTATCTGCTCACTGCAACCTCTGCTTCCCGGGTTCAAGCGATTCTCTTGCTTCAGCCTCCCAAGTAGCTGGGACTACAGGCGCCCACCACCACGCTCAGCTAATTTTTTTGTTTTGTTTTGTTTTGTTTTGTTTTTAGTAGAGACGGGATTTCACTATATTGGCCAGGCTGGTCTCGAACTCCTGGCCTCAAGTGATATGCCTTGGCCTCCCAAAGTGCTGGGATTACAGGCATGAGCCACTGTGCCTGGCCAAGATGAGTCTTACATTTTCTTTATCCTTTGTTACTATGGTGAATGACAGTTTATAGATGTTCTGGTGTCCCCTGGATTCCTGGGATTATCCCAACTTGATGATAGTTTTTAAGGCTTTGGTTTGCTCTCTTTAAAGAATCTTGTTTCTGTGTCCATGAAGAAGGTTGGCCTGTGTTTTTCTTATATTGGTCATGTATAATTTTTATAATATTACTTCTGGTTTTTTTAGAAGTGTTTGTGTTAGCTTGAAATTGTCTTTTTCTTGAACGTTTGGTATAGGGCATGCCTGTAAACAATTCGGATATGGTGCTTTCTTTATGGAAAGATTAACCAAGGATTGATTTTCTTTAGTAGTAATAGGATTACAGTGGTCGGCCTTCCCATGTGGCTTTCTTTTAAACTTTTATAAATGGGAAATTTCAATGTAATAGAATATATTATAAAGAAATCCCATGTGCCTATTACCCAGCTTCAAGTTTACTAGTATACCACCTTTCCACCCTCTTTTTGCTGGAGTATTTTAAAGCAAATCCTAGCCATGTCATTTCACCAGAAATATTTCAGTGTATATCTTTCAGTAAAAAGGCTGTATTTTAAAATTATGCCATTGTTGTAGTCAATAAAGTTAATGATTTCTTAATATCACCCATTACTCAGTCTGTACTTAAATATCCCGTACTCTCATTTCAAAATGTGTTTATAGTTGGCTTGTTTGAATCAGGATTCCACCCCCCAGCTTACGCTATGAATTTGTTGGAGAAACTGGGACATTCCGTATCCTATATGATTTCTTTTTTTGCTAAGGTTTGAGTATTTTCTCTGTAATGTATTTGTTTTGTATATTTTCATTTTTTTGTGTAAAGTTCATAATAGTATTGCTTTGTCTTTTAATTTTCTTCTTTTCTTAACCTTCTTGAAGTTCGTCTTTTGTTACTGCAAAAAACTAACTTCTAGTTTTGGTAATGCTGTGATATTCGTATTTTCTCTTTCATTTATGCTTTTATCTTTGTCTTCCTATAAATACTATTTTTCTCATATAATTTGTATACTTAATTCACTATTTTTTAGCAACCTCAGGAGACTCACTGGAGAATTCATTAATTCTTAACTTTATTTTCTAACATAGGCCTTTAGGTTTTGAAATATATTTTTTATTACTCAATTTCCTTTGTGGTTTCTGCTGTAACTTATCACTGCCTACTTTTAAAATTTCTAAAGTGAAGACTTTTTTTGCCCTCTTGCCCTCTACGTTCAGTATGCTAATGATCAAATTTTTCTTTTTTTTTTTTTTTTTTTTTTTGAGACGGAGTTTTGCTCTGTGGCCCAGGCTGGAGTGTCAGGTCGGCTGGATTCAGCTCACTGCACAGCTCTCGCCTCCCGGAGTTTTGCCATTCTCGCTGACTCAGCCTCCGAGTAGCTGGGACTACAGGCCGCCGCCACCTCGCCCGGCTAGTTTTTTGTATGTTTTTAGTAGAAGACCGGGAATTTCACCGTGTTAGCAGGATGGGTCTGATCTCCTGACCCTCGGTGGATCTCGCCTCTCGGCCTCCCAAAGCTGCGTGGGGATCGATACACGGCTGAGCAACCAGGGGGGGGGCGGCCCCGGCCGATAAACATATTTTTCTTGGATACTCCAAGGGAAAAGTAAAAATTGCAAATAAAGTATGATCTCAGTTTTGTAAATCACATAAATATAAGGAAATAAGGAACTATATCAGTATAGTAAGCAGTCATTTTTGAATAGTTCAGGTCAGTTTTGTTACACATTTGGGTGCTGGTGGTGGTGGTGGTGGTGGTGGTTGTTTGAGATAGGATCTCGCTCTGTCACCCAGGCTAGAGTCACCCAAGCTGCCGTGATCCTCCTCCTTCAGCCTCTCTAGTAGCTGGGACAGGCACAGGCCACCAGGCCTGGCTAAGTTTTGTATTTTTTTGTACAGTTTGGTTTTCGCCATGTTGCCCAGGCTGGTCTCCTAAGCTCGAGCCATCTGCCCTCCTCAGCTTCACAAAGTGCTGGGATTACAGGTGTGAGCCAGAGTACTCAGCCTTGTGACACATTTTTGATGGAGGAGCCCATATGATACTTTAAAAGGAAAGAGTAATTCTGTAAAACTCTGGACTCTAAATCATGCCCTGAGATCTTGGGATACAATTTGGTTTAGTTCATATATGACCATGTGCTTACTATGTTACGCTGTAGGCAAGGAGTTGGTGTATAAGTGGTAAAATATGTCCTTCCCAAAGAGTGCGTGAGTGGAGTGAGGGGTGGTCACAGGGGATGGCAAGGGGAGGAGAGGAGGTAAACCCAGGGATAATTTCAGTGACATGATAAAATGCTGTAAGATACAGAAGGAGCAGGATTGGGAAGGAAAGGAAAAGAAAAAAAGAATAGGAAGGGCACATACAGGAAGAGTCATACTTAGGAACCAAGATTAATTGGATCCAGTAGACCATTAAGGCAGTATTTTGTCTTCAGGGGATGGACTGTTTTTTAAGAGGCTAATAGCTGTAGAGTTTTTGTTGTTAGTAGACAGGGTCTCACAGTGTTGCCCAGACTTGATGTGAATTCCTGGGCTCAAGCTATCCTCTTGCCTCAGCCTCCTGAGTAGCTGGGACTGTAGGTGTGTACCACTGTGCCCAGCTCCTGGTAATGCCTTTTTTTTTTTTTTTTTTTTGAGACGGAGTCTCACTCTGTCGCCGGGGCTGGAGTGCAGTGGCGGGATCTCAGCTCACTGGAAGCTCCGCCTCCCGGGTTCATGCCATTCTCCTGCCTCAGCCTCCGAGTAGCTGGGACTACAGGCGCCCGCCACCTCGCCCGACTAGTTTTTTTGTATTTTTACTAGAGACGGGGTTTCACCGTGTTAGCCAGGATGGTCTTGATCTCCTGACCTCGTGATCCGCCCGCCTCGGCCTCCCAAAGTGCTGGGATTACAGGCGTGAGCCACCGCGCCCGGCGGTAATGCCTTTTTAATGTGAAAACTACTGTAGAGAATTAAAAGGGAAGAAAACTCGAATAATTTCTGTAATAGGTTAATACTGTCAATAGGTCAATCAGAAGTAATTTTATTCCCCCAGGGGACGTTTGGTGATGTCTGGAGACAGTTTTGATTGTCACAATTGGGATGTGGGTGCTACTGGCATAAGTAGAAAGACTAGGAGTCTCCTGATGATACTAGAGGGCGCATGACAATCCCTCTCCATCCACAACGAAGAATTATCACACAGCTCAAAATGTTAATAGTGCCAAGATTGAGAAACCCTGCATTAATCTACACTTAACACCCAGTTTTGTTTGTTTGTTCTTTATTGAGACAGGGTCTTGCTCTGTCACCCAGGCTGGAGTGCAGTTGCGCAGTTAGAGCTCACTACAACCTCAAATTCCTGGACTCCAGTAATCCTCCCACCTTAGCCTCCTGAGTAGCTAGGACTATAGCCTAATGCCACCACACCCAGCTAACTTTATTATTTCTAGAGACAGGGTCTTGCTGTGTTGGCCTGGGCTGAAAAATTCCTCCTCCCTTGGCCTCCCAAAGTACTGAGATTACAGATGTGAACCACCAGGGCTAGTCTAGCACTCTGTTTTTGATAGGGGTGGTTTGTATGGTGAAGGAGCCAGAGGCATGGTTTTGTACCCTATTCTGGCTAGATTTTGGTTAAGGAAAGCTATTCTGTAGGCTACAGGTCAAAAACCCAGCCTGTTGAGGGCCTACTTTGAGACAGGTACTATATAGGAACTTGGTAAAAATGGTGGATAGCCCTCTGCTTAACTGGAGCACACACTGAATGTTCCACAAATGACGGGTCTTTTGTATCAGTTGTCTGTAACTTTATGTATTACAATATTTAAAATGGTTTTTTTTTTTTCCCATCCTGAGTTTAGTTTGTGTATAGATAAGTTATTTTAACTGTTTTTCTGAGGAACTTGGGAATATTAATACAGCTTAATTGCATTTCTTTTTTCCATGACTGTGGATACAAACCTTTAGCTGGCAACCCATGTAATAATGGGTGTTGTGCTTTTTTTTTTTTTAACTAAAAATAAAACTTTATTTCAACTATTATGCTAATTCTATAACATTATTTAGAATGCAAGGGTTTTTTTTTTTTATTTATACTTTAAGCTTTGGGATACATGTGCAGAACATGCAGGTTTGTTACATAGGTATATACGTGCCATGGTGGTTTGCTGCACCCATCAATCTGTCATCTACATTAGGTATTTGTCCTAATGCTCTCCTCCCTAGCCCCCCACTCCCCGACAGGCCCGGGTGTGTGATGTTCCCCTCTCTGTGTCCATGTGTTCGCATTGTTCACCTCCCACTTATGAGTGAGAACACGCGGTGTTTGGTTTTCTTTTCCTATGTTATTTTGCTGAGAATGATGATTTCCAGCTTCATCCTTGTCCCTGCAAAGGACATTAACTCATCCTTTTTTTATGGCTGCGTAGTATTCCATGGTGTATATGTGCCACATTTTCTTTATCCATGCTATCATTGATGGGGAGTGTTGTACTTTCAATCTCTTTATTCCTTGGTCTTATTTTAGGTACAGTTTTTAAGTGTTTTAAGTCTGTTGAGGTAACCAAATATCTCCTCAATTTTAAAAATCTATACAATTGTTTTAGTATGACCTAAAAAACTACGATATAAATAATATATAGGGCTACATGTGGTGGCTAATGCCTGTAATCCCAGCACTTTGGAAGGCAGCGGACAGATAGCTTCAATTCAGGAGTTCAAGACCAGCCAGGTCAACATGTCCAGCCCCACCTCTATTAAAAATACAAAATTTAGCCAGGTGTGGTGGTGCGCACCTGTGGTTGCAACTACTTGGGAGGCTGAGATGGTAGAATCACTTGAACCTGTGGATGGAGGTTACAGTAAGCCAAAATTGCACCACTGCACTCTAGCCTGGGCAACAGAGCAAGACCCTGTCTCAAATAAATAGAAAAACGTGGAGTGAGGTTTGGAAATGATATTTAATGCTTATTAAGAACAAAATATAGGGCAGTTTTTTTATTTTGGTTTTGTCATACTTTGACCTTTATGTTTTCCCTTTGCTTTTAGATTTTGGCTCTCTTTTTGACTTGGAGCACGACTTACCAGATGAATTAATCAACTCTACAGAATTGGGACTAACCAATGGTGGTGATATTAATCAGCTTCAGACAAGTCTTGGCATAGTACAAGATGCAGCTTCTAAACATAAACAGCTATCAGAATTGCTGCGATCTGGTAGTTCCCCTAACCTCAATATGGGAGTTGGTGGCCCAGGTCAAGTCATGGCCAGCCAGGCCCAACAAAATAGTCCTGGATTAGGTTTGATCAATAGCATGGTGAAAAGCCCAATGACACAGGCAGGCTTGACTTCTCCCAACATGGGGATGGGCACTAGTGGACCAAATCAGGGTCCCACACAGTCAACAGGTATGATGAACAGTCCAGTAAATCAGCCTGCCATGGGAATGAACACAGGGATGAATGCTGGCATGAATCCTGGAATGTTGGCTGCAGGCAATGGACAAGGGATAATGCCTAATCAAGTCATGAACGGTTCAATTGGAGCAGGCCGAGGGCGACAGAATATGCAGTACCCAAACCCAGGCATGGGAAGTGCTGGCAACTTACTGACTGAGCCCCTTCAGCAGGGCTCTCCCCAGATGGGAGGACAAACAGGATTGAGAGGCCCCCAGCCTCTTAAGGTAAGTACAGTTTTGGTTTGTGTGCACAATTGGCACACATGTGAGTATTGCCATGATGGGTGGAGGGTTTGCCTTACATTGTATAGCAGTTTCCGCATACTACATGCCAGGAATTTACTGTGGGCTGTCATAAGTTTTAAGAAGTGCCTGTATTAAATTTAAGTAAAACATTTATTTTACAACTAGTATTCTATAACTTCATACTTCCAAATGATTGCTGGCTAATGCTGGTTCTCTCTGGCACAAGTATTGGAATGTTTTTATCTCATTTCCAAGTCCAGTTTAGCCTTGTAGCCTCCTTATAAAATTACAGTTTTGAGATGGATGGCATTACACTATCTTCAGATGGAGACTCCATTTGTTGCTATTGCTTTGAATGTCCCTGGTTTTCAAGAGATACATTTATTCTGAGAAATGTATTAACTGATATTTTCCTTTATTGGTTGATGGAAATTAAGGTGCATTGTTTATATGAGACCTCAACAGTGTAGATGTTTCAGTGAACCAGAACTTGGCCAAAGACTTCTGTTAGCTTAGAGAATGCTAAGTATATTATTTAAAATACTTTAAACTCTTTAAATGTGTACCCTGTATACATAAATAAGACATAATCACACATACTTCAGTGCTTATTTCTCCATATTTTTCTTTACATATTTTATCCGTTTTTCTTAAAATGGGATCACACTATGGTTGCCAGTGCCTGGCATGATGGCTTCACTTGGAAGATTAAATTGGAGATAGGTACGATTTTCACAAGGAGTCAGGAGCAAGTTTTCTCTGTAACAGGAATAATTTGAGCAGACATCAGGACTTCTGTGTTCCTGAGACTCTTGGGTGCAGTGGCTCATGCCTGTAATCCCAGCACTTTGGGAGGCCAAGGAGGAGGATCTCTTGCACCTAGGAGTTAGAGATCAACCAGGTAGCACTGACCCCATCTTCTATTTAAGGGGAAAAAAAAAGGGGGGGAACCTTGATGGTGACAGAGAATGCGAGTGTGAATTGAAGACAGATGGACAAACTTGTGTTGGGGGAAACTGAGGTGACATGTAGGAATTCAGAAGCCTTAAATGTTTTTTTTGCTACAAGAATATTGACAAGTTAGGATTCTGTTTTAGCATTCCTGCTTTGTCGATTCTCCCTTTCTGCTCCTCACCCCCTGCCACTTTTTTTTTTTTTTTTTTTGAGACAGGGTCTTGCTGTGCTGCCCAGGCTGGAGTGCACTGGCTTAATCATGGCTTACTGCAGCCTCAACCTGCCGGGCTAAACAATATTCTCTCCTCGGCCTCCTGAGTAGCTGGAACTAAAGGCACACACCACCACGCCTGGCTGATTTTTTTTTTTTTTTTTTAAGAGATGGGGTCTCACTACGTTGCTCAGGCTAATCTCAAACTCCTTCTGGGCTTAAGTGATCCTCTTGTCTCAGCCTTCCAAAGTGCCAGGATTACAGGTGTGAGCCACTGCACCCAGCCTCTGACACTTTTAGATTGCCGTGTCAGTGTAGCTTATTTAGAATATTTGGAGTGAGAACCAGAAACAACAAGGTAAATTATTAAGTACCTTTTCTGGAATCTAGGAACATAGCTATGAAGAGATAAAGTCCTTGCCACCAATTCTGCTATGGAGAGGAGGGATGCCAGACTTAAAATAAATCCTCACTGGTGGACAAAATACTTAAGGGTTAAAGTAGTGAATGAATTTACTTCATGTAACCTACTTTCTACTGTGCACATAAGATACGAATTTTAGAGTATGCCAGGGAAGTACTATGGAGAAAAATAAAGTAAGGAAAGGCTCATTGACAACTGCTTGGGGGTGTGGCACTATTACGGTTGTAATCTAAATTTCTTACAGAAAGTGGGTTTATATAAAAGTGAACAAAACAAAAATCCCTGTCCTTGTGGAGCTCGTGTTTTGATGTGAAGGAGGAATTCAAATTTTAAACTTCTGTTAAATGATGTTTTATTTCCTTATTTTATGTTTATTTTGAGACAGAGTCTTGCTGTTGCCAATGCTGGAGTGCAGTGGTGTGATCTTGGATCACTGCAACCTCTGCCTCCTGGGTTCAGGCAGTTCTCCTGCCTCAGCTTTCCAAGTAGCTGGGACCACAGGCATGTGCCACCATGCCTGGCTAATTTTTGTATTTTTAGTAGAGAAGGGGTTTCACCACGTTGCCCAGGCTCATTGTGAACTCCTGACCTCAAGTGATCTGCCCACCTCGGCCTCCCAAAGTGCTGCTGGGACTATAGGCATGAGCCACCGCACCCGGACCTATTTCCTTATTTTAAATTGAGCCCGCCTATATTGATATTTTGTAAAGTACTCATATCAGTGTTTGACGAATGAGGGAGATTTAAATGTTTAATAAATATATATATTTTTAAAGTAACAAATACACTTTTAATTGATCTCAGATAAAAGCTACTCAAGGAAAGTCAGTAATCGTTTTAGCCACTAATCTGTTAGAGCCGTATGGTGAGCAGCCTTGAGTAGCTGGGCTAACTGGTTATTTTCCGGAATTCCCACCATCCACGGTATTAGAAAAAACAAGGCATTGTCTCAGTTTAGGAGAAACACATGGCCTAGCAACCAAATCCAGTCACTCATATCCCGTATTTTTTCTTTAGCTCTTCTACTCTGTTGATTTAAGCTTTCATGGCATCTTCCTTGGTAGTCCCTTTCAGCTCATTCCAGGCATCCCACTTGGCCTTGCCCGTGAAGTCCAACATCCCGGGCCGTTCTGTATTTACGTCGCCCACTGTTGCTTGTTTGTAGCAGCCATAGATGAACAGCATCTCATCATCAGCTGGCTTGGTCTTAAGGTGCTTAACCACCTCTGCAGCTTTCTCAAACTCAGCCTGAGACATCCTGGCCGCCTTGCAAGAACTCCAGGGAGACCGCGGAGGAGGCGAGGACCAGGAAACGATCACTCCTGTTTAATAAAATTTTTTTAAAATTTTAAGTTATGTAGGTTTAGGATAAGATAACCACTTAAGGCTGGGTGCAGCAGTTCACACCTAGAATCATTCCAGACCAGCCCCAGCTGGTGAGACCCCCATCTCTACCAAAAAAAAATTATCCTGGTGTCATGGCACACCCACATCACAGTTGCCCTTACACTGTACCAAGTCCTAAAATTATCTTGTAGAGTGAATTATACTCATTACGTTTCTTCTAAAACTCCTAAGACTCGTGATATTTAAGAATTAGGGTTTAAGGTGTGAGGAAGTTTTTAGTGAGATTTGATGACTGTAAGCCTGTTGGCAAATGACATCAGCTTTTGAACACAGTTCTTTTCATGGAGAAATCTGTGGTTCAGGATGTGCAGGCAGGTGGTGATGTTACTACTACAGCTGTCTTCCAAAAGTCTGACCCATGGTGATTTATGGGAAGAAACTTGGATCATATTGCCTTTTACCCCAATCTTTAGATTTAGCATAAACTAATCAAAGCCAAAATGTTTTTAAGTTACTTTTGTTTTTGAGGCAGGATCTCTTTCTGTCACCCAGGCTGGAGTGCAGTGGCACCATCACAGCTGACTTGCAGCCTTGATCTCCCAGGCTTAAGCGATCCTCCTACCTCAGCCTCCTAAGTAGCTGGTATTACAGGGACTGCCATGCCCTGCCAGTTATTTTTATTTTTGTTGAGACAGGGTCTCACTATGTTGTCCTGGCTGTTCTCAGCCTCCTGGCATCAAGCAATCCACCTGCCTTGGTCTTCCAGAGTGCTCAGATTACAGACAGGAGCCACTGAGCCTGGCCACATTGTTTTCAAGAAGGAAAAATAGACATGGCTTAGTGGCTCATGTCTGTATTCCTACCACTTTGGGAGGCTGAGGTGGGAGGATCTCTTGAAGCCAGAAGTTAGATGTGCCCAGGCAACATAATGAGACCCCCATCTCTACTTTTCTTTTTTCCAAAAAAGAACAGTTGTCTGCAGGACCCATTTCTTGTAGCTGCCTAGAACTGTGTGTGGCTTCTTCACTCTCTGTCTTTCTAGTTTAGGTAGCTATTTGTATGGTGGTAGGTCATTGGACATCTGGAGCATATTAGCTATGGAGAAAGAAACAAGATCAAATAACTATAGTGTAGCAGAAATTAAGTACAAAACATTCCTTCCTTATTACATTTAGTGTGGGGAGTAAAGAAGCGGGGCTCAGGAGATAGAAGGGGCAATGATCTGGAGGTTGGTTGTTATTTTATTTTCTAACTCTTCAACAGATCTCTGGGAGATGGAAAAACAAAAGCTAGAGAATCTTTTTTGGTCACAGTGACCAAAAGTGTCAGGAAGAAATTACTGCCAGCTGATCTCAGCAATCAGTGTAGTCTGTGTATTTGAACCCATAGTCTGCCCATAGAGGAGCTTGGAGTTTCCAGGTAATGCATCGTGATTAAGGGAACAAGCAGTGTCAGGAAGTGGTTGAAATTCAGTTGGTCTAGGGAGGCAAGGCATGCAATCATGAAGGACCAAATTGGGGAAATATTTGGATAAAGACATTACATTTATTAACGAGACAACAAGGCAGCTTAGAAATTCCAGCATTTTGTTGATTCAGATAATAGGACTCTTGAGGGCATAATTTATTGTCTGTCATGCGGGTTCTGTGATAGAATGACTTTCATGTTATGTCTATCATGAATTTTCATGCTAATAAACAGGTGAAACAACTCCCCCATGTATAGGTATGCATATTATTGGAGCCACATTAGATAAATACTAGTACTTTAAAAAAAAAAAAAAATAGGTAGCAGCAACACTTGCAGACAGATTTGTAACTACCAAAAGTAGCCTGGCCTTGATTTAAACCTGTGTCTGCATTCTGTTGCCCCTGCAGTCTTTTTGGCAAGAAGGTTTCTTTCTTTGCTCTGCTCTACTCTGCTCTTTTCTCTTCTCTTCGACAGAGTTTCACTCTTGTCACCCAGGCTGGAGTGCAATGGCGCAATCTTGGCTCACTGCAACCTCTGCCTCCCAGATTTAAATGATTCTCCTGCCTCAGTCTCCCGAGTAGCTGGGATTACAGGTGTGTGCCACCACGCCCAGATAATTTTTGTATTAGTAGAAACAGAGTTTCACCATGTTGGCCAGGCTGGTCTCAAACTCCTGACCTCAGGTGATCCACCCACCTCTGCCTCTCAAAATGCTGGTATTAACAGGCGTGAGCCCCTGCGCTTGGCCAAGAAATTATTTTCTCTGAATGCTTCTCATTTCAGGCCACCTCATTCTTTTATGCTTCCATCAAACTGCCACTTGTAAAGTACTTGTAAATCATTCTTGTAAATTACTTACCTTAGTCTCTGAATTTCATCTGGAAAATGAAAATGTTCAACTTTTTTTTTTTTTTTTTCATTTTTTGGTAATAGCATAAAGAAGATTAAAATTTTGTCTTTTTTTAAATAGAGGCAAACTGCCGAACCGATAAAGATGTCATATTCATATAGATTTGCAGAGTATAGATACTGCATATGATTTAAAAAACTAATTTTAGGCCAGGCATAGTGGGAGATACCTGTAATCCCAGCACTTAGGCAGAAGGATTGCTTGAGGCTAGGAGTTCAGTCAACTCCTGGGCAACATCTCTACAAAAATAAAAGGGAAAATTAGCTGGGCATGGTGGTGCAGCCTTGTAGTCCCACCTACGTGGGAGGCTGAGATGGGAGAATTGCTTGAGCCCAGAGGTTGGGAATTACAGTGAGCTATGATAATAAGACTGCACTCCAGCCTAGGCAACAGAGTGAGACCCTGTCTTTTTATAAAATATTTAAAAGAAAAAGATTTTATCAAGAGCTCTGTACCTGTCTAAAACAGATGCTTCACAGAGGTAGTAACATTTGAAATTATAAGGATGAGTAGAATCTGCAGGTGTTTTTTAGTTAGGTTGTACTATCTAAGGAACCAACAGAAAATGCCTCTCTGTGAACTTGGTGTTTATTTCCAGGTTAGCATTAAGGAGTCAAATAGGAAAGGAAGTGTGCTACTGTTCAGTTGTAGGGAAAAGGAAAAGCTTGAAGCAAATGCTGGCAGCTCAAGGAGCATGATACTTTCAGATTTTAAAAAATCAGTATGGGAAATATATAAGATACCATAGGTAGGTGGTCAGACTTCATAAAGACTTTGGTATACATACTGTGGGATTGAATTTTTTTCTTTTATAGGGGCAGGTGAAAACAGAAGACAGGCAAACCTGTTGTCCACAGTCTGTACAAGCACTGGGATAGGTTTGAGTTGAAACAGTCACAGTGGGTAGGAATACATGGGAAGGATTTTAGTGTGCATGTTTGCTTTTGGAGGTAGAATTGAAGGACCCTTTGACTGGTCTTGGCAGACAGAGAAATCTGGTATGAATCCTTTAATTGGGCAGTAGCTATAGCATCTTGAGTTATTCTGAGTGCTTGCTCAATGTTTTTTGTTGTGGTGTTTTTTTTTGAGATGGAGTCTTGCTCTGCCGCCCAGGCTGGAGTGCCATGGCATGATCTCCACTCATTGTAAGCTCCACCTCCCGGGTTCACGCCATTCTCCTGCCTCAGCTTCCCGAGTAGCTGGGACTACAGATGGCCACCACTGAGCCCAGCTAAGTTTTTTTGTATTTTTAGTAGAGACGGGGTTTCACCATGGTCTCGATCTCCTGACCTCGTGATCCGCCCGCCTTGGCCTCCCAAAGTGCTGGGATTACAGGCGTGAGCCCCCGCGCCTAGCTACTCAATGTTTCTAGTAGTGATGTTGACTTATACTTGGGATCCTCTGTGAAATTTGGCAGAAGAGGAGGGTAGCTTCAAACTTTATGTTTGGGATATAAAGTTGACCCCGTTTTGAATTATTTAAAATAATTAATTTGAAAGATTAATGACCGGGCGCGGCGTGGCCTCAGGGCCTGGTAATCCCAGCACTTTGGAGCGGAGACAGGCGATCATGAGTCAGAGATCGGACCATCCTGGGGCTAAGACAGGAACCGCGTCTCTACTAAAAAAATACCACAAAAACTCGCCGGCATGGGGTGCAGGCGCCGGTAGTCCCACGCTACTCGGAGGCTGGTGAGCGGGGAATGGCATGACCCAGAAAGTGCGACTTGCAGTAGAGCTGAGATCTGGGGGCCACTGCACTCAGGCCTGGCAACAGAGCGGACTCCGTCTCAAAAAAAAAAAAAAAAAGAAAATGACATTTTATAATTTTCATTATCAGTAAAACGTTTGACTTTTGAATAATAAATGCTGTTTTTCAATTATTATTATAGTATATTGGCTCCAGGTGAACTTAAATATGGAAAAGAAACTATTTTTTAAAGTACATAGGGAGCTGACACAGTGGCTGATGCCTGCAATCCCAACACTTTGGAAGGCTGAGGTGGGCAGATCACTTGGGGTCAGGAGTTCGAGGCCAGCCTGACCAACATGGTGAAACCCCGTCCCGACTGAAAGTAAAAAAATTAGCTGAGCATGGTGGCGCACACCTGTAGTCCCAGCTACTCAGGCTGAGGCAGGAGAACCACTTGAACCCAGGAGGCAGAGGTTGCAGTGAGCCAAGATTTGTACCACTGCACTCCAGCCTGGGCGACAGAGCGAGACTTTGTCTCAAAAACAGAAAAGTACATCAGGGTTGCAAAATCAAATGACTTGAAGGGCCAAGCAGGTGACTTAATAGAACAGCTAGGTTTAAAACAGCAAGGAATGGTGTGGAGTCTGGACTTTCACATGTTCCGTGTAAAGGAGTCAGAATCAGAAGTTTAAAAAAAACAGTTATTAGTGTTCCTACACAAAAAAGACATGTCCCCAAACCTTCTGTTTTCTACTTTCTATATAAACAAAATACAGGAATTATTCAAATGAGGCTGAGCGTGGTGGCTCACACCTATAATCCCAGCACTTTGGGAAGCTGAGGTAGAAGGATTGCTAGACCCCAGGAGATTGAGACCAGCCTGGGCAACATGGCAAGACCCTGTCTCTATTTTTTAATAGTCAGAAAAAAAGAAAAGAAAACAAGAAAACATTCAGATGCTTGAGCATGACAAAGATGTTAGATGGCTATTAAGTTGAATTTGCCAAATGTGTGACTTAATGGAAATGAATGGCAAACCTTGTTTAGCAGATAGAATTAAATGATTAAAAGTGTTTCTAGAATATCTTTATTTCAAATATTTACGAGAATAGCTCTGTAAATTTACCGTACCCAAGGCCCCTAAATCTGAATTTTGATCTTAATCTTGAAAATGTATTGTCATTAGCATATTTTGTATAGTGGGGTTTTTTTGTTTGTTTTTGTTTTGGAGACAGCGTCTCACTCTGTTGCCCAGGCTGGGGTGCAGTGGCCTGGTCACTTTTGCAGCCTTGACCTCCCAGGCTTAGGTGATCCTCCTGCCTCAGCCTCCTGAGTAGCTGGGACCACAGGCACATGCCCCCCCTTCCGGCTTTTTTTTTTTTTTTTTTTTTTTTTTTTTTTTTTTTTTTTTTTTTTTTTGAGATGGAGTCGCGCTCTGTCGCCCAGGCTGGAGTACAGTGGCACAATCTCGGCTCGCTGCAAGCTCCACCTCCCGGGTTCACTCTGTTCTCCTGCCTCAGCCTCTCGAGTAGCTGGGACTACAGGTGCCTGCCTCCGCGCCCAGCTAATTTTTTGTATTTTTAGTAGAGACGGGGTTTCACCATGTTAGCCAGGATGGTCTCGATCTGACCTCATGATCTGCCTGCCTCGGCCCCCCACAGCGTTGGGATTACAGGCGTGAGCCGCCGTGCCCGACTGGTTTTTTGTTTGTTTGTTTGTTTGTCTTTGTTTTTTTGTATTTTGGTACAAATAGGGTTTCACCATGTTCCCCAGGCTGTTCGCATACTCCTCGCCTCAAGAAACCCTCCCGCCTTGGCCTCCCAAAGTGGTGGGATTACAGGTGTGAGTCGCCAGGCCCGCCACTAGGTCCATTGCGATCATCATTCCCTACAACCTCTACCTCCCAGGCTTAACTGATCCTCCCACTTGAGCCTTCCAATTAGCTGGGACTACAGGCATGCGCCGCCATGCCCAGCTGATTTTTGTATTTTTTAGTAGATCTGGGGTTTTGCCACGTTGCCCAGGCTGTAGTGTGTTTTCTAATAGAAGCTGAGAATTTCCTTTGAAACTGTCTTTGTGAACTAGGAAGTAAAACCAGAAAAGGGATAATAATGTCTCATATTTTATTCCTCATTTTGGTTTCTTTTGTCTCTTACTCTTAGATGGGAATGATGAACAACCCCAATCCTTACGGTTCACCATATACTCAGAATCCTGGACAGCAGATTGGAGCCAGTGGCCTTGGTCTCCAGATTCAGACAAAGACTGTACTATCAAATAACTTATCTCCATTTGCTATGGACAAAAAGACAGTTCCTGGTGGAGGAATGCCCAACATGGTGAGTACTAATCCATTACAGACTTGTTTTCAAACTGGCATTTTGACAAAAGGATTGTGTTAAACTTTCACCTTTCTATTATATAAACCGAGGTTTATACCCGCTAGGAGCCTAAATTGATATGTAATCATCATCCCTATGAGGAGGCTTGTGCTTCCTTTCCATTTCTTGTGGTTTTTTGTTCCTTGTGGTTGTTGATCAGTGAGCGTGTTGATCCAAACAGGAGTAAGTGGACTGCTACGATGAAGTTTTAGGGGCCTGCCATTCAGCAGCTTGGTCTTGTGAGCATTTCCATAGGATACAAACGTGGAACCTTTCTCTTTTCGGGGAAGGACTCTCTGGCAAAGGATCCGAACTCTCAGTGACCATATTTATCGATATTATTTGATTCTACTGCACAAAAGTAAATTCCCTCTTAAAAGTAATGTATTGTTGGCCGGGCGCGGTGGCTCAAGCCTGTAATCCCAGCACTTTGGGAGGCCGAGACGGGCGGATCACGAGGTCAGGAGATCGAGACCATCCTGGCTAACATGGTGAAACCTCGTCTCTACTAAAATACAAAAAACTAGCCGGGCGAGGTGGCGGACGCCTGTAGTCCCAGCTACTCGGGAGGCTGAGGCAGGAGAATGGCGTGAACCCGGGAGGCGGAGCTTGCAGTGAGCTGAGATCCGGCCAGTGCACTCCAGCCCGGGCGACAGTGCGAGACTCCGTCTCAAAAAAAAAAAAAAAAGTAATGTATTGTTTTAAACAGTGATTTTTGTTACATCAAGTTTTCAGAAACTTCTAGTGTTGTTATTTTTGTACATTCAAACTACTGATAGTAAATGTGTCTGCATTCAACTTTGGAAAAAATTGTCTGAAAAAATGATCTTTCAGATGTCTTAGTTTTGTTCTTTGTGTCATTATGTTTGTGGACTGCCTATATTTCAGATACTCTGCCAAGTACTAGAGCTATACAGATGAATGAAATATGTCATCTCTATCCTGAGAAATGTTCACTTTTTCTTTTTTTTTTTTTGAGACGGAGTTTCGCTCGTTTTCCAGGCTGGAGTGCAGTGGTGTGATCTCGGCTCACTGCATCCTCCGCCTCCTGGGTTGAAGCAGTTCTCCTGCCTCAGGCTTCTGAGTAGCTGGGGTTACAGGAATGTGCTGTCATGCGCGGCTAACCTTGTATTTTTAGTAGAGACAGGGTTTCTCCATGTTGGTCAGACTGATCTCGAACTCCTGACCTCAGGTGGTCCACTCACCTCGGCCTCCCAAAGTGCTAGGGTTACAGGCGTGAGACACCACGCCCGGCCTGAAATACTCACTTTTTAATTTAAAAAACTAAATTTCTCCCAGAGTTTAGAAAAACTAGTTTTTCACCAATCTGAAAGACCCCTTTGCCGAGTCTCCTGAGGAGTTCTTCATTGCTCATTAAAACCTAATTTGGGTGTGCTTTTAACTACAGACACCGTCTCACCCTTCCCTCTCCCACTGGAGTTTACCATGCCCTTCTCTCTGCTTTTACTCTCTGTATATTATACATACTTACATCATTTCATAATGTCATTTTTTTCTTACTAAATCGAGCTTCTTAAAGGTAGGAGCCATGGTTTATGAATTCCCTGTATCGAAAAATGGAGTCTAGGCGGGGCGCGGTGGTTCAAGCCTGTAATCCCAGCACTTTGGGAGGCCGAGACGGGCGGATCACGAGGTCAGGAGATTGAGACCATCCTGGCTAACACGGTGAAACCCCGTCTCTACTAAAAAATACAAAAAAAAAAAAACTAGCCGGGTGAGGTGGCGGCGCCTGTAGTCCCAGCTACCCGGGAGGCTGAGACAGGAGAATGGCGTGAACCCGGGAGGCGGAGCTTGCAGTGAGCTGAGATCCGGCCACAGCACTCCAGCCTGGGTGACAGAGCAAGACTCCGTTTAAAAAAAAAAAAAAAAAAAAATGGAGTCTAGCTTATAGTAGACTAACTGTAAAGGTTTTACTTGAAAATATGCACATCTCTATGACTCCTACCATTAAATATATTGTTATATCTCTCAGGGTCAACAACCAGCCCCGCAGGTCCAGCAGCCAGGCCTGGTGACTCCAGTTGCCCAAGGGATGGGTTCTGGAGCACATACAGCTGATCCAGAGAAGCGCAAGCTCATCCAGCAGCAACTTGTTCTCCTTTTGCATGCTCACAAGTGCCAGCGCCGGGAGCAGGCCAATGGGGAAGTGAGGCAGTGCAACCTTCCCCACTGTCGCACAATGAAGAATGTCCTAAACCACATGACACACTGCCAGTCAGGCAAGTCTTGCCAAGGTAAGTGGATTCACAGGGTTACTGTACTTAGCAATTAATTTTTACAGGCAGGAAGAAGAAGGCAAATGTGATCAAGTCTATTCTGTGGTGATGGATATGTTTAGTACCTTAATTGTAGTGATGGTGTCTATGTATGTACAAAGTCACCAAAATGTATACATTAGAACAGGTGTGTTGGCTCACTTAAAATTCCAGTACTTTGGTAGGCCAAGTGGGGAGGATTGCTTGAGGCCAAGAGTTTGAGATCAGCCTGGGCAACATAGAAAGACCTCGCCAGGCGTGGTGCCCCTGTAGTCCTAGCTGAGGGACTAAGAAGACTGACAAAGGAGGATTGCTTGAGCCCAGGAAGTCAAGGCTACAGGGGGCTATGATTGCACCACTGTACTCCAGCCTGGATGACAATGTGAGACCATGTCTTTTAAAAAAAGGCTGGGCACGGTGGCTCATGACTGTCATCCCAGCACTTTGGGAGACCGAAGTGGGCAGATCACTTGAGGTCAGGAGTTCAAGACCAGCTTGGGCAATATGGTGAAACCTTGTCTCTACAAAAAATACTAGAGAACATCAGCCAGGTGTCTGGGTGTGTGCCTGTAGTCCCAGCTACTTGGGAGACTGAGGTGGGAGGATGGCTTGAGCCCAAGAGGCAGAGGTTGCTGTGATTCAACATCATACCACTGCACTCCAGCCTGGACGATAGAGCCAAACCCTATTTCAAAAAAACAAAGTGTGCATAAATATGTGCAATTTTTTAATTTTATTTATTTATTTATTTATTTATTTGTTTTTTTTTTTT
>NW_016804726.1:1091077-1093294 GCF_001698545.2 Rhinopithecus bieti
CCAGGATGGTCTCGATCTCCTGACCTCGTGATCCGCCCGTCTCGGCCTCCCAAAGTGCTGGGATTACAGGCTTGAGCCACCGCGCCCGGCCCACACCCGGCTAATTTTTTGTATTTTTAGCAGAGACGAGGTTTCACCATGTTGGCCAGGATGGTCTCGATCTCCTGACCTCGTGGTCTGCTCGCCTTGGCCTCCCAAAGTGCTGGGATTACAGGCGTGAGCCACTGCGCCCGGCCAGTATGTGCAATTTAAAAAATATTTATACCTCAAAGCATTTTAAAAATTCCATTGCCTAAATGCATCATCATGGTTAACTCACTCAGTAATAAGTCGTCTTGGCTACGTCCATTCTGTGGCAATTATGGATAAAGCTGCCATAAACAAAATCAATTTTGAGACTCCTTTACTGGTAGTGACATTATTTTAGGATATGATAAAAACACAGTGTCTTTTTTTTTTTTCTTTTTTGAGAGGTGGAGTCTCGCTCTGTCGCCCAGGCTGGAGTGCAGTGGCACAATCTCGGCTCACTGCAAGCTCCGCCTCCTGGGTTCACACCATTCTCCTGCCTCAACCTCCTGAGGAGCTGGGACTACAGGCACCCGCCATGACGCCCAGCTAATTTTTTTTTGTGTTTTTGGTAGAAGACAGGGTTTCTCTGTGTTAGCCAGGATAGTATCGATCTCCTGACCTCGCGATCCGCCCTTCTTGGCCTCCCAAAGTGCTGGGATTACAGGCGTGAGCCACTGCGCCCGACCAAAACACGGTATCATTTTTGTGAGCATGTGTCTAAGGATATGGGAAGAGAAGAAATTTCGAAGGTTTTCCCATGTGGTGATCCTCATAGACTGATTTTTATTTGCCCCAGCATAGCATACTTTAAATGTTATTGAGAGTTTGCTAACTGTCATGTAAGCAAGTGTTCAATTCAATACAGTTTGCTAGAATCATTTTTACTCGATCTAATTTGTGTGGAGTCATTAAAAAGTGTTCATGTATGTCATACCATTGGTTTAGAGTACATTTGCTTAGAATAAAGTAGGTTGTATAGTATGATGAAAAATGAGGACTCTAGAGCGAGACTGCTTGAGGTTGAATCTCACTTTGAGTACTCTCTGACTTTGTGCAAATTGCTTACCCATTTTTTTTGCCTTTCTTGACTGTAAATTCTGAATATTAATAGGAGCTGCCTTACAGGACTGTTGGGAAGATGAAATAAGTTAATGCATTTATATTACTTATTAAGTGGTCAACAAGTTAGCTATTATTAATGTAAAAACATAACCTGCTCTTGAAAAAAAGAAACAAAACATTTTCTTCTCTTTAGTGGCACACTGTGCATCTTCTCGACAAATCATTTCACACTGGAAGAATTGTACAAGACATGACTGTCCTGTGTGTCTCCCCCTCAAAAATGCTGGTGATAAGAGAAATCAACAGCGTAAGTGATGAAATCTTTTGAAGGTTTATATGAAAAGTTTTTAAAGTCTCACCAGTGCCATTTATAGTACTTCTTGATTATGTGAGGGACCTGTGGTATTGTACTATGTTGAATAAATGTTTTTTTCCCTTTTAATTTTTCTGCTTCCCTCATATTAGTGTATAGAATTGAACTGCTTAGGGAATTTGAGGCTACAGTGAGCTATGGTCATGCTGCTGCACTCCAGCCTGAGTGATGGAGTGAGAACCTGCCTCTATTAAAAAAAAAAAGTGCAGTGGCTCACGCCTGTCATCCCAACAATTTTGGAGGCCAAGGCAAGAGGATTCCTTGAGGCCAGGCAACTTAGCGAGACCTTGTATCTTCCAAAAACTTTAAAAAGTAACTGTGTGTGGTGTGTGCCTGGCTGAGATGAGAGGATTGCTTGAATCTGGGAGTTGGAGGCTGCAGTGAGCTATGATTGTGCCACATCAGTTCAGCCTGGGTGACACAGTAATATCCTGTCTAAAAAGAAAAGAAAGAACTAAACACTGCTTAACATCTAAAGTAAGATCCAGTAACTCTCAATATTCATTCTTTTTACAAACAGCAATAGGTAAATTTATGTTCTGCTTTGAACGTATGAAAATTTAAAGACTGTTGCTTCCTCATTGGGCAAGTTACTCTTTTATACTTGTGATCTAAACGTTCCAGTACTTGGAAATTATTTTAAAAAGAAAAAAATTGAGATTATTTTTATAATATTGGGATAGAGGAGAACTTTTTTTTTTTTTTTTTTTTTT
>NW_016804726.1:1093733-1113072 GCF_001698545.2 Rhinopithecus bieti
GCGCCCGGCCAGAGGAGAACTTTTTTTTAAAGAGAAAAGATGACTAACATTTTAAAAGCGTAACTACCACATCTCTGTAGCAACAAAAATTTAATCTTTTAGGGTTAAAGGACAAATTTGGGAAGTATTGTACAGCATTTGAAAATGGAATTAAATTTTATAACAAGAATTGGGAATAGAAAATAGACAATTCACCAGAGGTGGGAGGAGAGAGGGGAACTCCCAATGTAATTCACTATTAAGAAGAGAAATAAGGTACCATTTCTCTCTTGTCGTGTTGGCAGAAATGATGCTGCCGGGTGTTGGCAGTTGAATGGCTCCAAAGCATTTGGTAGGAACTTTAATAAAGCCCCTTGGGAAGGCTATTGGGCATTCAGAATCAAAAGTCTTATATACCAGTGGTCCCCCTTTACGAATCAGTTCTGCATCTAGAAATTTCTTCAAGGAAATAATGGAAGACGATCCACATACTCAGATGTTTCATAATCACGTAACAATAATTTTGTGTGTGTGTGTGTGTGTGTGTTTTATTAGACATGTTAGTCTTTTTTTCTCACCAGCATTAATGTTGTAATACTATATCTTTTGTCTTCTCTAGCAATTTTGACTGGAGCACCTGTTGGACTTGGAAATCCTAGCTCTCTAGGGGTGGGTCAACAGTCTACCCCCAACCTAAGCACTGTTAGTCAGATTGATCCCAGCTCTATAGAAAGAGCCTATGCAGCTCTCGGACTACCCTATCAAGTAAATCAGATGCCGACACAACCCCAGGTGCAAGCAAAGAACCAGCAGAATCAGCAGCCTGGGCAGTCTCCCCAAGGCATGCGACCCATGAGCAACATGAGTAAGTTTGTGTCATCCTAGTAACACAGTATTGGTTGTGTCAGTAAATGACATCTATAGATGCAGGGTCATTAGCTCCTTTTTGTTTTTTCTGCTACATGATTAATTTTTGAAATAATTTTTTAAAGATTACAGTGTAAAAGGTCCCTTACAATTCATCTGCAAGAGGTAACTGCCACTGGTTTGTATCTTCCTTGATCCTTTTTTGCATTATATGAGTTTAGATTTGCAGAAATGAGATCCCATATGTTATTCCACAACAAACTTTGATTAATATCGTGTAGATGGTCTGGGCACGGTGGCTCATGCCTGTAATCCCAGCACATTGGGAGGCTAAGGTGGGTGGATCACAAGGTCAGGAGTTTGAGACCAGCCTGACCAACATTGTGAAACCCTGTCTCTACTAAAAATACAAAAATGAACAGGGTGTGGTGGTGCGTGCCTGTAATCCTAGCTATATGGGAGGCTGAGACAGGAGAATGGCTTGAACTTGGGAGCCAGAGGTTTTAGTGAGCTGAGATTGAGCCGTTGCACTCCAGCCTGGGTGACAGAGCAAGACTCTGTCTCAAAAAAAGAAAAAAAAAAAACTTTTTTAAAAAAAAAAAAAAAAAAAAAAAAAACTGTGTAGACATCTTTCATAGTCAGTACTCCATGTATCATTTTAAATGGTTGTATAGTATGTCATTCTTTTTTTTTTTTTTTTTTTGAGATGAGCTGGAATGCAGTGGCACGATCTCCGCTCACTGCAACCTCTGCCTGCGGGTTCAAGTGATTCTTCTGCCTCAGCCTCCTGAGTAGCTGGGACTACAGGCGCACGCCACCACGCCCAGCTAATTTTTGTGTTTTTAGTAGAGATAGGGTTTTCACCATGTTGGCCAGGATGGTCTCAATCTCTTGACCTCGTGATCCGCCGGCCTGGGCCTCCCAAAGTGCTGGGAATCAGGCGTGAGCCACTGCGCCCGGCTCAACAATCTCTTACAGATGGACATTAAGATCTCCAATTATTCTGCTGTTTTAAACTATACAACAGAAATTGTTGTGTTTTGACCTGAGGCATTTTGGGTTGAAACATACAGAAATGAGTGTAGTTGGTAATGATTTCCTCATGTCTGGCAGGAGGAATGGTGTGCCTTTTCAAATACTTTTTTTGTGACTTGTTTGCCTCACTTCCTGTTGTATGACTGAGAGGGAAGAGGGAGAAGTATTCCAGTATCCTAATTTGGGGATATATATGTTTCTCTGATTGCATATGATAAAATTGGGAGAATTGTTCTAGTATCTTAATTTTGGAATATGTATGTTTCTCTAATTGCATATCATAAAATCAAACAGCTTTTTTCTGTGTCTATCCCTCTGCTGTTAAGCAATTCAAATATCTAAGCTATTTTGTTTGAGTAGTTAGACATCCAGCATTGTAGAGACGGGGTCTTGTCTGGGCTGGTCTTGAACTCCTGGGCTCAAGCAATCCTCCTGCCTTGGGCTCCCAAAGTGCTGGGATTACAGGCGTGAGCCACCGCACCTGGCCTAAGATTGTTTCCCTCCCCCGGAGACAGAGTTTCGCTGTGCCACCCAGGCTGGAGTGCAGTGGCACGGACCTTGGCTCACTGCAACTTCCACCTCCTGGGTTCAAGCAATTCTTCCTGCCTCAGCCTTCCAAATAGCTGGGATTACAAGTGCCCTCTACCACACCTGGCTGATTTTTTTATTTTTTCTTTTTAAGGTAGAGACAAGGTTTTCCATGTTGGCCAGGCTGGTCTTGAACTCCCGACCTCAGGTGATCTACCCGCCTTGGCCTCCCAAAGCGCTGTGATTACAGGCATGAACCACCATGCCTGGCCCTCTAAGATTATTTTTTAATACAGATTGAGTATCCCTTTTCTGAAATGCTTGAAAACAGAGTACTTCAGATTTTTTTCAGAGTTTGGAATGTTTATATTTGCTGGTTGAGTTGAGAATCCTAAATCCAAAAATCAAAATGCTCCATTGAGCATTTTCCTTGAATATCATGTTGGCATTCAGAAAGTTTTGTATTTTTGTATTTGGGATGCCAAACCCATACTGCTATTTTTTACTTTGTTCCTATTTTCCACTGCTGTGTTCTGTTGCTCCCATTTTTAGTTTTTGAATTAATCTTCAGGACGTTTTCTTCTTTCGCTCTTTCTTTGCTATATATTTTCTTTACTGTAATAACAGTATTTTCAAACCAGTGATCTGCTTTTAAGCACGTATTGAGCCACTGCAGTGAAGTTTTAATGCTGCTGTGTTCATAAACTGTTTAACAACTGTTTTGTCGGAAACTGAAAGTTATGAGAGTGAAATGCAAACATTTTTACATCCATCAATTTTGATTTTGACTTTTAATAATTTAAGATCCAAAATGATTGATAGATAGTAACATGGAGCTTCTTGTATTCAGGTTTGTAAGTCAGATTTTGCAGTCACTGGCATGACTGCTTTAGACAGTTGTGCTAATAATGTTCATTGTACCACACTGATTCTACTTTAATACTCCTCAGATTCTTCATTCCTGCCGTATTGTTATTGTTTATTACTTGGTCCATTGATTTTATTCTTTTTTTTTTTTTTTTTTTTTTTTTTTTTTTTTTTTCTGATTTCAGTCTTGAAAGCAGTATTTTCAAAGAGGATGTTTTTCTTTTTACCTAATCGGGGACTTAGATAAGTTCTCTTAGATAAATTTTGGATAACTAGAAACGTACATGTGTGTTTTTGAGGTTGGTCTCCCTGTGCATGTGTTATTTGAGACTGGGTCTGATAACTAGAAACGTGTGTGTGTGTTTGAGATTGGTCTCGTGTGTGTGTGTGTGTGTGTGTGTGTGTGTGTGTGTGTGTGTGTGTGTGTATTTTGCGTTGTCATCCAGGCTGGAATGCAGTAGCGCGATCTTGGCCTGCAACCTCTGCCTCCTGGGCTCAAGCGATCCTCCTACGTCAGCCTCCCAAGTAGCTGGGACCACACACGTGCACCACCACGCCTGGCTAATTTTTGTATGTTTTGTGTAGACAGGGTTTTGCCATGTGGCCCAGGCTGGTCTTGAACTCTTGAGCTCAAGTGATCCGCCAGCCTCAACTTCCCAAAGTAGTTTGTGTTTTTCATTACTTCCATGACAATCAGTGCTAACTTGTTAAATAATTATTGAGTGACGAGTTTTTAAGCAGGACTAGGAAAAGGGATGAGGAGCAACCTTGCCTTTTCAGGCTTCCTTTTACCTCTTCTGTATTGAAAATACATGTACAGGGGTAATGGAAAGTTGGACCTGGAGACTAGCATATTTTCCCCTCTTGTTTTATATCTTCTGTCTTGGAATTAGCATTGTTTCTTTCTTTCTTTTTTTTCTTTTCTTTGTTTCTTTTTCTTTCTGAGACAGCGTCTCACTCTGTCCCCCAGCCTGGAGTGCAGTGGCGCCATCTCAGCTCAGTGCAACCTCTGCCTCCGGGGTTCAAGCGATTCTCCTGCCTCAGCCTCCAAGAGTAGCTGGGACTAGGTGCACGCCACCACCTTTTTGTATTTTCTTTTAGTAGAGACAGAGTTTCACCAGGAGGTCTTGAACTGCTGACCTCATGATCCACCCGCCTCAACCTCCCAAAGTGCTGGGATTACAGGCATGGGCCACCACGCCCAGCATTACTTTTTTATCTCCCATTCCGTGCTACGCAGAATGCATCTTACCTTTTTCCTTAAGTTTTAGGATGTTGACCTTAGGTTGATGTCTTCCCGTGGCCTGGAATTTCATTGTTGTAATTGGATAGTTCCATTTTTTTTTTCAAACTTCTATGTATAGCTCCTATTATAGCTCTTTTCCTCTCATTATATTATCTTGCCTATGTACTTTTATATATGTGCAGAATTATTTGAATGATAATTTGGGGGGATTTTCCCCCCCATTTCTTGGTGTCTTATTTAGAATTAGATTTAAGATCACTCAAGTTTCCTTTGTTTTTATTTCTTCAGTTAATAGTACCTTTGTAGTAATAATTGTCTTAGTGATCAAAAATCTCTAGAATAGACCTGGAGACCTTGGAGAGAACGTGTACCTGTGTTTTCACGTACCATCAGAAGGCACTAAGATAAGCAGATTCATGTACAGTGTAATCAGTTTTTTATTTCATTGCACTAAAAAAAAATTGGTTAAATATAATAATTTATCTACAAATGTAATTTTACACAAGATTTTTACAGTAACACATACATAATTAATGACATCACAACTCTATTTGGAAAAGACCACTTCTAACAGCTATATTTCAGAGAGCGAGCCTGATAATATTAGAAGAAAAATTCTGCCCAGGCGCAGTGACTCATGTCTATAATTCCATCACTGGGAGGCCAGGGTGGGAGGATTGCTTGAACCTGGGAGTTTCAGGATGCTGTTATCATCGTGCGCCTGTACTTTAGCCTGGGTGACAGAGTGAGACCTTGTTTCGAAAACAATGAAGGAAAGTTTAGCCTAAGCTTTTAGGGAGCATGATGAAGGAAGGCAACAGCATTTCTCTCTTTAAAAATTGTTTATATATTGAGCCAATTATTTTCATGTTAGTGGGAAGTTTTGTTTTTAACTGGAAATAACTTGAGGGATGTATTAATAGAACTGTGTATCAAAAGTCTTTTAACCACATGAAAATTTGGTTTGATGTGAGTGTTGCTGTTGGTTGTTTTTAGTGTTTTGTTTGTTCGTTTTGTTTTGTTTTACATTGAACAACATGGGTTTGAATGCTTTTAGTTTTTCTTTCTTGTTTGTTCATTTGTTGTTTTATCTCTCCAGTCACTTAAGTTGTTATTAGTGTTTAAAGCAGTAGAATATACAGCCACATATGATGGCTTATGCGTGTAATTCCAGCAACTGGGAGGCCAACACAGGAGCATAGGAGTTTGAGACCAGCCTGGGCAACATAGTGAGAACCCCCATCTTTTTTTTTTTTTTTTTTTTTTTTTTTTTTTTTTTTTTTTTTTTTTTTTTTTTTTTTTTTTTTTTTTTGAGACGGAGTCTCGCTCTGTAGCCAGGCTGGAGTGCAGTGGCGTGATCTCTGCTCACTGCAACCTCCGCCTCCGGGGTTCGAGCTATTCTCCTACCTCAGCCTCCCAAGTAGCTGGGACTACAGGTGCCCGCCATCACTTCCGGCTAATTTTTGTATTTTTAGTAGAGACGGGGTTTCACCTTGTTGGCCAGGATGGTCTTGATCTCTTGACCTTATGATCCGCCCGCCTTGGGCTCCCAAAGTGCTGGGATTACAGGCGTGAGCCACCGTGCTCGGCATCTACTTCGGGAGGCCGAGGTGGGTGAATCACAGACTCAAGAGATCGAGACTCTCCTGGCTAACGTGTTCAAACTCCATCTCTACTAAAAATACAAAAAATTAACCAGTCGTGGTGGCAGGCACCTGTAGTCCCAGCTACTCAGGAGGCTGAGGCATGAGAATGGCGTGAACCTGGGAGGCGGAGCAGGCAGCGAGCGGAGATTGTGCCACTGCACTGCAGCCTGGGTGACAGAGCGAGACTCCGTCTCAAAAAATAAAGAAAGGATATTCATTAAAGGTGTTAATTGAAGAAGTAATGTATGCACATTAGAGCTATTTAAGCCATTTTAAAGGAATGTTGGAATATTCGATAAAATGTGTTTTTCTTTCACCCATACACTGCTTTGTGTCCCTGTCTCTAAGGATCACTGTACTTAGGCTCCTGTCTGCTTACATAAATTTGTGTTGCTTATGGAAGCATTTGCATGTATAGTTAAATTCTCTAAACAATTTTGGATTGAGAATTCTTTGCTCCTTCTAGACATATATAACTGTAAGACATCAAAAGTAGAAATTCTAAGAATATATTCAAGAATGTTTTTATGTTAACACTTGCCAAATAGCTCTTCCAAGAGATTATCAGTTTATATACATCTGTGCATTTTGGTTGAAAATGTGTATTTCCACACATCATTCTCAACACTTGGATTTAGAAAATCAACTTCTAAAAGTTTTGAAAATTTCATACATGAAAATATGTTTAACCATAAGTGCTGTTGTGCACAATTTGCTTTTTTGAGACAGATTCTCACTCTGTTGCCCAGGCTGGAGTGCAGTGGCACAGTCTTGGCTTATTGCAACCTCTGTCTCCTGGGTTCAAGCGATTCTCCTGCCTCAGCCTCCCAAGTAGCTGGAATCACAGGCGCCTGCCACCACTCCCAGCTGTTTTTTTGTATTTTAATAGAGAGGGGTTTCACCATGTTGGCCAGGCCAGGATGTCTCGAACTCCTGACCTTGTGATCTGCCCACCTTGGCCTCCCAAAGTGCTGGGATTACAGGCATGAGCCTCTGTGCCCGGCCACATTTGTATTTTTTTTTTTTTAAGTTTAGTTTTCTATGATTTACTGTTGGGTGGTTCATCTTTTTCTTACCTATTTATAAGGGTACTTCAAATCAGCTTTTACATATGTGTTACCAGTTATATTGTCAATTATTTACTGTATGTGCTGCTAATATTTTTTTCCTGATTTGTCATTTGTGTCTTAACTTTATGGTATTTATTGTATGGTGACTGTTGTATTTATTTCTGTCTTTTGTTATTTCATTTTGACTTAGGTGCTAGTCCTATGGGAGTAAATGGAGGTGTAGGAGTTCAAACGCCGAGTCTTCTTTCTGACTCAATGTTGCATTCAGCCATAAATTCTCAAAAGTAAGTCTTACCATGGTTTGTACCCTGGGTCACATTACAAATACTGGTTAACAATTGATTGTTTGAATTTTTAACATAGTTTCCTCAGTTTGAGGATGTCTGAGTACAGACAGATGTTTGAGTCCATTCTTTTCTTCTTTCGCCCTGTAGCCCAGGCTAGAGTGCAGTGGTGCGATCTTGGGTCACCACAATCTCTGCCTCCTGGTTCCCGGTTAAAGCAATTATCCTGCCTCAGCCTCCTGAGTAGCTGGGATTACAGGAACACGCCACCATGCCCAGCTAATTTTTGTATTTTTAGTAGACACGGGGTTTCACCATGTTGGCCAGGCTGGTCTTGAACTCTTGACCTCATGATCCCCGTCTGCCTCAGCCTCCCAAAGTGCTGGGATTGCAGACGTGAGCCACCCTGCCCGGCCTATTCTTTCTTCTTTCTACAGCCTTAATCGAAATTGTATTATCTAGTGTAGCCTACACCTTCCCTAATAGAGTAGGATATTGCAAGGTTACAGTTCCATAACAGTCAGCCTTATCCTGATGTTAAGAATTAGTGCACCATCCTGAGCAATATGTCAAGACATCTTCTCTACAAGAAAACACAAAGAAGTTAGCTAGGCATGGTGATACGCATCTCTAGTCCCAGCTACTGAGGAGGCTGAGGTGGGAGGAGCACTGGAGGCTGGGAGGTCAAGGCTGTGGTGAGCTGTGATTACACCACTGCACCCCAGACTGGGTGACAGCGAGACTGTGTCTCAAAAAATAATTATTATTATTTTAAAAAAAGAATTAGTCCATCATCCAAATAATTCCCTGAGGTGAGCTGTGTTAAAATGACAGCTTAGTCTGATAACACAAGCCTTAGAAAACTAAGTGTGGGCTGGGCATGGCAGCTCTCCTATAATCCCAGCACTTTGGGAGGCTGAGGCAGACAGATTGCTTGATCTTAGGAGCTCAAGACCAGCCTAGGCAACATGGCAAAACCCTGTCTCTGCTAAAAATACGAAAATCAGCCAGGCATGGTGGCGCCCACCTGTAATCCCAGCTACGCAGGAGGCTGAGGCAGGAGAATCGCTTGAACCCCGGAGGCGGAGGTTGCATTTATCTGAGATCACGCCACTGCACTCCAGCCTGGGCAACAGAGCGACACTCCGTCTCAGGAAGAAATAATGTCTGGGTGCGGTGGCTCACGCCTGTAATCTCAGCACTTTGGGAGGCCCAGGTGGGCAGATCACGTGAGGTCAGGAGTTTGAGACCAGCCTAACCAACATGATGAAACCCCATCTCTACTAAAATACAAAATCAGCCAGACGTGGTGGTGGGTCCCTGTAATCCCAGCAACTTGGGAGGCTGGGGTAAGAGAATCGCTTGAACCCAGGAGGCGCGGAGATTGCAGTGATCTGTGATTATGCCACTACAGTCCAGCCTGGGCGACAGAGCAAGACTCCATCTCAGAAACAAACAAAATACAAAAGATTAGCTGGGCATGTTGATGCATGCCTGTAATCCCAGCTACTCAAGAGGCTGAGGCATGAGAATTGCCTGAACGCAGGAGGTAGAGGTTGCAGTGAGCCAAGATTGCACCACTGCACTCCAGCCTGGGTGACAGAGCAAGACTTTGTCTCAAAAAAAAAAAAAAAAAACAAGAAAAAAAGAAAACATAACCAACAAAACCCAGAAAATTAAGTCTTATGATATCTTGTGTTAGGACGTCATCCTGCCCTCCAAAGAAATACAGCTTTCCCTCACACAGGTGTGAGCATGCATACTTTAAAATCAGTCTAGTCACACACTTCTCCCTGCCTAACTCCTAAATGCAAATAGAAGTGACATAGCATATTGATCCCATTACAGTAATAAATGTCAGCTTGAATTAAATGAGGTCTTCTTTCTCCTACCTTTCTTAACTAAAACTATTTGGTGACCCCTTTTTGAAGCCCAATGATGAGTGAAAATGCGAGTGTACCCTCCCTGGGTCCTATGCCAACAGCAGCTCAACCATCCACTACTGGAATTCGGAAACAGTGGCATGAAGATATTACTCAGGATCTTCGAAATCATCTTGTTCACAAACTGTAAGTAAGATTGTGGACATTTCTCATTCGTAAAGAGATGTTATGTCAACATGCTTTCAATCTCCTGGGCATTTAATCACTAAAGGAATATTAGCAATTTTTCTGTAGCATGGACATTGATGTTGATACTTCTACTCTTGTGGATTTCTTGCTGCTGCTGCTTTTTTCCTTTTTAACCTTTCTCACCATCTATAGTAGTCTTTCAGCTTTAATAGTGTGTGAAGTGTTCTGTCTAGTGCCAGTAAATAATACATTAATTAAACATTGTTTTTAGCTATTGCCTTTACAAAACTTAAATATCTGAGAAAAACTAGGCCTCAGCTCATTAAAATATTGCAGTGATAACATCCTTTTCTATTACTTCTGGTGGAGCGGGTTTTTTTTGTTTGAGACGGAGTCTCACTGTGTTGCCCAGGCTGGAGTGTAGTGGCACAATCTTGGCTCACTTCAGACTTCGCCTCCGAGTGCCAGCGATTCTCCTGCCTCAGCCGCCCAGGGAGCTGGGACTACAGGCATGCGCCACCACACTGGCTAATTTTTGTATTTTTAGTAGAGACGGGATTTCACCATGTTGGTCAGGCTGACTTCAAATTCCTGACATCAAGTGATACGCCTGCCTCGGGTTCCCAAAGTGCTAGGATTACAGGAATGAGCCTCCGCGCCTGTCCTGGTAGAGCTTTTATTATGTTGATAAATTGAATCTGGTAGGTTGGTCTCTGGTCTTCTCATCCTCCAAATGTGCACATGGCAGTTTATTTTTTGAGAAGTTCATATATTTCAGGTACTCTCCCCTTACAAACTCCATCTTAATCTAAAGAGTTTTTGTCAGATGAAGGAGGAGGAGGCATATAGAGCAAGGTAATGAAATGTGCTCAGCATCATAAAAAGGTAGAGCTTGGACCTCGCCGATTACAGAGTTTACCCTTCAAACACCATGCAGTATTTTTTCTTGGAGAAGTCTTTTCATTTCACTTCCAGTTAATAGCAGGATCTCCTTTACTGTATCCATATTTTTTAATTGATTGAGGATTTATTTATCATTTTGTCTTAATTTGTTTTTAAGTTACACCAGACCAGCGATTATATATGTTTCATTTAGGAATTTTTTTTCTCCCAGGAACCCATGCTTGCCAATCATTTAGGAATTCTTTCTTTTTTTTTTTTTCTTTTTTTTTTTTTTTTTTTTGAGACAGTATTGCTCTGTCGCCCAGGCTGGAGTGCAGCGTCATGATCTTGGCTTACTGCAACCTCCATCTTCTGGGTTCAAGCGATTCTCCTGTCTCATCCTCCCAAGTAGCTGGGGTTACAGGTGTATGCCACCACACCTGGCTAATTCTTATATTTTTAGTAGAGATGGGGTTTTAATGTGTTGGCCAGGCTGGTCTCGAACTCCTGACCTCAGGTGATCCACCTACCTCGGCCTCCCAGAGTGCTGGGATTATAGGCGTGAGCCACTGCGTTCAGCCAGGAGTTCTTCATTGGTGGCACCAAGTAATGGAATTTGACAAGGAAAGAACTTCACAAGTTTAATGAAATTATTCCTTTAATAAAGAATAACCAATCTCTTATATTGTGACAAACTATTCAGTAACTTTTATTTAGTGGACAGAGATGATTATTTGGGATTGATCATTTGACTTTACATTAAAAGTTTATTATATATGCTCAACTTTTCTACCAACTCGGTATTCTTCTGGACTTCCATTTATATCTTCTTGATCTGGTTCCTTCAAGTCCTATGCAACTGAGTACGAGATATCCAAATAGAATTAATGCCTAAAGACCACATTTATTAGTCATAAGAAATACTAGTGCAAAACATTCTGTTAGGGAATTGCATGAAAGTGAAAAACTGAATCTAACAGAATCATTATGCATTTCTGCTCTCTCCACTTAAGGTTTTTGGTTTTTTGTTTGTTTTTTATAAGCCTTTGTCAGAACACTTGAAGTTTTTGATGTTTTCACATTTTGGAGTGGTTAATAAATTTTATTTCAGTAAGCTAAGTAATAAATTTAGAAGAGTAGATGGAGCTCTGAAGGCTTCTGCTACTTGATACTATGACAAGGCCTGTTTTCCTCACTGTCTTTAGTATGTAGCCCAGTGTAATATTTTACTTTACATCTAGAGTAACAGGGGCCAAAGAGTATTTTTTGTAGAGTGATTTCTTGTATTGTGCTCGGAAATACAGACAAAAATTATTTTGTTTATCACAGAAAGACAATTTCATTTCAGTATTATATTTTAATGTATCTCACCTTGCCACTTTTTCTTTATGTGTTCCTCTATGTGTTCAGTGTATAAAAATTGGAAAAAGTCTAATTAAAATCTGACATGCTGGCCGGGCGCAGTGGCTCACGCATATAATCCCAGCACTTTGGGAGGCCGAGGCGGGCGGATTATCTGAGGTTGGGAGTTTGAGACCAGACTGACCAACATGGAGAAACCCCATCTCTACTAAAAGTGTAAAATTAGTGGGGCATGGGGGCACATGCCTGTAATCCCAGCTACTTGGGAGGCTGAGGCAGGAGAATCGCTTGAACCTGGGAGGCGGAGGTTGTGGTGAGCCGAGATCGTGCCATTGCACTCCAGCCTGGGCAACAAGAACGAGACTCCGTCTCAGGAAAAAAGAAAAAAGCTGACATGCTATTACACTGGTAGGATTTTCTTTTTCCAGCGTCCAAGCCATATTTCCTACACCGGATCCTGCTGCTTTAAAAGACAGACGGATGGAAAACCTAGTTGCATATGCTCGGAAAGTCGAAGGGGACATGTATGAATCTGCAAACAATCGAGTGAGTGTCTAGTTTTTTTTTTTTCTATTAATAGCCAAGATCGAGCCTGTTGTGGTTATTTTATTCCTCTTTGGCATGTGCAAGTAGTACATGTGCTTCAGACAGGGACACGCTGTAGCTACCCTGTCTTAATTATCACCAAGCACAGTTAGGATAACAAAGCAATTTCTTAAGTGTATGTCATCAAGAATTTTATGTTTTTCCTCCTAATGCAATGCACTCATGTGGCACTTTATCTGGTTATCCTGTCAACCTAAAAAGTGGCTGAGCTGGCCGAGTGCAGTGGCTCGATGCCTGGGATTATGCCTATAATCCCAGCAGTTTGGAAGTCTGAGGTGGGCGGATCACTTGAGCCTAGGAGTTGGAGACCAGCCCGGGCAACATAGTAAAACCCCATCTCTACAAAAAATACAAAAAATTAGCCAGGCATGGTGGCACGTGCCTGTAGTCCCAGCTACTCAAAATGCTAAGGTAGGGGAATCACCGGAGCCTTGGAAGTCAAGCTACAGTGATTCATGGTTGTGCCACTGGTAACAGAGGGAGACCTCGTCTCTCCCAAAAACAGGAGGGGGGTGGTGCTGAGCTGTTAACAGCTCTGTTCTCTCTTCACTGGAATATAATGAAGTGTAGCGACTTACTATTGTTAACTGCAGTTCAGTTTCTCTACGTAAGTTGAACTTTCCTTTCTAAATTGGCACCATACAGAATGAAACTAATATCTGTTCTCAGTTTATTTTTTCTGTTACCTGGTGGTAGTTCCTTTTTTCCTCATCTCCCTTATTTTACTTCAACAATTCAAAAGGCGGAGTACTACCACCTTCTAGCTGAGAAAATCTATAAGATCCAGAAGGAACTAGAAGAAAAACGAAGGACTAGATTACAGAAACAGAACATGCTACCAAATGCTGCAGGCATGGTTCCAGTTTCCATGAATCCAGGGCCTAACATGGGACAGCCGCAACCAGGAATGACTTCTAGTAAGTGTTTTTTGTTATATTTCTATTTGAGAGAAATTGATAATAAAATAGTTTCTATCCAGAGTCATTAATTTCTATAAGCTTGTGTAACTATTCTGGAGTTTTAAAGTAACCATTTGCCTTTGCAAAGAAAATAACTCATCTACTAGTAAAAACAGAAGCAGAACAAGTATATTTAAGATGTCTGGGCATGGTACTTAACATACCTTGATAATCTGGCAATGTTTTTAGAGCCCAAAGTGTACAATTCTCTAATAGTGACACCTGGAAAGCGATAGCCTACAGATAAGCACAGATTTCTCTGAGACTGGCTTGTGTGGTAAGTAGCCAGTGGATGTTTGTAGGCTGACCAGGTTCAGGAGCCCTGTAACACACATAATATCATATTACACTGTCACACTTCCTTCTTGACATAAAATATTCTAAGGCTAGGAACGCTTTCTTTTTTCTTTTTTCTTTTTTTCCTTTTAATTACATTTATTTTAATGCTGAATTTACTCCCGTGCCATAGGTTTTTGTTTCTTCAGTTTCTTCTCGGATATCTTTTCTTCTGGGCAACCTCCTCTTCTGGTTTAGGAACAATCTGTTCCTTTTCAGTAAGGATCATCTCAATGTGGCAGGGAGAGCTCATGTATGGGTTAATCCGACCATGAGCTCTGTAGGTCCGTCGGCGCATCTTAGGTGCTTTGTTCACTTGTATATGCTCGATGACCAGAGAATCTACATCTAAACCCTTAGGTTCGGCATTACTCTCTGCGTTTTTTTGTTTGTTTGTTTGTTTGTTTTTTTGAGAAGGAGTCTTGCTCTGTCACCCAGGCCGGAGTGCAGTGGCGCGATCTCCTCACTGCAAGCTCCGCCTCCCAGGTTCACGCCATTCTCCTGGCTCAGCCTCCGGAGTAGCTGGGACTACAGGCGCCCGCCACCACGCCCAGCTAATTTTTTGTGTTTTTTTTAGTAGAGACGGGGTTTCACCATGTTAGCCAGGATGATCTCGATCTCTTGACCTCGTGATCCGCCCATCTCGGCCTCCCAAAGTGCTGGGATTACAGGTTTGAGCCACCGCGCCTGGCACTCTCTGCGTTTTTAAGCATGTGCAGCAAAAATTCAGCGCTCTTTTTGGGCCACTGACCTTATGTTCAGCCCCACTGCTTGGCCTGGGCTCACCTGCCAACTCCACCATTGTAACGTCAGAATGGTACACACTGTTTCTGTAAAGTGACATCTTTCAGATACTTCGTGGCTTTTCGAATATGTATACCCTTGATGGCCTGGGCAGTTTCACGAGTGTTCTTAAAGTGAACACGAAGATTGGAACCTCTTGATTTGCATGATTTCGTGGGGTTCTCCGGGTCAAGTGAATAGCGAACCATTTTCACAGATTACCTCAGGCTGCTTAGGGAAAGAGGTTTTTTTTTTGTTTTGTTTTGTTTTTTTTTAGAGATGGAGTCTCACTCTGTCAACCAAACTGGAGTACAGTGGCGTGATCTTGGATCACTGCAGCTTCCGCCTCCCAGGTTCAAGCAACCTGGGATTGCTTGATTCAATCAAGCAAGGATTCAGGCACGTGCCACCACGCCTGTCTAATTTTTTTATTTTTCGTAGAGACGGGGTTTTGCCTTGTTCGCCTGGCTGATCTCAAACTCCTGGCCTCAAATGATCAGCCCACTTTGGCCTCCCGAAGTACTAGGATTATAGGCATGAGCCACCGCTCCCTGCCTAGAAGCATCATTTAAAATTACATTTTGACAGCTTCAGTTTCTGCTTATAGCATCATTGTTGACCTGATGAATTAACCAGATAGCCAAGACTATGATAAATTGTCTTAATCTTTGACTTACTAGTAGGATCAAAGTAGTGAAATATGGACCAGGCACACCATTTTCAGGAATGACACAGGCAGTTTAAATGCTGTGAGCAAGGCTGTGATAGGAAAAACCTGCATTTACTGAGTTGGGAAATGCTCATGACCTATCAGAAAGTGCCAGCTGAGCCAGCATGTAGTAGACCTCATACCATCAGTAGATTATAGGTGGGCTAAGAAGTTCATCTCTTTCATTCATTGAAGTAGTAAAGCAAATAACCATTGGTTACCACTGGCCTTAAGCAGCCTCATTTGCTAACTGAAGTGTGCCAGGTACTGTTTTCTAATGTGTAAAAAGGTGGCAGGAGCAACATTGCTGAGGAAATAGCATATGTGGAGGCTGCCCAATAGTAAGGAAAAACACATATTTTTTGAGTAGTTTGTTAGAGAACAAATTTTGAGGAATGAAGAAGTCAAGATTAGAGACTGCTTCAGTATATGATTTGAACTTGAGTAGTAACTAAAGATTTAAAAAAAAAAAAAAAAAGGCTGGGCGCAGTGGCTCACGCCTGTAATCCCAGCACTTTGGGAGGCCGAGGCGGGCAGATAACGAGGTCAGGAGATCGAGACCATCCTGGCTAACTTGGTGAAACCCCCATCTCTACTGAAAATACAAAAAAATTAGCTGGGCGTGGTGGCGGGCGCCTGTAGTCCCAAGTAGAATGTCGTGAACCCGGGAGGTGGAGCTTGGTGAGTGGAGATCGCCCACTGCACTCCAGGCCTGGGCGACAGAGCAACACTCCCGTCTCAAAAAAAAAAAAAAAAAGCCAGGCGCGGGTGGCTTCACGCCTGTAATCCCAGCACTTTGGGAGGCCGAGGCGGGTGGATCAAGAGGTCAGGAGATCGAGACCATCCTGGCTAACATGGTGAAACCCCGTCTCTACTAAAAATACAAAAAATTAGCCGGGTGTGGTGGCAGGTGCCTGTAGTCCTGGCAACTCAGGAGGCTGAGGCAGGAGAATGGTGTGACCCCACGAGGCGGAGGTTGCAGTGAGCCGAGATTGTGCCACTGCACTCCAGCCTGGGTGACAGAGCAAGACTCCATCTCAAAAATAAATAAATAAATAAAGTGTACAGGCCAGGCATGGTGGCTCATGCCTGTAATCCCAGCACTTTGGGGAGGCTGAGACAGGTGGATAATGAGGTCAGGAGATGGAGACCATCCTGGCTAACATGGTGAAACCCTATCTCTACTAAAAATACAAAAAATTAGCCGGGTGTGGTGGCAGGTGCCTGTAGTCCTGGCAACTCAGGAGGCTGAGGCAGGAGAATGGTGTGACCCCACGAGGCAGAGCTTGCAGTGAGCTGAGATTGCGCCACTGCACTCCTCCCTGAGCAACAGAGCAAGACTCCATCTCCAAAAAAAAATAAAACAAGTGGACATACATGAGATACTTGGTTTTGGTAGAATTTACTCAAGTTCTGGGTGAAATTTGAGGCAAGTCGAAAGTCTCTGAGATATTAAGTTGTATTCTAATGTCAGTATAAACAGTATGGTACTGATGTAAGCAGGAATAAATGGTAGTGGACTGAGTATCAGCCTTAAGTATATGTTGACCTTTAGCTCGTACTAAATCTGACATTTTGTAGAATGAGATTTTTACCTTAACCTGATACACAGAAAATAAAAGAAGCATAAAAGGGGTCGAGCATGGTGGTGGCTCACGCCTGTAATCCCAGCTCTTTGGGAGGCTGAGGCTGCAGATCAGTTGAGCTCAGGAATTCAGGACCAGCCTGGGCAACATGGAGAAACTCCGTCTCTACAAAAAATACAAAAGTTAACCAGACATGGGGGCGTGTGCCTGTAGTCCCAGCTACTCAGGAGGATGAGGCAGAAACATTACTTGAGCCCAGGAGGTGGAGGCTGCAGTGAGCCATGATTGTGCCACTGCACAATTTTTATGTAACAAGCATGGATTATGCATGTACTTTTTATAAAGCTTGCAGAGTTACAGATAAAAGTTTATATAAATGTTGAGCATTTCCTCTGTCAGTTTTGCTCATTTACTAAAGGTTGAAATTTGTCTGAAGGGATAGACATCTAGTTAGAAGAGTAGCAGGTCTTCCTCTCCTGTGCCTTAGGCTTGAGTGCACAGCCCTTGATGAAGGGTGTGGCCAGGGCGGAGCCAGGTCCCTACAGACATCTGTCCTTTCTCAGGGTGCTGTAAAAATATTATTTTCTCTGTGCACTGTGTTGAAAGTGCTACGCTAGAGCATGTGCTGATAATCCAGGAAGAAGACCTTAGGATTTATGTATGTATATTTTACTTTATTAAGAATTATTTCTATTTTCGTATTTAAGAGGTACAAGATATGTAGTGTGGTATAATGTGCATATTATTTAAAATCAGTGTTCACAGTTTGTGTGCATAAAAACATTGTGCTACATGATCAGATTTGGCCACCATTAGACATGATTCATACCTATTATCCATGGAGATACTCTGTTGCATGCCAACCAGAGGCAGATTTTGTTAAACAGTAACATATTAAATGCTGTAATAGCTTCACTTTTTTTTTTTTTTTTTTTTTTTTTTTTTTTTTTTTTTTTTGAGACAGAGTCTTGCTCTGTCGCCCAGGCTGGAGTGCAGTGGTGCGATCTTGGCTCACTGCAGCTTCCGCCTCCCAGGTTCATGGAATTCTCCTGCCTCAGCCTCCTGAGTAGCTGGGATTACAGGTGCCCGCCAACACTCCTGGCTAATTTTTTTCTATTTTTAGTAGAGATAGGGTTTCGCCATGTTGGCTAGGCTGGTTTTGAACTCCTGACCTCAAGTGATCCACCCACCTCAGCCTCCTAAAGTGTCAGGATTACAGGCGTGAGCCACTGTGCCTGGCCTATAATGTCTTCAGTAGCTTATTTTTCTATCAACATTGAAAGCACCTGGGCTTATAAAGGAATACCAACAAATCCTCTTGGAGACATTTTTCTGTATTCCAGAAATAACATTTTCTTCAAGTTTCTGTCTAGTTCAGAGCTTTATTTTGTGTGATTCACACTCAATTTTCAAAGGTATTATTAAAAATACTTTGTGGGGTTTGTGTGTGCAGTGAGTTTTTGTTTGATTGTTTAAGGGCAGATGGTGCAAAGATACTTCTTTATTTCTCTTTTTTACTGTAGATGGTCCTCTGCCTGACCCAACTATGATCCGTGGCAGTGTGCCAAACCAGATGATGCCTCGGATAACTCCACAATCTGGTAAATAGTGAAAAAAAAATTTATTTTAAAAGAATCCCTGGTGTACTGCAAGATAATACTTACTACCTTGATACCCACTTTATGCCAACAGCAAGTGTCATGATTACCTGCCTATAGAGGAAGAGGGGGTGAAGAGCAGGTTGGCTGGCAGATCACAGGGCAGGTGACATTGAATGATCAAACATCCATTTAAAAACAACTGCAGGCTGGGCACGATGGCTCATGCTTGTAATCCCAGCACTTTGGGAGGCTGAGGCTGGTGTACCACCTGAGGTCAAGTATGAGACCATCCTGGCCAATGTGTCAACCCTGTCTTCTAGTAAAAATACAAAAATTAGCCAAGTGTGGTGGCACAGGCCTGTAATCCCATCTACTCGGGAGGCTGAGGCTAGAGAATCACTTAAACCCAGAAGGCGGAGTTTGCAGTGAAGCGAGATCGTGCCACTGCACCCCAGCCTGGGTGACAGCGAGACTCCATCTCAAAAAAAAAAAAAATAGCAGATGGTAAAATTTGTAAAATTCAGTTTGAAGATCCTGTTAGTTAATAATGTCTGTTTACAACTGCTGTGAGACAGATTTATTTATACTTACAAGGTTGAAAGCCAGTTTGTTAGTCCTGATAAAATCATATAGAATCAGGGCATGGTGGCTCACACCTGTATCCTAGCTAGCACTTTGGGAGGCCTAAGCGACCGGATCACAAGATCAGGAGATCGAGACCATCCTGGCTAACACGGTGAAACTCTGTCTCTACTAAAAATATAAAAAATTAGCCAGGCGTGGTGGCAGGCTCCTGTAGTCCCAGCTACTCGGGAGGCTGAGGCGGGAGAATGGGGTGAACCTGGGAGGCGTGCAGTGAGCCGAGACCACACCATTGCACTCCAGGCCGGGCAACAGAGCAAGACTCCGTTTCAAAAAAAA
>NW_016804726.1:1115971-1127569 GCF_001698545.2 Rhinopithecus bieti
AAAAAAAAAAAAAAAAAAGAATTCTGTCTTTTATTCTTCAATTTCAGAAAGGCTTTCAGATTTAATATTTTGCACATATTCACAGGTTTGAATCAATTTGGCCAGATGAGCATGGCCCAGCCCCCTATCGTACCCCGGCAAACCGCTCCTCTTCAACACCATGGACAGTTGGCTCAGCCTGGAACTCTCAACCCGGTTAGTTTGACGTCTTTAGTAATCTGTTTGGCTTTTACCTGGTATTTTGAAAATCCTGTTTGTTCCTAATTTATAAATACTCACAGTTATTTAAACAGACCATAACTCCTAGTTCTTCTGTAATTCTTCTGTATTTAACTCTACTAGAAAGCTGACCAAAAAACTAAAACAGCCAGGCCCTTGTCCCTGGAGTGTCAATGTTTAGTGGCCTGCATGCGTTTTCATGGTCACCTCTCTTCCCTGATGTCTGTCCAGGCAGAGAACTGTCTTTTACAAGGTTGATGGTGCATTTGCCTGGTTCTTGAGCTTGGAGAAGAGAGCTAGGCTTCTGCTCCTTATGCGAACTCTTCACCAGTCCATCTCTCTACCTTGACCCCGACCCTCCTGCTGCCCTTTAGAGTTATCTGGTGCCTCTGAATCTTGGCCCCTTTGGGGGCCAAGTGAGCATTACTACTTCTCACTAATCTGCTGTTTTCGACAAGTAGTTCTGTCCTTCATTGTAACCTGTAAGACAGATGGTGTTAAGAAGTTTTTTGCCTTTGGAGATTTCTTTCTTTAAGGCCTGAATTTGTGTAGGGTAATTTTAGAAATGAAATGTAACATTGCTAGAGCATTTGTGGACCATGAATGCTACCAGATTCTGCCACAACTTGTAAGATTTTACTTGTTTTTACATATTATGGGTCTTAGAATTTGTGTTACTACTACATCACTGACATGAGCTCATGAAATTGTGATTAACTCTCCTCACTTAACAGAGCATGCAAAGAAAGTTACCTGCTCTACCTGCTCTCCTTGTGCTAGACATATTTGTGTACCAAGATAACGTGTGTTTGTTCATCCTCTTACTATTTCTTGAGAGTAGACCTAGGTAAACTGTGAGGCTATTTCCCTTTATCTGCACAAGTCAGTTGTTCTACAACTTTCTTCCTTCTCCTCTCCAGCCCTCTTCACCTATACTCCTGTCTTTGACTTTACTTAATAAACCTGACATTAGGACCTTTTGATGATTTTAGCTATAGTGGAATAATTGTAATGAAGCAGTTTGGTGATCTGTGTTTTTTTTGCAGCCTATGGGCTATGGGCCTCGTATGCAACAGCCTTCCAACCAGAGCCAGTTCCTTCCTCAGACTCAGTTCCCATCACAGGGAATGAATGTAACAAATATGCCTTTGGCTCCGTCCAGTGGTCAAGCTCCAGTGTCTCAAGTATGTCTCATAAGTGGATTTTTTTACTTATTTTTGATTCTTGAAATTCCTCTTGACGTAGGTTTTTATAGGAAAGAGTGGCAGCAAATAGTGGGTGAAAACAGATGATTTTTTAAAAAATAACAGTTTTAGACTTAGGGTATTCTGAACCTGAAGAGATTATTCTGTGACATAGCAATGGTGTTAATTGTTACAAATTAGGAAATAATTTAAATGGATGGTTTTGTTTTTAGTAGTGAACACTTTTAAATAAATCTTAACACAATGTAGAAGGAACTTTGGCTGAAGAGAGCATAGGCAGGCCCTAGAGCACTGTGCATTCAATTCTGTCAATTTTTCTGCAATGGCTGAGGCCATTCAGCTGAATGGTTTGAAGTCTCTTTACTTAAGTGCTATATTGACGGTGCTGTCCAAAGCTATATCCCCAGTAATAGGGTATTTTACACATTTTGAAATAGATACATTGCTACTCTTTGTTTAACCAGTTTGTGTCCTAAATTCATATAACATGCCATGTAAGTATTTCATTAATTCTGTTTTGAATTGCTATCTTATGTTTTTTATTTTAACAGGCACAAATGTCTAGTTCTTCCTGCCCAGTGAACTCTCCTATAATGCCTCCGGGGTCTCAGGGGAGCCACATTCACTGTCCCCAGCTTCCTCAACCAGCTTTGCATCAGAATTCACCCTCGCCTGTACCTAGTCGTACCCCGACCCCTCACCATACTCCCCCAAGCATAGGGGCTCAGCAGCCACCAGCAACAACAATTCCAGCCCCTGTTCCTACACCTCCTGCCATGCCACCTGGGCCACAGTCCCAGGCTCTACATCCCCCTCCAAGGCAGACACCTACACCACCAACAACACAACTTCCCCAACAAGTACAGCCTTCACTTCCTGCTGCACCTTCTGCTGACCAGCCCCAGCAGCAGCCTCGCTCACAGCAGAGCACAGCAGCGTCTGTTCCTACCCCAACAGCACCGCTGCTTGCTCCACAGCCTGCAACTCCAGTAAGTAGAAATTTGATTTAGGCAGAATCATTAGAGCTGTACTGTAGTGTTATATTGTTTCTGGGTCATTTCTATTACTCTCTTTTGCTTTATCTCTTTCTGTTTTCTCCACAAGTAGAATGTAATCTGTTTTTCATTAGGGACTTTCTTATCCTGTTTTGCATTCCTGTGATAGGACCTATCATAGCAGGAGTGTAAAGATTTTATTTAGCTCTGACTTTGACCATTATGTTTCATGTTGTATCCTGAGGTCTGAAGGTACCTAAAGGGGTATGACAAGGGGACACAGTCCTTCTCTTTATTTAGTATATTATTTAGTGCAACACATAAATTTTACATGTATTTAAAGAATCTTTTTCAAACAGTTTGTGCTGTAAAACCTAGAGATTAAATTGAAAAATTGCAGATTTGGGCAGGCGCGGTGGCTTACACCTTTCATCTCAGCACTTTGGGAGGCCTTGGCGGGCAGATCACTTGAGGTCAGGAGTTTGAGACCAGCCTGGCCAACGTGGTGGTCAGAGACAGGTCAACCCTGTCTCTACAAAATATACAAAAATTAGCCAGACGTGGTAGTGGGTACCTGGGAGGTGGAGGTTGCAGTGATCCGAGATCACGCCATTGCACTCCAGACTAGGCGACAGAGTGAGACTCTGTCTTTAAAAAAAAAAAAAAAAATTGCAGATTTATGAGTCCCTGTGACCCTAACCAAAGTTAAAAAATTATCTAAGATGAGAGAATTATATACCCAGAACAACCTGTAGCTTCCTTGTGAGAGGTTGGTTATGTATATAATAAAAATCCAAATTCTTATCTAATAGTTGAATCCTTATTAATATAACTTTTTTTAAGGGTTTAGAAGCTTCTACTTTGATATCGATACTAATATATTAGCTCTCAGTCACGTTGATGAACTGAGAAGTCCCATGAGTCACAGCCATTTTATAAAGTACTGTACTTGATGGACAGCTGGTTCATCGTGGCTTCTGATAGACAAGGAAGGACAGAATGAGAGAGGAACCAGTGGATCTGCTTGATTTTATTCTTTATAAAATCAAAGTAGTTCCAGAAAATACTGACTTCCCATTAGGAGGTTTCTTATGACAAGCCTTAGGGAAAAGACAGGGAATGCCAGTTATCTCATTAGAATCTAGTGATTCCAAACAGCCACTCTGTGGGACATCATTGTATTTATTGTCTCCTTTTCTGTACCTTTGAAATTTTCTCTGGTGAGAAGGTAAAAACAAAAAAGATAGCCAGTCTTTATTATTTTCTTTCACTCATTTCTGTATAAATGTGAGCTCCTCTGAAGCAGACATCTTTGAAATCCCCACACACTGCCAGATGATGATAGTTATCAATGAAATAGTTGCTGGCTCTTTGATGTACAACCAGCCAACCAGTATTTACAAGTCTTAATTCTCCTGTTCTTAAGTATAATTAAAGGAGGTGAAATGGGCAGAGCAAATGAAAGCACCGTGAATGAATATAAGCCAAGAAATAGGTGGCTAATTCTGCTGTCTTATTGCTTACCTTACATTCTGATTGTATCATTGGCAAACTCTGTGTGTGTCTCACCCACTCCCCTTGTTTTTCTGCCCAGCTTTCCCAGCCAGCTGTAAGCATTGAAGGACAGGTGTCAAACCCTCCATCTACTAGTAGCACAGAAGTGAATTCTCAGGCCATTCCTGAGAAGCAGCCTTCCCAGGAAGTGAAGATGGAAGCCAAAATGGAAGTGGATCAACCAGAACCAGCAGATACTCAACCGGAGGATATTTCAGAGGTGAGAGTAGGGCAATTAGTTTGATTTGGTTAGGACCCCAGTCTAAGAACCCTGTTTTTAAAAAATATTGCAGAAAAATACTTTGATAATTAGATCTCATGGCGTAGATTTTGCATGAGAAAGGGTGTTCAGACTACTGATTCCCAACTAGATATCTTTGAAATACTAAAAACTCTTACCTTTATAGTCTAAAGTGGAAGACTGTAAAATCGAACCTACAGAAACAGAAGAGAGAAGCACTGAGTTAAAAACTGAAATAAAAGAGGAGGAAGACCAGCCAAGTACTTCAGCTACCCAGTCATCTCCGGCTCCAGGACAGTCAAAGAAAAAGAGTGAGTCTCTTACACCGTTTGTTCTGGGGGTAGATGAAGAAACCAAAGACCCAGGGCAGAATTGCAATCATGCCTCTTGGGCCTCAGAAGTTGCCATTAATGTGATTTCATTAACCTTGAAGCCCTGGGCCTGGTCTCTTCATTGTTATTAACATTTGTTCTTTCTTTCTTTCTTTTTTTTTAATGTTCACTTGCAGCAACCAATGAGTTAGTCATTCCCCTCATTTCTTCAGGGTTCCGTGTGTTAGTACCCCTAAAATTTTCTCATTTTCAAGAGAGAAATGTTTGTAAATAGCCTTGACAAAAATGCAGGAAAGAATAGCAATAATAGCCGGGCGCGGTGGCTCAAGCCTGTAATCCCAGCACTTTGGGAGGCCGAGACGGGCAGATCACGAGGTCAGGAGATCGAGACCATCCTGGCTAACATGGTGAAACCCCGTCTCTACTAAAAAAATACAAAAAAACTAGCCGGGCGAAGTGGGCGCCTGTAGTCCCAGCTACTCGGGAGGCTGAGGCAGGAGAATGGCATAAACCCAGGAGGCGGAGCTTGCGATGAGCTGAGCTCTGGCCACTGCACTCCAGTCCGGGTGACAGAGCGAGACTCTGTCTCCAAAAAAAAAAAAAAAAAAAAAAAAAAAAAAAAGAATAGCAATAATAAAATAATAATAATAGCATTTGTCATTCACCTCCTGTGTGCTAAATACCCACATTGTCTCATTTAATAATTTCTTTCTTTTTTTTTTTTTTTTTTTTTGTTGTTGTTGTTGTTGTTGTTGGATTCGGAGTCTCGCTGCGTCGCCAGGCTGCAGTGCAGTGGCAGGATCTCAGCTCACTGCAACCTCCACCTCCCAGGTTCAAGCGATTCTCCTGCCTCAGCCTCCCGAGTATCTGGGACTACATGCGCACGCTACCACGCCCATCTAATTTTTGTATTTTTAGTAGAGACAGGATTTCACCATGTTAGCCAGGATGATCTCAATCTCTTGACTTTGTGATCGGCCCACCTTGGCTTCCCAAAGTGCTGGGATTACAGGCGTCAGCCACCGCGCCCGGCCTCATTTAATAATTTCACAACTCTGAGGTTATTGGCCTGAAGCTTAGCAAAGTTAAATAACTTTCCATGGGTTACTCAGCTGACCCCAGTGCATAGGCTAGGATGCAGACCCAGGCAGTCTGAGGCAGAGTGCTCAAATCCAGCCATTCCAGCAAGTGTTAATTGACTATTTTAGGACGAAAACTTTTTGTAGCTCTAGTGATCTGCAAAAAGCACCAGGTAGGACATACCTGAGGGGTGAGTCTGCTGGCTTTTACAGATGATGTATATTAAAAAGTGTCCCATTAATACAATATGTTGTAAAATGTTGGGATTAAAAAATTATTTTCGGCTGGGCACGGTGGCTCAAGCCTGTAATCCCAGCACTTATGGGAGGCCGAGTTGGGCGGATCACGAGGTCAGGAATCGAGACCATCCTGGCTAACAACGGTGAAACCCCGTCTCTACTAAAAAAAATACAAAAAAACTAGCCCGGGAGAGGTGGCGGGCGCCTGTAGTCCCAGCTACTCGGGAGGCTGAGGCAGGAGAAGACGTAAACCCGGGAGGCAGAGCTTGCAAGTGAAGCTGAGATCCGGCCACTTGCACTCCAGCCTGGGCGACAAGAGCGAAGACTCCGTTTCAAAAAAAAAAAAAAAAAATATTTTCATTTTAAAAATAAGACTGCGTATATATGGAGGTGTTTTAATATGGGCTGTAACAAACCCAATCTTATATTGGCAGTCTCTCTTTAAAGTGTCTAAATCCCTCACGCCTGTAATCCACCATTTTGGGAGGCCGAGGCAGGCCATGATCACTTGAGGTCAGGAGTTCAAGACCAGCCCTTGGCCATTATGGTGAAACTCTGTCCTACTAAAGTACAAAAATAGCTGTGTGTGGTGGCTCTTACCCGTAGTCCAATCTACTTGGGAGGCTGAGCAGGAGAATCACTTGAACCGGGAGGTGGAGGAGGTTGCAGTGAGCCAAGATGGTGCCACTGCACTCCAGCCTGAGTGATAGAGGTAAATTCTTCTCAAATAAATAACATGTCATAATTTCACAAGTTTATTCAAGTATCCCCCTTATTTTTAGCACAGCTAAGTATGAGCGACAAGCATCTTTGTAGTCTGATTTCCCCCCTCCCATGAAACCCCCGCCCCAGAGGTGAAAAATATCTAAAGTAACAAAATATACTCTCCCAATGATGAAAATTTTTTTGCAATAAGAAAAAATAAGACCCCTTGCTGAAATTGAAAGCTTTCTAAGTCACTAGCTTCTCATAACTGTTTAATTCTATTTGGGAACACACCTGGCAAATTTTTTCCGGACTTTCAGGGAAATATCATTGAGAACACCTTTGAACTTAATTTAATCAAACGAAGTCTGTTGTTTTACCAATACCGTTTTTGTTCTCTCTCTTTTTTTTTTTTTTTTTTTTTTTTTGAGGTGGAGTCTCGCACTGTCACCCAGGCGGGAGTGCAGTGGCACGATCTCAGCTCATTGCAAGCTCCGCCTCCTGGGTTCATGCCATTCTCCTGCCTCAGTCTCCTGAGTAGCTGGGATTACAGGCGCCCACCACCGTGCCCAGCTAATTTTTTATATTTTTAGTAGAGATGGGGTTTCACTGTGTTAGCCAGGATGGTCTCCATCTCCTGACCTCGTGATCCGCCCGCCTCAGCCTCCCAGAGTGTTGGGATTACAGGCATGAGCCACCACGCCCAGCTGTCTCTTAAACTTAAACCTAACATTCATCATTAAAATAGTACATGTCTCTTTTTCTTTGTCTCTAAAACACCAAGCAGTTTAACGAAGGAGTCTTCTGTTCTGTGCCCCTGACTTCTTGTAGTATAAGACAATACCAGATCTAGTCTAGTTCCTGACTTGTTAAATACTGATGTCATAAAGAAAGACTTTTCTTGCTTAACTGCATCTCCCTCTAAACATGAGTATCTTGTATCTTGTGAACTCTTTTTTTTTGTTTGTTTTTTGGAGATGGAGTCTCACTCTGTTGCCCAGGCTGGAGTGCAGTGGCGCGATCTTGGCTCACTGCAACATCTGCCTCCTGAGTTTAAGCAATTCTCTTGCCTCAGCCTCCTGAGTAACTGAGACTAGCGCACCACCACGTCCAACTAATTTTTTGTATTTTTAGTAGAGACGAGGTTTCACCAGGTTGGCCAGGCTGAAACTCCTGACCTCAAAGTGATCCGTCCACCTCAGCCTCCCAAAGTGCTGGGATTATAGACGCAAGCCACTGTGCTTGGTCCCGTGGACTGTCCCATTTGGCAGTCTCTTCATAAATTTTTAGAAGGCTTTGGATTCTGTTTCTAATTGACCAAGTCTGTCTTCACTGATTTTGTGACTAAAAAGTTAAACTGAGGGTGAAGCGTGTTTAAAGGTGATAAGATGCAGTTTTTTAGGAGCTGCCTGAAGCAAAGCAGGGCTTAGAATCTAGAATCAGTAATTGAGCCCGTAGCGATATTTCCATGGGGACAGAGTAGTTAATTTTGTTTTTTTGATTCTTGGGATGCTTTTAGAGCTTCAACCTAAATGGTTTTTTAAAGTTCTTTTGCTTAATTGATAACTAATTTCAAATGCACTTTTTAAGTTTTCAAACCAGAAGAACTACGGCAGGCACTGATGCCAACATTGGAGGCACTTTACCGTCAGGATCCAGAATCCCTTCCCTTTCGTCAACCTGTGGACCCTCAGCTTTTAGGAATTCCTGTAAGTATTTGGTGGTACTTCTGACTTTGTTTTTTAATTTGATAACAGCTTTGTTGAGAGATAATTTACGTTCCAAACAGTATAGCCACTCCTTTCAGATTTACAATTCAGTGATTTTTTTTTTTTTCCTGAGACACAGGGTCTTATTCTGGTTGCCCAGGCTGGAGTACAGTAACACGATCTTGGCTCACTACTGTCTCCACCTCCTGGGCTCAGGTGATTCTTCCACCTCAGCCTCCTGAGTTAGCTGGGGCTACATTCATGCGCTACCTTGCCTGGCTAGTTTTTTGTATTTTTTAGTAGAGACGGGGTTTTGTCATGTTGCCCAGTCTGGTCTTGAACGCCTGGACTCAAGCAATTGGCCCATCTCAGCCTCCCAGAGTGCTGAATTACAGGTGTGAGCCACTGGGCCTGGCCTAATTCAGTGATTTTTAGTATATTCACAGAGTTGTGCGTGACACTTTTATTTTCATCATCTGAAAAAAATCCTTTACCATTAATTGTCACTCACTATTTTCTCCCATAGCACCCCAATCCTCAACATCAGCAGACTTCATTCTCTCTCTGGATTTATTTGTCTGTTCTACACATTTCATTAAATTGAAACATATAGGCCGGGCGCGGTGGCTCAAGCCTGTAATCCCAGCACTTTGGGAGGCCGAGACGGGCGGATCACGAGGTCAGAAGATCGAGACCATCCTGGCTAACACGGTGAAACCCCGTCTCTACTAAAACTACAAAAAACTAGCCGGGTGAGGTGGCGGGCACCTGTAGTCCCAGCTACTCGGGAGGCTGAGGCAGGAGAATGGCATAAACCCAGGAGGCGGAGTTTGCAGTGAGCTGAGATCCGGCCACTGCACTCCAGCCTGAGGGACAGAGCAAGACTCTGTCTCCAAAAAAAAAAAAAAAAAAAAGCAAAGGGACATTGGAGAGCCCTTTGAGGATTATTGGAAAAAACAAACAAAAAAAAAGAAACATATAGTATGGGATTATTTGGGCCAGGACGTTCCTTAGCATAATATTTTCAAGGTTCATCCATGTTATGTTGTAGCATGAATCAGTACCGCATACCTATTTATGGCCCAATAATATTCCATTATTTTTCTTTACCTGTTGATGAGTTGATAGACATTTAGGTTGTTTACACTTTTTGACTGTTAAGATAGGACCACAGTGAACATTGATGTATAAGTTTTGTATGGATTTAAGTTTTTGTTTCTTCTTGGTATTTACCTAGGAGCAGAATTCCTGGGTTATACGGTTTGTTTACTTTTGTTTTTTTGTTTTGTTTTGTTTTGAGATGGAGTTTCACTCTTGTTGCCCAGGCTAGAGTGCAGTGGCAGGATATCAGCTCACCACAACCTCCGCTTAGCGGGTTCAAGCAATTCTCCTGTCTCTCAGTCTCCCAAGTAGCTGGGATTACAGACATGCGCCACCACACCTGGCTAATTTTTTTTAGTAGAGATGGGGTTTCTCTAAAGTTGCCTCCATATACTGGGGTGCTGGCAGGTTTCATTTGGTGGTTTTAAACTGTTACTTGGCCAGGCATGGTGGCGCATGCCTCTAATCCTAGCACTTCGGGAGGCCAAGGCAGGCAGATCACTTGAGGTCAGGAGTTCAAGACCAGTCTGACCAACGTGGTGTAAGCCCATCTCTACTAAAAATATAAAAATTAGGCCGGGCGCGGTGGCTCAAGCCTGTAATCCCAGCACTTTGGGAGGCCAAGACGGGCGGATCACGAGGTCAGGAGATCGAGACCATCCTGGCTAACACAGTGAAACCCCGGCTCTACTAAAAATAAAAAATAAAAAAACTAGCCAGGCGAGGTGGCGGGCGCCTGTAGTCCCAGCTACTNACACATATATAAATTAGCTGGGCGTGGTGGTGCACACCTGTAATCCCTTGGGAGGCTCAGGCAGGAGAATAGTTTGAACGAACCTGGGAGGCAGAGGTTGCAGTGAGCCAAGATTGCGCCTCTGCACTCCAGCCTGGGCAACATGTTGACAGAGACTCTGTCTCAAAGGTCAAGCACTTCCAGAGACAAAAGCCTTTTAGGAATTTTATTCTCCTGTATCTTGCTGTCATTTCAGATGGAACACTTTAAGTTCTGTGGACTTATTGTTTCCTCATTGTACACCCCTTCTAGTACTAAAATTTTAAACGTCTTTAACTTTACTGATCTCACATGTACTTTCATAAAGTACCTGAAGTTGCTTCAGTAGACTATCAGCCTGATGTCTGGAAAGTCCATAGTAGTTCTGTTTCTCTGCCCTTTGAGTAGTTTAATATCTCTGTAGACTAATGATTTAAAGAAGTGATAGACATCAGTCACCTCTTGGGGAAAATAGACAGGCCAGAAACTAAAACACTGCCTGGAAGACTAACAATGATAATGGATGATACTCTATCTCCTGTAAAAATAGTTAGACTTGAGTAATGTTTGATATCACTTGTCGTCTTTCTAGGATTACTTTGATATTGTGAAGAGCCCCATGGATCTTTCTACCATTAAGAGGAAATTAGACACTGGACAGTATCAGGAGCCCTGGCAATATGTCGATGATATTTGGCTTATGTTCAATAATGCCTGGTTATATAACCGGAAAACATCACGGGTATACAAATACTGCTCCAAGCTCTCTGAGGTCTTTGAACAAGAAATTGACCCAGTGATGCAAAGCCTTGGATACTGTTGTGGCAGAAAGGTAAGAAATGTGTTTCAGATTTGACTTTAACTTTTCTAGGATGCCTAGAATAATACAGTAGTGTCTGGGGTAAGAGAATATCCTGCTTCTGGCTTTGACATGGCTTTTTTTTTTTTTTTTTTCCCCTTTTCTTTTTTCTTTTTGACAGGGTCTTACTCTTCCAGGCTGGAGTGCAGTAGTGAGGTCATAGCTCACTGCAACCTCAACCTCCTGGGCTCAAGCAATTCTCCTGCCTCAGCCTCCTGAGCAGCTGGGACTACAGCCATACGCCACCATGCCTGGCTTTTTTATTGAATTTGTTTTGTAGAAACAGGGTCTTATCATGTTGCTCAGGCTGGTCTTGAACTCCTGGGCTCAAGCAGTCCCCCTACCTCCGCTTCCCAGAGTGCTGGAATTACAGGCATGAGCCACATCTCCCAGCTGACACAGTCTTTCTCGTAATGTGTGCCACAGTAGTAATATCTCTTAATATGAAGTGGACTTTCTTTAAAGGCATTTTTTCAGAAGTGGCAATTGTATGGAAAAGTTGACCAATTAATCAACAGACTGTGAGCTCATCTGGAGTAGGGGCATTCTTTTTTTTTTTTTTTTTTTTTTTTTTTTTTTTTTTTTTT
>NW_016804726.1:1127866-1141258 GCF_001698545.2 Rhinopithecus bieti
TTTTTTTGAGACGGAGTCTCGCTCTGTCACTCAGGCTGGAGTGCTGTGGCCGGATCTCAGCTCACTGCAAGCTCCGCCTCCCGGGTTCACGCCATTCTCCTGTCTCAGCCTCCCGGGTAGCTGGGACTACAGGCGCCGCCACGTCGCCCGGCTAGTTTTTTGTAGTTTTTAGTAGAGACGGGGTTTCACCGTGTTAGCCAGGATGGTCTCGATCTCCTGACCTCGTGATCCGCCCGTCTCGGCCTCCCAAAGTGCTGGGATTACAGGCTTGAGCCACCGTGCCCGGCCTGGGGCATTCTTATATTCACCTGTGGGTGCAGATTCTTCAGCGTGTGCTGACTTTCCTGTACATACCAATTCACATTATTGGTTTTTTGTTTTTAAAATAAGACTGTGGTCTTGCTGTGTTGCCTAAGCTGATCTGGAACTCGAGGACTCAGTCTTCCCACCTCAGCTTCCTGAGCACTGCAGGCATGTGCTACCTTGCCCAGATATTCCTGTTGGGTTCTTTGGTAAAGTGATGGAAGGATATGACTGCTAAGCCTACCTCAGTGTTTTGAAACAATGTAGTAGTAAACCGAGAATGATTTTCAGGAACTGAATTAGCCCATTTTAATTAACATAAATGAGAACTAAGACGCCACTGACTTTTGTTTCTAATTTGCCATTCTTACTGTTCTAGCTTGTCCTTAAGGCCTCTGTGCATTTTAACAAATGGTTTCTTTTGCAGTTGGAGTTCTCTCCACAGACACTGTGTTGCTATGGCAAACAGTTGTGCACAATACCTCGTGATGCCACTTATTACAGTTACCAGAACAGGTAAGCTTGGCCAGGTGTGGACCATGGTCCATGTGTCCACTTGTCCAGGGAGTGCATGCGGATGGGCCAGCACACAAACAGTCATGGTTCATGTGTATCTTGCTTGAAGACAGCTGTATAGCACAAGTTCTGTTTTTTGCCTTCTGCCTTTGTTTGCAGAATTAACAAAATTTTCTATCAGTAGCCTTGCATCAGTTACCTGGGTTCCTCCCAAAACCTTGAGAAGTTAAGCAACTTTGTGAGTTGTTGGCATAGATGGGCCTATATGCCAGGCCCCACTTCTCTTTCTACTGTGTTTTTATTGATCACCACAGCCTGAGGCAAAACTGAGAAGATCTTTAAACTTTGAAACTCGCTAGACAGCTTTTTGGAAATGTTTCCTTTTATATGAGGTCTATCCCTAAGTAGTTGTTCTTAGAATACATGAAAACAGGATTCTGGAGTCTTTTATTTGCCTCATTAAGCAAATTAAAAGGAAAACCTCACATAGGTTTGTACCTTACTTTTCCCAATACAGCCTTGTATGTGACAGAGGATGATTTGAGTCTAATAAACGAGGCACCTCCCTAATTTTCTCCTGCCCAATCAATGGCTGTAATTATATAAATAGCATTCACTAATCTATCTTAACCACAATTTGTCTGCTGTTTTCAGTGATCACCTACAAACACAGCTTGCATTGGGTATTTATTTGGGGCTCTGATCAAATAATAAGGCAGGATGGTATTAATACCCTTTATTTGTTTTGTTTGTTTTTGTTTTGAGACAGAGTCTTGCTCTGTCACCCAGGCTGGAGTGCAGTGGCACTATCTCGGCTCACTGCAAGCTCTGCCTCCCGGGTTGATGCCATTCTCCTGCCTCAGCCCCACAGGTAGCTGGGACTACAGGCGCCCGCCACCACACCCAGCTATTTTTTTTTTTTTTTTTTTTTTTTTTTTTTTTTTTTTTTTTTTTTTTTTTGTATTTTAGTAGAGACGGGGTTTCACCGTGTTAGCCAGGATGGTCTCAATCTTCTGACCTCGTGATCCGCCCACCTCAGCCTCCCAAAGTGCTGGGATTACAGGCGTGAGCCACCGTGCCCAGCCTGCCCTTTATTTGTTAATACCAAATCCATGGTGTTCGTTTTTGCTGAACTTGTGTGCTGCAGATGCATTTCTAGCTTTGAAAAGTCACTTAAACTTTTTCTTTTAATGCTTCTAATGCTTTGTAGACCTAATGCTTTGATTTTGCAGTGAGTAAAATCTAGCTTTTATTCATTTGAAACCTAGAAAAGGTGGGACTCAAGTTGTTATAAGTACCTTATGTTTACAAAAGCAAGTAACTTGACATGAAACTTTTCTCATGTTTACTACAACAGTAGTCTAAAGTGTTTATCTTTGCACCAAGCCATCTTTAATCAGGTACCTGCACACATCACTTCCTTTTGAAATGTGTCACTTGATGGCTGTAGTCAGTATTTAACTACTTGTGCAGGCTTTTCAGTAAACAATTTTTTTCTTTGTTTATTGAGACAGGGTCTTACTCTGTCACCCAGGCTGGAGTGCAGTGGCGCAATCTCAGCTCACTGCAGCCTCCGCCTCCCGGGTTCAAGCGCTTCTCCTGCCTCAGTCTTCCAAATAGTTGGGATTACAGGTGTGTGTCACCATGCCTGGCTAATTTTTGTATTTTTAGTAGAGATGGGGTTTCATGATGTTGGCCAGGCTGGTCTCGAACTCCTGACCTCAGGTGATCCACCCTCTCGGCCTTCCAAAGTGCTAGGATTACAGGCGTGAGCCACCGTGCCTGGCAATGGTTGTTTTAGATTATTGTTTTCTGCAGTTGTATCTATAGTGGGCTTTTGAGGTGGGGGGGCAGGGGCTGTGGTTTTTTGTTTTGTAAGTGGGAAGAGGTGTGATGCCTATACTTAGGTAATGAGTAGCAGTTCTTCTCTCCCTGGTATATTTATCCTTCTTCCTCCTTTTGATTATTTACATCACATAGCGTTAATTGCTGAAATGAAAGGATATGGGTCTGTGTAATTGAAACTTTTGCTTTTATTTGCAGTAATCATTTGCTACTTGTGATCCCATTTGAGATATTTAATGCTAATCTGTGCTTTGCCTTGGCTTTCTGCTTTGTGTTCTGTCTTGCTTTTATGTTTTCTGTTGTCTTGCAATCCCTCATTTCTTCGTTTGTTTTGTGTTTTTTTTTTTCTCCCTCATGCTTGTCGTTGTCTGCACTTGGCTTTGATTGCAAAAAACAAAAAAAAAACAAAAAAAAACAAAACCCAAACTGTGGGGCCCATATATCTGCATCATTGAATGTCCTTGTCGCCGTTGATGACCTGCTCTCTGCTCCCGTCCCCCTCCTTGGCCTGCTGTGATTGGTGGCTTCGTTGCTTGGCTTGGGCTGTGTTGTGTGAACGGAACAGTTCACCCCAGTATGGCCTTCTTGCCGACAGGTATCATTTCTGTGAGAAGTGTTTCAATGAGATCCAAGGGGAGAGCGTTTCTTTGGGGGATGACCCTTCCCAGCCTCAAACGTAAGTAACTGCATTATTTTGAAAAGTGCTAATTAGTGTGTTGTCTGGTGATTATGCATAGGCTTATTTCTAAATGAACTTAAGCTATGCTGTTGCATATGGTAGCCATCAGCCACATGTTGCTATTTAAATGCAAATTAATTTAAATAAAAATTGTTTATCACGTGGACTACTCACATTTCAAGTGTTCAGTAGCTATAGCTGTGTCTGGTGGCTGCCATATTGGTCAACACAGATAGAGAACATATCCATCATAGTATCAAGCTTTATGCGACATCACTGAACAAGGGAATATGTCAGCGGTGGGCAGTCATCTTAGTTCTAGTAAAAGTGTTCTGTATAGGAAGCAATCAGCTTATCTTCAAAAAATTGGAAGGTTAGTACAAGAAAACATCATTATTAACTCTTCTGAGTTTGAGGGTAATTGAACTGATAACCACCTTATGCCCTTCTCTTGTAGGTTAACAGAAGATCCAAGTCACTGTTATAGTGAATAATAGACTTTAACAACATGCAGGGGTTAAGAGATTTGCTTGTGCTTTGCAATCTCACAAGCTCTTACCACTTAGTAGATGGCCAAGAAAAAGATTTCAAACAGATAGTCTAATAGTTTAATCTCTTAAGATGTTGGCAGTCATTAGAATTCATACTGGGACTATTTAAGAAGGAAAAATTGTTTAGTGTAAATTTAATATTATTGCAGGTTCTTTCTTCTGTTTAGGACATTGCACAAAAATATGGAATTGTCTTGTTCCTAGTAAAAGTGGGGCTTCTGAGAAAAGCTGGTTAATTTTTCTAAATTGGGTTGTAATGATAGCAGTGTCTGGGTGCTAGCTAGGAGAGTAGATACTAGGGGCCTTTGATCCTTGAAACATTTTGACACTTGGTTAAGCCAGGAAGGTTAGCTCTAGGGTAAGTTTTCTTGATGCCAGAAGAGATGTAAGCCTTGCCACTGAACTCTCTCAGGTGGCTTACCAAATACTCTAAACTTTAAGGCAGTACATCTCTAACTTTGAAAAGTGGAGGAACAAGACCCTTCCCAATTCTGCAGGCCTATAGTGGACACCAGTGTCTAACTCCCAGATTGTTCCGGTGCTGCTGGTCTTCAGATTGCACTTGGAGTAGCAAGACAGGCCATTCGGGAAAATGCTATTAACAGAGATGAATGAATCTCTAGACCATAACTAGTATAAGAAACAGTTTTCAGTGTGGACATGTCCTCATTTTTGTAAGGAAGTATAATGGAAGTCCCAAGTTGGGCCCCCTAATGTGAATTCTAGTTGGAGAATGGTAAGACTGTTAGCTTTTGTATGTCGTGAGGCTATGAGCAGTGTATTAAATAATGCTGGGTTTCAGGATAGGAAGCCGTGTGACATTTTAAAATGTTAAATATGGGATTTTTGTACTTCGAAATTACCCCAAAACATGCATTCTTAATGTTGAAATTTTATGTTGATGTAAAAAGTTGTTTGTGAAAAAAGACTTTTTATTTAAATAGTGATTTACTTCCCAGTATACACACTGTCTTTTGTAATTCAGTCTAGGAACATTAAACCGTAAAAAGATACAAATACCTAACACCAAGGGGAGTAATAGACAAGATTTTAAAAGGAAAAGAATCGTATTTCTAGTTCTTCCTGGGTTCTCAATTTCTGATAAGAGGAAATTTATTTACTATGAAGTCCTATAGAACATTCCTTTACATAAACATGCATTTTGTGTGAGCCAGGAATGCAGCTATTTAAATATGTATTCTTAAAAAACCTGAATCTGTTGACACTGTGAAGTTTGTTCCTTTGGTTAGAACACAGTCAGATTGCTCATCTCTATCACTTTTTCTCATTGTGTCCCTTTTCTGTCCTTAGTACAATAAATAAAGAACAATTTTCCAAAAGAAAAAATGACACACTGGATCCTGAACTGTAAGTACAATCCCCTTGAATAGTCAGTATGCTTGACTTCTCTTTTTCCCTTTTATTCTCTTGGTTTGCATGACCAATCAGATGATCCTATATTCTTCGGCTGAATCTACATAACGTACATCTAATGGATAGTAAAACCATGGAAAACATTGAAGTACTAAGGAAGATTATTTCTTAATGTTAATTTTAATGTTCTTGATGTTGAATGCGAAACATTAAAGATCTAAATTTCTAGTTTGCAGTGAGGCCTTTTAGAGCATGGAGGACTGAAATGTGTGTTTTCTAGATGTTCCTAAAATGGATGGGATGGTATTTGGATTTATTTGGAATTTTCAGCACCAGTAATCTCTTGGCTGGGCACGATGGCCCACATCTGTAATCCCAGCACTTTGGGAGGCCAAGGCAGGCAGATCACCCAAGGTCAGGAGTTCGAGACCAGCCTGGCCAACATGGCAAAACCCTGTCTCTACTAAAAATACATAAATTAGCTGTGCATGGTGGTGCGTGCCTGTAATCCCAGCTACTCGGGAGGCTGAGGCAGGAGAATCGCTGGATCCCGGGAGGCGGGGGTTGAAGTGAGCCGAGATCCACTGCACTCCAGCCTGGGCGACAGAGAGAGATTCCATCTAAAAAAAAAAAAAATTAGCCAGGCATGATGGTGTGTGCCTATCCTAGCCAGGTAGCTGAGAGGCCAAGGCAGGAAAGTGGCTTGAGCGCAGGAGTTCAAGGTTACAGTGAGCTATGATCATGCCACCCACTGCAGCCTGTGCAACAGAGACCCTATCTCTAAAGAAATAGAAACGTTATTAAAACTATTTTGGTTATTTGGTCATGACCTTGGCTGTCTTTGTCAGAAGTCATGGGAAATAATGGAAGTTTTCATTTGGTTAAGGTTTGGGGTTAATGTTGGAACTGGCTCTGCTCTTCCAGGTTTGTTGAATGTATAGAGTGCGGAAGAAAGATGCATCAGATCTGTGTCCTTCACCATGAGATGATCTGGCCCGCTGGGTAAGGCTTACTTACCATTATTACTTTCTCTGGAATTTTTCTTTATCATGAATATTAACAAAGTTTTTATTGTATGCAATGACTGTATTATATCTTCAAAGTCACTATCTTTAAATTGTTTTCTTTGGGTTTGGCCTCGATAATTAACAGTTCACTTTTAAAAAATTAACCTAGTATCCAAAATAGATTTTATCTTATTTTATGCATTATTTTAGCCATATAAATATATTTTATTCTGCTGGATTTTTAAAATTATGTTATAGTTATTACACATCCAGAGTAAATGCTTTTGGCCAGGCAAGGTGGCTCAGGCCTGTAATCCCAGCACTTTGGGAGGCTGAGGTGGGTGGATCACCTAAGGTCGGGGGTTCCAGACCAGCCTGACCAACATGGCAGAACCTCGTCTCTACTGAAAATACAAAAATTAGCCTGGCGTGGTGGTACACGCCTATCATCCAGCTACTTGAGAGGGAGGCGGAGGCAAGAGAATCACTTGAACCTGGGAGTGGGAGGTTGCAGTGAGCTGAGATCACGCCACTGCATTCCAGCCTGGGTGACAGAGTGAGACTCTGTCTCAAAGCAAAAAGTAAATGCTTTTATTCAGGCATCTAGAAATTAGGATCCTGCTGCTAATGACATACCAAGTTGTCTGGCCCTGGTAAGTGTCACCCTTTGGTTAGGGCAGGGACAGCAAGTTATAAGGCTGTAGTCATAGTGTAATTGCCTAGTAAAAGGGAGGGGCTCTGTACAAGAGAAACTAATCCTAGCCATGTTCCAAAGGAAGTGGGTATATGGGACATCCAGTGCCTCTCATTAGGATGGGATCTCCGTGTCTTCTGCTCTGTTCTTAGACTGATTGTTGTTCCTGATTTGGAGGTTACAAGAAAGGGCAGGCTAATTGACAAATTTCACTTTTCTTTTTTTCACTGTTATTTTCACATAGAAAATAACACTAAGGAAAATATGTGATGGTTTTAGTGGATACTTTATCTTCAGCGTGACTTGTCTTTTAAGTGTGCCTTTTTACAGACTTTGTAAGAATGATTAAGAGACTTCTCGTGGTTCTTCCAATTTAGGATCAGTCAGCTGAATGAAAATAATCTGTTATTACTGTGTTAAGCTTCCTTTTCCTTAAAAGTAATTTATGTTCATTATAAAATTTGAATAGTATGACAATTTATGAAGTAAAAAGGGACAGTCTTAGCTTCTTTCTTCCCACCCAGATTCCTTGCCACAGAAATAACACTCTTTTGTACATAGAATCATACGTTTTCTTTTCTTTTTTTGAGATGGAGTTTCACTCTTGTTGCCCAGGCTGGAGTGCAATGGTGCAATCTGGGCTCACCACAACCTTCGCCTCCCAGGTTCAAGCAATTCTCCTGCCTCAGCCTCCCTAGTACCTGGGATTTACAGGCATGTGCCACCACGCCTGACCCGGCTAATTTTGTAGTTTTAGTAGAGACAGGATTTCTCCATGTTGGTCAGGCTGGTCTCGAACTCCTGGCCTCAGGTGATCCGCCTGCCTCAGCCTCCCAAAGTGCTGAGATTACAGGCATGAGCCACTGCGCCCGGCACATTTTCTTGATTTATGTTTATTTAATTTTTGTATCTTGTTATAGGTCATAGACTTTTTTTTTTTTTTTGAGTATCACTTTCATCGCCCAGGCTGGAGTGCAGTGGTGCAATCTTAGCTCACTGCAACCTCCGCCTCCTGGGTTCAAGCAATTCTCCTGCTTCAGCCTCCCGAGTAGCTGGGATTACAGGCACGTACCACCATGCCCGACTAATTCTTGTATTTTTACTAGAGACGGGTTTTCGTTACGTTGGCCAGGGTGGTCAACTCCTGGCCTCAAATGATCCACCCATCTCGGCCTCCCAAAGTACTGGGATTACAGGCATGAGGCACCACACCCAGCTGGTCATAGCCACTTATGTATATCTGCTGCATTTTTAATGGATGCGTAGTATTCTGTAATATAATCCATTTATTAGTTGGTGAACAAGTTTATACAAGAAACTCTACTTAGCGACATATATCATGTGCATCTGCAGTAATTGAATCTATTGGTTCTACTCTCAAAATGTACATTCCAACTAGTAGCATATAGGGAATGTCACCACTTAGGTTTTGCCAGTGTGATTGGGGAAAAAAATCCTACCTTGATTTGTAATCCTTGATCATCTTTTCATGTGTAAGCCAATTTATATGCCCTTCATGTCTGTTGCTTGTTTTTCAGTTATCTTTTTTGTTCTTACTGGTTTCTAAAAGCTCTTTGTATATTAGTTTTATTAACTCTTCGCTAGAAGTTTAGAAATACTTCCGCTAGATTTGAATTTTCACTTTTTGTTAATATACATTTAATGGTTTCTTTAAGTTGTGTAAGCAAATTTTGGTTTACATTTAGATTCGTCTGTGATGGCTGTTTAAAGAAAAGTGCACGAACTAGGAAAGAAAATAAGTTTTCTGCTAAAAGTAAGTTTTATTCTTAAAGGTAAATTTTGGCAAAACGGTGTGAAGCCTAGATAAGAAACCATCCAAAGTGAATTACTTTGTTTTAATCACAGTAATAATCAGAGTAAAAGTAAAATAATTCTATAATCTCCTTATGCTTTTGGTGTGAAATTTATTAGACCAAAGAAAATTTCCAAGGAACGGATTTGTGGAATGCACAAGATACGTGTTTTCCTGTTCTTATATTTTCCCTATTTGAGGCATTTCATAAAGGAGGAATAAGGCGTGGAAATGATTGGCCGGAATTGCCATCCCTCTGTTTATTATTTTTTATTTTATTTTTTGAGAGTCTCGCTCTGTCACCCAGGCTGCAGTGCAGTGGCACGATCTCAACTCACTGCAATCTCCGCCTCCCAGGTTCATGTGATTCGTCTCAGCCTCCAGTATATCTGGGACTACAGGCATGTGCCTCCACACCCAGCTAATTTTTGTATTTTTAGTAGAAATGGGGTTTTGCCATGTTGGCCAGGCTGATCTCAAACTCCTGATCACAGGTGATCCACCCACTTTGGCCTCCCAAAGTACTGGGATTATAGGTGTGAGCCACCATGCCCAGCCCCTCAGTTCACACCATTTATATGGGCTACCTTTTGGCCTTATGTGATTCTTTTCTGTTGTGCCAGGAGGATGTCAAGAATTTTATCATGTAAGTAATTAACACTAATAATCTAAATGGAGCATTTGATTTAGTTTTGGTGTGTTTTACTGATCTGCAGATTACTTTGATTCTTGTAAGGTTTCTCAAAATGCTCAATCTTTGTTACTTTAAAATAGTATTGCAATCTAGGTGAAGTCCATAGAGATGTTCATTGTGGTGTGTGTGTGATATATATACCTCTATATACCTAAGTATATATATACTATATACTATATATATATACTCTATATGTGGGTTGTTGCATTTTGTTTTTGTTTTTTGGAACAACAAAGTGTTCAACGTTGTGTTGTCCAGGCTGATCTTGAACTCCTGGATTCAAGCAATCCTCCCACCTCCAGCCTCAGTCCAAATGCAGGGATTAGGATTATAGTGTGTGAGCCTTGTCTCCTGACCATTGTTCTATTTGTTTGTTTTGTTTTTTGGGTTTTGTTTTTTTTTTTTTTGAGACAGAGTCTCGCTCTGACACCCATAGTGGCGCAATCTCGGCTCACCGCAACCTCCGCCTCCCGAGTTCCAGCGATTCTCCTGTCTCAGCCTCCTGAGTAGCTGGGATTACAGGCGTGTGCCACCATGCCCGGCTAATTTTTGTATTTTTAGTAGAGACGGGGTTTCAGCATGCTGGCCAGACTGGTCTCGAACTCCTGACCTCAGGTGATCTGCCCGCCTCAGCCTCCCAAAGTGCTGGGATTACAGGCATGAGCCACTGCAACCAGCCCCTGTTCTGTATTTTTATAAACTCTTCCAAAATTGGAAATTTTTCAAAATGAAAAGTTGGGGAAAATGACATTTAGAAATTATTGAGTACTGTGTCTGCTTTAACAGCACATATATTAAAATTAGAATGATACAGAGAAGATTAGCATGTTCCCTGCACTAATATGACATGCAAATCTGCAAAGTAGTGAATACTTAAATATGCTGTGATTTTTTAAAATTTCACCAAGTTACCCTGTTTGTATTGAAAAAAGTACAAATGAGATTTAAGATTGAACCTTAAGACCAACAATAGTAAATTTGCACCTCAGTAACTTTTAACTTGTACATTCCTAGGGTTGCCATCTACCAGACTTGGCACCTTTCTAGAGAATCGTGTGAATGACTTTCTGAGGCGACAGAATCACCCTGAGTCAGGAGAGGTCACTGTTAGAGTAGTTCATGCTTCTGACAAAACCGTGGAAGTAAAACCAGGCATGAAAGCAAGGTATCTAGTCATTTCACTTTTCTTCTCTCATGGATCCAAAATTGCTCATACGTGGTTACCATTGGTGATTCCAATCTGAATGAATTTATGTTGTGGTCCCCCCACCATCTCAATTGTATAGGTTTGTGGACAGTGGAGAAATGGCAGAATCCTTTCCATACCGAACCAAAGCCCTCTTTGCCTTTGAAGAAATTGATGGCGTTGACCTATGCTTCTTTGGCATGCATGTTCAAGAGTATGGCTCTGACTGCCCTCCACCCAACCAGAGGTATGACTGGCTCACAGTGGCTAGCTCCGGATTTCTGTGGGAGTTCCAAATTATAATAGGTGGAAGAGTATAACAGGCAAGAAAATGTTGAGTGTGCTTGGTTTGGAAATGCAAAATCTCAAGTGTCCAATAATTGTAAAGTGAAACAGATTAAAAAGCAAAACCCCCCAAACAAAATAACTGCTCGATTCTGCTCTTCTGTGGTCATAATAATAAAGGATATGAATAGCAACCTGAAATTGGAATTTGGAAACAAACATACTACTCTTCAGAAAATGAGCTTAAATCTGGATAATGTGTAGGAATCACCAAATACTGATGGATGTGTATGTGCCAGGCACTGCTAGTTACTTCAAATAGAAGGAAACCACAGGCTCGCTGAACTTTCCTGAAGGGTTCACAGTGGAGTCGCCCACCTGCCTGTGATGAGCTTCACAAATGACGATGTGAGCAAAGAGCCTGGGAGAGTGAGAGAGAGTTATTAGGCACATGGAGTAAATAACTCATTTATGTGACTTGACCTTTCTTTTTTTCTCTTCATTTTGTGTAGGAGAGTATACATATCTTACCTCGATAGTGTTCATTTCTTCCGTCCTAAATGCTTGAGGACTGCAGTCTATCATGAAATCCTGATTGGATATTTAGAATATGTCAAGAAATTAGGGTAAGCATGTTTTGATAATTCTTAGGGCATTCTGGTGAGATATAGGTTAAATATGCAAATATAGAACTCTTTGCCTTTTTTTCCTCATTTTAGTTCTTACCTAACAATTCTCTCAACTTTGTTAGAGCCCCTTTGAAGTTAATGTCAGTAGGAGAGAAATGGATATGTTGACTCTAGTTTCACCCATCCAACATCAGTTTTGTTTTGTTCAGCTGAGCTATTGGGTCCAGTTTGCTTTGAAGTTTGATTTGTGCCTCTCGTTTGAGGGCAGAATTTTAACTGCGTTTGATCCTTTTATAACCTGGGTATCAAGACCAGAAACAGCTCTGGAAATACTTCTTACCTTTAGAGTATGTATGTCATTGGAAACATTCCCTCATCTTGAAGACTGTTTCTCTGAATAGTGTGCCTTTTAATTTAGCTCTCTTGTTAAACGGGTCCATTTTCCTTTGCAACGTAATCTTCATTTGGTCTTAACATGCAAACTTAGGGTTTTTGGATCCGGGGCTAAGTCATCCGCTTTCTGGCTGAGATTCACAACATCCCACCATGGCCTCCAAAAATAAGTAGAGGCAGTATGAGATCCATTGTTTAAATTACTGTGAGTTATGCCTAATTTTGGTTTCACAATGTTAATCTCATGCTGGGTTATACACTGTGTTATCTTGGGAAAAATTACTGGTATCTATATCAACTCCACCTTGTGGTTTAAAGTGTAGCCTTCTAGAATAGATGGTGTTTTTTCCTTAATGTTCTCTTTGTATTGCTAGTTACACAACAGGGCATATTTGGGCATGTCCACCAAGTGAGGGAGATGATTATATCTTCCATTGCCATCCTCCTGACCAGAAGATACCCAAGCCCAAGCGACTGCAGGAATGGTACAAAAAAATGCTTGACAAGGCTGTATCAGAGCGTATTGTCCATGACTACAAGGTCAGTTGGGACATGGGGGCCAGGTGCTGACAGTAGATCTGGAAATACACTAATGTTACTGCTCTGTATTCTGTCATCTAACTTTTTTTTTTTAAACAAAAGTCTTATTTGTTCTACCTCTTGCATGTAATTCCTAAAAATGCTAATTTGATTGCTTTTATTTTGTATATTCAAAATTTTCAATGTAAGAAAACCAGGTTTTGAAGAGTGGTAGATCAAGAAGATCAAGAGATCCCTGTTTTAAACATGTAACCAAAATTTTATTTTATTTATTTTTTTTAGGGAGGTAGAGTTGGGGTATCGCCATGCTGCCCAGGCTGGACTTGAACTCTTGGCCTCAAGCAATCCAAAGTGCTGGGATTACAAGCATGAGCCACTGTGCCTGGCCTTAAAATATATCTTTTTGTTTTGTTTTTTTTTTGTTTGTTTGTTTGGTTTGGGTTGGTTAGGGTTTTAGGGGTGGGGATGTTTTGTTTTCAGACAGGGTCACTCTGTCACCCAGGCTAGGGTACAGTGGCATGATATCCGCTCACTGCAACCTGTGCCTCCCAGGCTCAAGCCATCCTCCCATCTCAGCTTCCTGAGTTGCTGGGACCACAGGTGCACACCACCATACCTGGCTAATTTTTGTATATTTTTTGTAGAGACAGGATTTCACTATGTTGCCCAGGCTGGTCTCAAACTCCTGAGCTCAAGTGATCCACCTATTTCAGCCTCCCAAAGTGCTGGAATTACAGGCATGAGCCACCTCACCCAGCCAAAAATACATTCTCTATTTTTTTTTTTTTTTTTTTTTTGGACAGAGTTTCACTCTTGTTGCTCAGGCTGGAGTGCAATGGTACGATCTAGGCTCACTGCAATCTCTTTTTTTTTTTTTTTTTTT
>NW_016804726.1:1143382-1148390 GCF_001698545.2 Rhinopithecus bieti
CGCCATTCTCCTGCCTCAGCCTCCCGAGTAGCTGGGACTACAGGCGCCCGCCACCTCGCCCGGCTAGTTTTTTGTATTTTTAGTAGAGACGGGGTTTCACCATGTTAGCCAGGATGGTTTCGATCTCCTGACCTCGTGATCCGCCCGTCTCGGCCTCCCAAAGTGCTGGGATTACAGGCTTGAGCCACCGCGCCCGGCCGATACCTAGTTTCAAAGAATGGAGATATTCAATAGTGTTATTCCCAGATTACTTAACAAAAACCTTATTTTCTTGTCTCCTTTGTGCTACTCTGCAGGTGACCAAGGGAGACAGTAAAATGCTAAGAAGAAGAATAATAAGAAAACCAGCAAAATAAGAGCAGCCTAAGTAGGGGCAACAAGAAGAAACCTGGGATGCCCAATGTATCTAACGACCTCTCACAGAAACTGTATGCCACCATGGAGAAGCATAAAGAGGTAAGATGCAGCCACCCGCAGTTGGGGAAAACAGCAAGATTTCTGGCCAGGCGTGGTGGATCACCTGAGGTCAGGAGTTCAAGACCAGCCTGACCAACGTGGTGAAACCCTGTCTCTACTAAAATATAAAATTAGCTAGGTGTGGTGACAGGCGCCAGTAATCCCAGCTACTCGGGAGGCTGAGGCAGGAGAATTGCTTGAACCCAGGAGGCGGAGGTTGCAGTGAGCCGAGATCGTGCCATTGCACTCCAGCCTGGGCAATAAGAGCGAAACTCCGTCTCCAAAAGAAAAAAAATGAATAAAATCACTGTTTGCTGGGCATAGTGGCTCATGCCTGTAATCCCAGCACTTTGGAGGTTGCCTCACTTAGGTAATGATTATTAACAATTAATAGTTACTAGCTATTTCAAGCAGTAAGTAATGCCACAGAATCCTAGGCAGTTGGGAAAAGCCCTTAGAATATATTGTAATAGGTTTGACTTAAATTGTGGGCACATTCAGTTTAGGTTGTAAATGTAGGTATTGGCCTGGTTGTAGGGTGGCAGAAGCAGCGAACATTGCTGGCCAGAGAGACACTGTGAGTGTGGCTGCCAGTGTACACAGATGTTGAATAATCTGTTATCAATACAGCAGTTTCTCGCAAGTTCCTAATTTCTTAAGGTGATGTTTTACATTTTGTTACTTTAATAGGCATTTATAGTTATATACTAATTAATGTCAAATACATATGTAATACCAGCTTTTATACCTTTTACACTAATGGTTATGAGAATTGATGGTTGTTAATGCGTTCTTGTCAACAAGGACTAAGATTTTTTATCCATTCCACTCCCTTTCAAACCTGTAGGAAAAGTTACACAGGAAAGTTGCACAGGGGACCTTCATGAGTCCGGGCCAGTTTTCATACTGTCTCCGTATTTGGATTTGTCTGGTTTGTTGTAATTAGTTTGAGGTTACATGGATTGCATCTTAAAGTAGACTGCCTTGAGGCAAAATGTCCACTGTGTGTGGTGCTGTACCTGACCTAGACCATTCTTACTCTGAAGGAGTTATTGAATGAGGGAGAAAAAATCACAGGATGTGCATTTCAGTTCTATTTATAGTCAGTCTCAAGAGACCAAAGAGGTAAAGCAGGAAAAGGAGAGCAGGAGGAGTATTGGAAAACTAACTCAGCATTCGCCAGTCTCATTAGTGCTCAGCCTGCTTTACCTGCTTACACCTGTAATCTCAGCACTCTGGGAGGCTGAGGCAGGCAGATCACTTGAGCTCAGGAGTTTGAGACTAGCGTGGGTAACACGGCAAAACCTCATCTCTACAAAAGTGCAGAAATTAGCCAGGTGTGGTGTTGCGGGCCTGTGGTCTCAGCTATTCAGGAAGCCAAGGTGGGATAATTGCTTGAGCCCAGGAGGCAGAGGTTGTAGTGAGCCAAGATCACACTACTGCACTCCAGTCTGGGTGACAGACCGAGGCCCTGTCTCAAAAAAAGAGATTGTATGTTTTGCAGGTCTTCTTTGTGATCCGCCTCATTGCTGGCCCTACTGCCAACTCCCTGCCTCCCATTGTTGATCCTGACCCTCTCATCCCCTGTGATCTGATGGATGGTCGGGATGCGTTTCTCACGCTGGCAAGGGACAAGCACCTGGAGTTCTCTTCACTCCGAAGAGCCCAGTGGTCCACCATGTGCATGCTGGTGGAGCTGCACACACAGAGCCAGGACCGCTTTGTCTACACCTGCAATGAATGCAAGCACCATGTGGAGACACGCTGGCACTGTACTGTCTGTGAGGTAGGCACTGGGTTGTGGGAACAAGGAGGTGAGCTCTGCAGGGTTGTTCTGAGGGGCCATGCAGCCTCGTGTTTTATATAGGCCTGTGGGATGGCAGGGGCCTGGCCTCGTGTTTGAGAGGCAGAGCTAAAGAGGCTAGTTTTGTTTTACGAAATGGGCCTTTCTAGCCCAGAGTATCCAAAATACTTTTGAATGACTTAAATCTTGGAGAGTTTACCTGCACTTCCTTTTTTTTCTCTAGGATTATGACTTGTGTATCACCTGCTATAACACTAAAACCATGACCACAAAATGGAGAAACTAGGTCTTGGCTTAGATGATGAGAGCAACAACCAGCAGGCTGCGGCCACCCAGAGCCCAGGCGATTCTCGCCGCCTGAGTATCCAGCGCTGCATCCAGTCTCTGGTCCATGCTTGCCAGTGTCGGAATGCCAATTGCTCCCTGCCATCCTGCCAGAAGATGAAGCGGGTTGTGCAGCATACCAAGGGTTGCAAACGGAAAACCAATGGCGGGTGCCCCATCTGCAAGCAGCTCATTGCCCTCTGCTGCTACCATGCCAAGCACTGCCAGGAGAACAAATGCCCAGTGCCGTTCTGCCTAAACATCAAGCAGAAGCTCCGGCAGCAGCAGCTGCAGCACCGACTACAACAGGCCCAAATGCTTCGCAGGAGGATGGCCAGCATGCAGCGGACTGGTGTGGTGGGGCAGCAACAGGGCCTCCCTTCCCCACTCCTGCCACTCCAACGACACCAACTGGCCAACAGCCAACCACCCCACAGACACCCCAGCCCACCTCGCAGCCTCAGCCTACCCCTCCCAATAGTATGCCACCCTACTTGCCCAGGACTCAAGCTGCTGGCCCTGTGTCCCAGGGTAAGGCAGCAGGCCAGGTGACCCCTCCAACCCCTCCTCAGACTGCTCAGCCACCCCTTCCAGGGCCCCACCCGCAGCAGTGGAAATGGCAATGCAGATTCAGAGAGCAGCAGAGACACAGCGCCAGATGGCCCACGTGCAAATTTTCAAAGGCCAATCCAACACCAGATGCCCCGATGACTCCCATGGCCCCATGGGTATGAACCCACCTCCCATGACCAGAGGTCCCAGTGGGCATTTGGAGCCAGGGATGGGACCGACGGGGATGCAGCAGCAGCCACCCTGGGGCCAAGGAGGATTGCCTCAGCCCCAGCAACTACAGTCTGGGATGCCAAGGCCAGCCATGATGTCAGTGGCCCAGCATGGTCAACCCTTGAACATGGCTCCACAACCAGGATTGGGCCAGGTAGGTGTGAGCCCACTCAAACCAGGCACTGTGTCTCAACAAGCCTTACAAAACCTTTTGCGGACTCTCAGGTCTCCCAGCTCTCCCCTACAGCAGCAACAGGTGCTTAGTATCCTTCACGCCAACCCCAGCTGTTGGCTGCATTCATCAAGCAGCGGGCTGCCAAGTATGCCAACTCGAATCCACAACCCATCCCTGGGCAGCCTGGCATGCCCCAGGGGCAGCCAGGGCTGCAGCCACCTACCATGCCAGGTCAGCAGGGGTCCACTCCAATCCAGCCATGCAGAACATGAATCCAATGCAGGCGGGCGTCCAGAAGCCTGGCCTGCCCCAGCAGCAACCCCAGCAGCAACTCCAGCCGCCCATGGGAGGGATGAGCCCCCAGGCTCAGCAGATGAACATGAACCACAACACCATGCCTTCACAATTCCGAGACATCTTGAGACGACAACAGATGATGCAACAGCAGCAGCAACAGGGAGCAGGGCCAGGAATAGGCCCAGGAATGGCCAACCATAACCAGTTCCAGCAACCCCAAGGAGTTGGCTACCCACCACAGCAGCAGCGGATGCAACATCACATGCAACAGATGCAACAAGGAAATATGGGACAGATGGGCCAGCTCCCCCAGGCCTTGGGAGCAGAGGCAGGTGCCAGTCTACAGGCCTATCAGCAGCGACTCCTTCAGCAACAGATGGGGTCTCCTGCTCAACCCAACCCCATGAGCCCCCAGCAGCATATGCTCCCAAATCAGGCCCAGTCCCCACACCTACAAGGCCAGCAGATCCCTAATTCTCTCTCCAATCAAGTGCGCTCTCCGCAGCCTGTCCCTTCTCCACGGCCACAGTCCCAGCCCCCCCACTCCAGCCCTTCCCCAAGGATGCAGCCTCAGCCTTCTCCACACCACGTTTCCCCACAGACAAGTTCCCCGCATCCTGGACTGGTAGCTGCCCAGGCCAACCCCATGGAACAAGGGCATTTTGCCAGCCCGGACCAGAATTCAATGCTTTCTCAGCTTGCTAGCAATCCAGGCATGGCAAACCTCCATGGTGCAAGCGCCACGGACCTGGGACTCAGCACTGATAACTCAGACTTGAATTCAAACCTCTCACAGAGTACACTAGACATACACTAGAGACACCTTGTAGTATTTTGGGAGCAAAAAGATTATTTTCTCTTAACAAGACTTTTTGTACTGAAAACAATTTTTTTGAATCTTTCGTAGCCTAAAAGACAATTTTCCTTGGAACATACAAGAACTGTGCAGTAGCCGTTTGTGGTTTAAAGCAAACATGCAAGATGAACCTGAGGGATGATAGAATACAAAGAATATATTTTTGTTATGGCTGGTTACCACCAGCCTTTTTTTCCCCTTGTGTGTGTGGTTCAAGTGTGCACTGGGAGGAGGCTGAGGCCTGTGAAGCCAAACAATATGCTCCTGCCTTGCACCTCCAATAGGTTTTATTATTTTTTTTAAATTAATGAAA
>NW_016804726.1:1148764-1153885 GCF_001698545.2 Rhinopithecus bieti
AAAAAAAAAAAATCCCTTTCTTCCCCTCAAGTCAACTTTTGTGCTCCAGAAAATTTTCTATTCTGTAAGTCTGAGCGTAAAACTTCAAGTATTAAAATAATTTGTACATGTAGAGAGAAAAATGACTTTTTCAAAAATATACAGGGGCAGCTGCCAAATTGATGTATTATATATTGTGGTTTCTGTTTCTTGAAAGAATTTTTTTCGTTATTTTTACATCTAACAAAGGAAAAAAATTAAAAAGAGGGTAAGAAACGATTCCGGTGGGATGATTTTAACATGCAAAATGTCCCTGGGGGTTTCTTCTTTGCTTGCTTTCTTCCTCCTTACCCTACCGCCCCCCCCACACACACACACACACACTTTCTATAAAACTTGAAAATAGAGAGCAAAAACCCTCAACTGTTGTAAATCATGCAATTAAAGTTGATTACTTATAAATATGAACTTTGGATCACTGTATAGACTGTTAAATTTGATTTCTTATTACCTATTGTTAAATAAACTGTGTGAGACAGACACCCTGACTTTGTTTCACTTGGCAACACATCTTTGTCTTGGTGTGCGCCAGTTTAAGTGCCCGGTGCTTAGGATTCAGAGGAAAAAGTGAAACCATTAGCTTATAGCCTCTTTACTACATACAGTTTTTCACAAGTAGATCTTGGTTAATTTGTCCAAAGTTCTGGGAAAAAGTACTGCAGGTACCAGCTAACAGTCAAGGTGGAAGTGATACCTACTTAACACCTTGATACAGGATCCCTTAAGGATGACCACGTGGTCTTCTAATCACCATTTTACAGGGATGAGGAGGAGGACCTAAGAAGACAGATCATACCTGCCTAAGTCCCAAGTAACTTCTTGAAAAAAACAAGACTTGCCAGGCACAGTGGCTCATGCCTATAATCCCAACACCTTGGGAGGCCAAGGTGGGCAGATGATGAGATCAGGAGTTCCAAGACCAGCCTAGCCAATATGGTGGAACCCCCATCTCTACTAAAAATTTAAAAATCAGCAGGGCGTGGTGGCAGGCACCTGTAGTCCCAGCTACTTGGGAGGCTGAGGCAGGAGAATCTCTAGAATCCTGGAGGTGGGGGTGGAGGTTGCAGTGAGCCGAGGTCGCACCACTACACTCCAGCCTGAGTGACAGAGCAAGACTCAATCCTTTAAAAACAAAAAAAAGGGCCGGGCGTGGTGGCTCATGCCTGTAGATCCCAACACTTTGGGAGGTAAAGGTGGGAGGATCACTTGAGCCCAGGAGTTCAAGAGCAACCTGGGCAACATACTGAGACTCTGTCTCTACCAAAAAAGAAAGAAAAAGAAAAATTAGCTGGGCATGGTGGCACATGCCCATAGTCCCAGCTACTGGGGAAGCTAAGGTGGGAGGATGGCTTGAGCCCAGGAGGTCAAGGCTGCAGTGAGCAGTGATCGTACCACTGCACTCCAGCCTGCGTAACAGAGTGAGACCTTGTTTCAAAAAAAAAAAAATCTCAGTTCTGCCACTAACTAACTGTGTGACCATGTGCAAGTTACTTAACCTACCAAGACCCAGTCTCCTCATCTGTAAAATGGCCATAATAAAAGTATCCACCTTCTAGAGTAATAGGCACAATTCTAAATGCTTAACAAGATTAAACATTAGCCAGGTGCGGGCTCACACCTGTAATCCCAACCATTTAGGAGGCCAAGGTGAAAGCATTACCTGAGCCCAGGAGTTTGCGACCAGCCTGGGCACCATGTCAAGGCCCTGTCTACAAAAATTACAAAAAATTAGCTAGGCATGGTGGTGCACACCTCTGGTCCCAGCTACTTGGGAGGCTGAGGTGGAGGATCGCTTGAGCCCGGGAAGTGGGGGTTGACATTTTCCAGCCTGGGCAACAGAGGGAGACCCTGTCTCCAAAAATAATAATAATAATAAGTTTTAGCTATTACAATTTAAGGAGCTTTCATTCTAGTGAAGGGAAGCAGAAAATAAACTAGCACTAAATATTAGGTTATGGTAAGTTCAAAGAAGAACATTTAAAAAGGAGATATGATAGAAAGCTTCATGTACTACTTTACTTAGGTACTCAGGAGAGGACATTTAATCTGAGACCTAAATAGCAAGGGGACAGACACGAAAATATCTAGGAAAATAACATTCTAGAAACAACAAATGCATACTCCCCAAGGCAAGAACAAGCTTAGCACATCCCAGGGACAGAAAGAAGGGTAACAGCCAGGCGCAATGACTGACGCCTGTAATCCGAGCACTTTGGGAGGCCAAGGCAGGTGGAGGAGTTCGAGACCAGCCTGGCCAACACGGTGAAACCATGTCTCTACTAAGAATACAAAAAAATGAGCCAGGCGTGGTGCCACCACGCCTATAATCCCAGCTACTCAGGAGGCTGAGGCATGAGAATCAGTTGAACCCAGGAGGTGGAGGTTGCAGTGAGCTGAGATTGCATCACTGCACCCCAGCCTGGGCAACAGAATGAGACCCTGTCTCACAAAAGGAAGGGAAGAAGGGAGGAAGGGAAAAAAGCTGGAATTCAATGATACAGGGAGAAAATGATGCAAAAATGAAGTTGTAAAGCAAGTAGCTGACAGATCACTAGGTCCTGATAGGTCAAGGCAAGGAATTAGATTTATTTATTATTATTATTATTTATTTATTTATTTATTTTTGGAGACGGAGTCTCGCTGTGTCTCCCAGGCTGGAGTGCAGTGGCATGATCTCAGCTCACTGCAACTCAAGTGATTGACCTGCCTTGTCCTCCCAAAGTGCTAGGATTACAGGCATGAGCCACTGCACCTAGCCTTAGATTTTATTTTAAGCACAATGAGGGGCTGGGGGAGCACTTTAAGAGGAGGGTGGCATGATTTGTCTTACATTTTAAATAAATCAGGCTGGGCGCGGTGGCTCACGCCTGTAATCCCAGCACTTTGGGAGGCCAAGGCAGGCGGATCATGAGGTCAGGAGATCGAGACTATCCTGGCTAACACGGTGAAACCCCGTCTCTACTAAAAATACAAAATAATTAGCTGGGCTTGGTGGTGGGCGCCTGTAGTCCCAGCTACTCGGGAGGCTGAGGCAGGAGAATGGCATGAACCCGGGAGACGGAACTTGCAGTGAGCTGAGATCGCACCACTGCACTCCAGCCTGGGCAACAGAGCGAGACTCCGACTCAAAAATAACAAAAACTAAATAAATCAGTCAGGCTGTTGTGTGGATAATAGGTTTTAGGATGGCAAGAAAGGAAGCAAAAAATTAGGAAGCTATTATAGGACTGAGGGCAAGAAATGACAGTGACTCTATCTGGGGTAGTAGGCGATGGACAGATCTGGGATGTGTCTTAGATATAGCATCAACAAGACTTACACTTTAACCCGAGCGCAGTGGCTCACACCTGTAATCTCAGCACTTTGAGAGGCAGAGGCAGGAGGATGGCTTGAGTCCAGGAGTCTGAGACCAGCCTGAGCAACATGGTGAGACTCTGCATTTCTTAAAAAGAAAAAAGAAAAAAAATTAGCTGGACATGGTGGCATGCACCTGTGGTCCCAGTTACTCAGGAGGCTGAGGCAGGAGGCTCACTTGAGCCCAGGTCAAGGCTGCAGTGAGCCGTGATCACACCACTGCACTCTAGCCTGGGCAACAGTGAGACCCTCAAAATAAATAAATAAACAAACAAACAAATAACTTCTGCCTTTCAAGTTTGTTGGGAGGGTAAACAAGCTATAGGATAAGTGAAAATCACCCCCAGCACCTGACACACATCATAGGCATTAGGGTAATAGCTGGCTTCTCTTCCCTTTCACAGTCCTACAGGGATTTTTTTAAAATAGCATCTCTTAGTATATTATTTTGTCAGTGTTTGTGGTGATGGACTACTACCTGTGTAGACCTCTCAGAATATATTAATAAATATATTCCTCAAAAACGGACATTTGGGAGCCGGGCATGGTGGCTCACACCTGTAATCCCAGCACTTTAGGAGGCCAAGGTGAGCAGATCACCTGAGGTCAGGAGTTCAAGGCCAGCCTGGCCAACATGGTGAAACCCTGTCTTTACTAAAAATACAAAAAATTAGTCTGGTGTGGTGGCAAGTGCCTGTAACTGCAGCTACGCAGGTTGAGGCAGGAGAATTGCTTGAACCTGGGAGGCAGAGGTTGCAGTGAGCTGAGATTGTGCCACCACACTTCAGCCTGGCTGACAGGGTGAATGAGACTCCATGTCACAGACACCCTCCACACCCAACACACACACACACACACACACAAAGACATTTGATAAGCACTTGCCAATTAACTTTATACATCCAGAAATAACATCACCAAATTAACTACCAATGTTCTAAACATAAACAATTTTGGTTCTTTTAATGATACTTCAAAATCCCTACTTACTTTTCTCATATTCCTTCCAATAATTTGTTAGGAGGTAGACCTGTCAATAGGAAGGACAAAAATTATTATCACCAATACTCTCAAAATAATCGTCACCTAGAAAACCCAATACACTCAGGGAATTTTCAGAATTCAGTCAAGCTCATCCAACTGTCTCCAAGTTTTTACTCTGCCTAAAGGACTCCTCACAGTTGGTTTAGCCCAACCCAGTAAGAAACATTTAACAAATAATAAAAAGTGTTGTGCCAAGGTGATTGTGTTGCCGAGATACGGTTGTTGGTAGCTGAGGAGTGGCAGGCAGATCCAGCCAAGAATTGCGCTCTAAACCAGGAACTCTGATGATAAAATCACAGGATGTGTGAGTTTGGGGCTTGATGCTCATCCCAGGTGGTTTCCTATCATGGAAAACATTTGATGTATAAGAGTAAGGCTCAGCTGGGCGCAGTGGCTCACGCCTGTAATCCCAGCACTTTGGGAGGCCGTGGCAGGCGGATCACCTGAAGTCGGGAGTTCAAGGCCAGCCTGACCAACATGGAGAAACCCCGTCTCTACTAAAGGGAAAAAAAAAAAAAAAAAAAAATTAGCCCGGGCGGGGGGCGCATGCCTGTAATCCCAGCTACTTGGGAGGCTGAGGCAGGAGAATCATTTGAACCCAGGAGGTGGAGGTTGCAGTGAACCAAGACTGCACCATTGTACTCCAGCCTGGGCAACAAGAGCATAACTCTGTCTCAAAAAAAA
>NW_016804726.1:1156797-1169908 GCF_001698545.2 Rhinopithecus bieti
AAAAAAAAAAAAAAAAAAAATACAGCAATTCACCTGGCATGGTGGTGTACGTCTGTAGTCACAGCTACTCGGGAGGCTGAGGGAGGAGAACCGCTTGGACTTGGGAGACAGAGGTTTCAGTGAGCCAAGATCATGCCACTGCACTCCAGCTTGGGCGACAGAGCCAGTTTCAAAAAATAAATAAAATAAATAATAAGTGTGCACAGTATATGGTAGTTATGATCATCCTATTAGACACTGGTATGGTAGAAACCAGCTGAGAAAAATAACCTTTATTAGTTGCTTAATCTTTTATTAATACTTTAGGAGCACAGCCATACATTTCACAGAGCATCTGCTAGTGACAAATCATCTTATTCATCAAATATTTATTTATTTATATATGTAAGATGGAGTTTTGCTTTCTTGTCCAGGCTGGAGCGCAGTGGTGCAATCTCGGCTCACTGCAACCTCTTCCTCATGGGCTCAAGCCATTCTCCTGTCTCAGCCTCCCAAGTAGCTGAGATTATAGGTGCCTGCCGCCATGCCCAGCTAATTTTTGTATTTTTTTAGTAGAGACGGCGTTTCACCATGTTAGCCAGGCAAGTCTCGAACTCCTGACCTCAGGTGATCTGCCCGCCTCAGCCTCCCAAAGTGCTGAGATTACAGGTGTGAGCCACTGTGCCTGGCCTCATCAAATATTTATTAGGTGCCTACTGTGCACCAGGCCCCGTGCTGGACTCCAGGAAAACACAGGTGAATCTCTCTGTCCTCGTGGAGCTTCCTACTTCCCGCAGGGAGACAGAGAAGACTTATCAAACATCTAATTCCATGTGAGGAGGAATTTAGCAGGTGTTGTGATAGAGCCTAGGCAACGGTAGAAAGGCCTGCTAAGTAGGGAACATACCTTTACTTGCAGGATAAGGAGCCATTTCTGGGAAGGGAATTGTGGGGGAAGAGCATTTCAGGCAGAGACCCAGAATATAGGGACTGAGGTGGAGAAAAGTTCCAGTTAGCAGGAGAGCACAATGGAAAACCTTTGAAGGCTTTAAGCAGGAGAGTAAACTGATTCGATGTCTGTATTACACGTAGTGTCTGTGTGAAGAATGAACTGGAGGTGGATCAAGAGAAGAAGCAAGGGGGCCGGGCGCGGTGGCTCATGCCTGGAATCCCAGCACTTTGGGAGGCTGAGCGGTGTGGATCGCTTGAGGTCAGGAGTTTGAGACCAGCCTGGCCAACATGACAAATCCCCATCTCTTGTAATTTTTGTAAAATTACAAAAATTAGCCAGGCGTAGTATCACATGCCTGTAAACACAGCTACTAGGGAGGCTGAGGCTGGAGAATTGCTTGAACCCAGGGGGTGGAGGTTGCAGTGAGCCGAGATCATGCCACTGCACTCCAGCCTGGGTGACAGAGTAAGACTCCATCTCAAAAAAGAAAAGAAAAGAAAGGCCGGGCGCGGTGGCTCAAGCCTGTAATCCCAGCACTTTGGGAGGCCGAGACGGGCGGATCACAAGGTCAGGAGATCGAGACCATCCTGGCTAACATGGTGAAACTCCGTCTCTACTAAAACATACAAAAAACTAACCGGGCGAGGTGGCAGGCGCCTGTAGTCCCAGCTACTTGGGAGGCTGAGGCGAGAGAATGGCGTGAACCCGGGAGGCAGCGGAGCTTGCAGTGAACTGAGATCCGGCCACTTCACTCCAGCCCAGGTGACACAGCAAGACTCCGTCTCAAAAAAAAAAAAAAAAAGAAAAGAAAAAGAAAAGAAAAAGCATGGAGACCAATTAGAAGGGTCCTGTGGGGCTGGGCTCTGTGACTCACACCTATAATCCCAGCACTTTGGGAAGACAAGGTGGGTGGATTGCTTGCGTCTAGGAGTTCAAGACCAGCTTGGGCAACATGGAGAGACCCCCTCTCTACAAAAAATACAAAAAGTAGCCATGCCTGGTGGCGCACACCTGTGGTCCCCACTACTCAGGAGGCTGAGATGGGAGGATTGCTTGACCGTGAGAGGTTGGGGCTGCAGTGAGCTGTGACAGCCTGGGTGGTGACAGAGCACGACCCTATCTCAAAAAAAAAAAAGGAAAAGGAAAAAAGATGTTTCTTGTGGCTGGATGTGGTGGCACACATCTGTAATCCCAGCACTTTGGGAGGCCAAGGCAAGTGGATCACTTGAGGTCAGGGGTTCTAGACCACCCTGTCCAACATGGCGAAATCCTGTCTCTACTAAAAAAATACAAAATATTAGCCTAGCATGGTGGCACGTACCCATAGTCCCAGCTACTCCAGAGACTGAAGCAGGAGAATCGCTTGAACCTCGGAGGTGGATGTTGCAGTGAGCTGAGATTGTGCCACTGCACTCAAGCTTGGGTGACAGAGCGAGACTCCGTTTCTTTTTTTTTTTTTTTGAGATGGAATCTCGCTCTGTCGTCCAGGCTGGAGTGCAGTGGCACGATCTCGGCTCACTGCAACCTCCACCTTCTGGGTTCAAGCAATTCTCTGCCTCAGCCTCCTAAGCATCTGGGATTACAGGCACCCACCAACATGACCAGCTAATTTTTGCATTTTTAGTAGAGATGGGGTTTCACCATCTTGACAAGGCTGGTCTTGAACTCCTGACCTCGTGACCCACCTGTCTCGGCCTCCCAAAGTGCTGGGATTACAGGTGTGAGGCACCACGCCGGGCTGAGACACCGTTTAAAAAAAAAAAAAAAAAAAAAAAGCCAGGCGCAGTGGCTTATGCCTGAAATCCTAATCCTAGCACTTTGGGAGGCCGAGGTGGGCAGATCACCTGAGGTCGGTAGTTCAAGACCAGACTGACCAACATGGAGAAAACCTGTCTCTACTAAAAATACAAAATTAGGCCAGGTGCAGTGGCTCACACCTGTAATTCCAGCACTTTAGTGAGGCTGAGTTGGGTGGATTAACTGAAGTCAGGAGTTCGAGACCAGCCTGACCAACATGGTGAAACCTCGTCTCTACTAAATACAAAAAATTAGCCTGGCATGGTGGTGCATGCCCGTAATCCCAGCTACATGGAAGGCTAAGGCAGGAGAATCACTTGAACCCAGGAGGCAGAGATTGCAGTGAGCCGAGATCGCACCATTGCACTTCAGCTTGGGTAACGAGCGAAACTCCGTCTCCAAAAAAAAAAAAAAATGCATACATCATCAACAGTACAAGGACGTAAAAACCTGAGTGTCCAGTTTCAGCGTTGGAAATAAGCAGAGCAGGAACACCAGTGACTGGAACCGTTGGTGTAAGTTGAAATGGCCATTTATTAGGAAATCAGTTGAAACATCTTATTAAACACAGGTTGCTAAGCAACAGTGGCCACTCCAGAACAGTAACAGTGTGGCAGTTCCTTCTGCTACGGAGCTCCTGGGCAGGGGTTTCATCCTGTAGCGAAGGTACCTTTTTGGCTGGACTCATTCATCCCTCTACATGTGGACCTAATACGCTCCTGTCTTTTAAGGCCTTCTGTGCATCACTGTCCCTCTGTCTGGGATCATTGATCTGTCTCTCTCCACTCGATCACTCCCACTAGCAACACAAACGTGTTCTTCTGTTCCATACTATGTAAATAAATCCCTTGAACTTGCCTCCTCTGCTCTATGCCCTGCCAATCTGCTATTCAACCCAGACAACTTTTTTCTTGTTGTTGTTTTTTTGGTTGTTTGTTTTAAGAGAAAATCTCACTCTGTCACCCAGGCTGGAGTGCAGTGGCAAGATCTCGGCTCACTGCAACCTCTGCCTCCCAGGTTCAACCAGTTCTCCTGCCTCGGCCTCTGAGCAGCTGGGATTATAGGCATGCACCAGCACATCCAGCTAATTTTTTTTTTTTTTTTAATGGAGTCTTGCTCTGTCGTCTAGACTGGAGTGCAGTGACATAATCTCGGCTCGCTGCATCCTCTGCCACCCTGATTCAAACAATTCTCCTGTCTCAGCCTCCCGAGTAGCTGAGACTACAGGCATGTGCCACCACACCGACTAATTTTTATATCTTTAGTATAGACGGGGTTTCACCATATTGGTCAGGCTGATCTCAAACTCCTGACCTCAGGCGATCCACCCGCCTCAGCCTCCCAAACTGCTGGGATTATAGGCATGAGCAATGTGCCCGGCCAATATTTTTCTATTTTTAGTAGAGATGGGGTTTCACCATGTTAGCCAGGCTGGTCTCAAACTCCTGACTTCAAGTGATCCACCCACCTCAGCCTCCCAAGTAACTGGGACTATACGCTTGTGCCACCACGCCAGGCTAATATTTTGTATTTTTTTTAAATCAAGACAGGCTTTTCACCATGTTGGCCAGGGAGGGCTAGAATTCTTTTTTTTTTTTTTTTCCAGGCTGGAGTGCAATGGCACGATCTCAGCTCACTGCAATCTCCGCCTCCTGGGTTCAAGCGATTCTCTGCCTCAGCCTCCCAAGTAGCTGGGATTACAGGTACGCTGCACCAAGCCCGGCCAATTTTTGTATTTTTAGTAAAGACAGGGTTTCACCACATCAGCCAGGCTGGTCTCGAACTCCTGACCTAAGGTGATCCACCCGCCTTGGCCTCCCAGAGTCCTGGGATTACAGGTGTGAGCCACCACGTCCAGCAGAACTCCTGATTTCAAGTAATCTACCTGCCTCAGCCTCTCAAAGTGCTGGGATTACAGGCGTGAGCCACCATGCCCAGCCAGACAACTTTTTTTTTTTCTCTCTGTCACTAGGGTAGAGTGCAGTGTCATGAACATGGTTCACTGTAGCCTCAACCTCCTGGGCTCAAGCAATCCTCCCTCCTCAGCCTCCAGAGTGTCTGGGACCACAGGTGCACGCCACCACACTTAGTTAATTTTTTTTTTTTTTTTTTTTTTTTTTTTTTTTTTTTTTTTTTTGAGACGAGTCTCGCTCTGTCGCCAGGCTGGAGTGCAGTGGCGGATCTCAGCTCACTGCAAGCTCCGCCTCTCGGGTTTACGCCATTCTCTTGCCTCAGCTCCCGAGTAGCTGGGACTACAGGCGCCCGCCAACTCGCCGGCTAGTTTTTTTGTTATTTTTTTTTTTAGTAGAGACGGGGTTTCCACCGGGTTAGCCCACGATGGTCTCGATCCTCCTGACCTCGTGATCCGCCCGTTCTCGGTCCCAAAGTGCTGGGATGTACAGGCTTGAGCCACCGCGCGGCCCACTTAGTTAATTTTAAAATTTTACCCGGGCGCAGTGACTCAGGCCTGTGATCTCAGCACTTTGGGAGGCCAAGGCAGGAGGATCACGAGGTCAGGAGATCAAGACCATTCACCCAGGTGGGAGAATCACCTGAGGTCGGGAGTTCAAGACCAGCCTGACCAACATGAAGAAACCCTGTCTCTACTAAAAATACAACAACAACAAAAAACAAAAAACAAAAAAAATTAGCCAGGCGTGGTGGCGCATGCCTATAATCCTAGCTACTTGGGAGGCTGAGGCAGGAGAATTGCTTGAACCTGGGAGGTAGAGGTTGTGATGAGCTGAGATCGCACCACTGCGTGGGAAATGAGAATGAAATTTGTCTCAAAACCAACCAACCAACCAAACTCTAATGCCTTTCCCTTGCACAGAATAAAATCCAAGCACTCCACAAGACCCTGAATGACCTGGACCCAGCTTTCCCTCCAACCTTGTCTTGTACCACCCTCTCCATCTTTTGCTATATCCATCTACTCTCCCTATTTTTCTGTTTATTGTGTACCAAGCTTGAGTTGGCCCCAGGACCTTTGCACTTACTGAACCAATCTTCCCTTTTCTTTTTTTTCACCACTATCTCATTCCAGAACATTTATTTATTTATTTATTTATTTATTTATTTATTTATTTATTTGAAATGGAGTCTTGCTCTGTTGCCCAGGCTGGAGTGTAGTGGCACGATCTCAGCTCACTGCAACCTCCGACTCCCTGGTTCAAGCGATTCTCCTGCCTCAGCCTCCCAAGTAGCTGGGATTACAGGCACGTGCCACCACGCCCAGCTAATTTTTGAATTTTTAATAGAGATGGGGTTCACCATCTTGGCCAGGCTGGTTTCGATCTCCTGACCTTGTGATCTTCCCATCTTGACCTCCCAAAGTGCTGGGATTACAGGGGTGAGCCACTGTGCCTGGCCAGGTCTACGAGTTTTAAAGATCACCTGTGTGGATTAAAGGTGAAGATTTAAAAAGGGTAACCATGGGAGGCGGAGGTTGCAATGAGCAGAGATCCCACTGCACTCCAGCCTGGATGACAGAGGGAGACTCCATCTCAATCAACCAATCAATCAATAAAAGAAAGAGGGCCGGGTGCGGTGGCTCATGCCTGCAATCCCAGCACTTTGAGAGGCCAAGACACGTGGATCATGAGGTCAGGAGATCGAGACCATCCTAGCTAACACGGTGAAACTCCCTCTCTACTAAAAATACAAAAAACTAGCCGGGCGTGGTGGTGGGCACCTGTAGTCCCAGCTACTCGGGAGGCTGAGGCAGGAGAATGGTGTGAACCCGGGAGATAGAGCTTGCAGTGAGCCGAGATCCTGCCACTGCACTCCAGCCTGGGCAACAGAGCGAGACTCCGTCTCAAAAAAGAAAGAGAGAGAGAGAGAGAGAGAGGAAAGAAGGAAGGAAGGAAGGAAGGAAGGAAGGAAGGAAGGAAGGAAGGAAGGAAGGGGTGACCACTTGAAGGGCTGCTGAAATGGGCCGGTGGCTTGTATTAGAGTGGTAGTGGAGGAAACACAGGATATATTTTGGAGGTAGAAAAACCAACATGTTGGCAGCATGGATACAGGGGTTTAGGGTGGAAGGGGTTGAAGGAAAGAAAGACATCTAGGAAGAGTTTCACATCTCCATGGTGGGCCTCAAATTTAGGCATATGTTTTATATGTATTCAGCCTCCACATATTGCATTTAGAGTCTTAGTTAATTCATTGGGACACAGCATAGTATAGGGAAGGAATTTGTACTAAATTTGGAATCCCAATCCTGTGTGATCTTGGAAAGTGCCTAAACCTGAAGAGCCACCACTTCCTCTTCTTTCAAACGGTGATAGGATGTGTAAGGGTTTGAAAAGATGTTTGCAAAGCTCCACAACAGCACCTAGAACTCAGGGTGTCTAAAGAGGTTGTGGGAAACCCTAACGGGATGAGGTAGAGAGCCTCAGATTCGAGGATTTTACCCAGGAGAGAGTGGTGAATGAGGAATGTTGCAAGATTTGGAGGAGGCTGGACATTTACAGCATTGAGAAAAAGAATATTCCAGTTTCAGCTGACGCGGTGGCTCACGCCTGTAATCCCAGCACTTTGGGAGGTTGAGGCGGGTGGATCACGAGGTCAGTTCAAGACCAGCCTGGCCAAGATGGTGATACTCCGTCTCTACTAAAAAATACAAAACTTAGCCGGGCTTGGTGGCGGGCGCCTGTAATCCCAGCTACTTGGGAGGCTGAGGCACGAGAATCGCTTGAACCCGGAAGGTGGAGGTTGCAGTGAACCAAGATCGCGCCACTGCACTCCAGCCTGGGTGACAGGGCAAGACTTCGTCTCAAGAAAACACACACACACACATACACACACTGTATTCCAGTTTCTTCCTTCCTCTTTCTTTCTCTCTCTCTCTCTCTCTGTCTCTCTCTCTTTCTTCCCTTTTTTCTTCTTTTCAATCTGGAGTATTTCAGTTTCTGCCTGAGATGGAAATGAGTCCCTCTGCTATGCATCCCAGCAAAAGGACACCTTAAATATCTAACCCGGGAGAGTACGAGGTTATTCCTGGAGTCTGAAACAGTGACTATCATAGGTGCTCAGTAACCGTTTAGTGAATAATAACATCCCAATGAAGTCAAGAGGTTGGCGTAACTGGAACAGTTGGCGTGAGGCGCAAGGGGTTTCCAGCGTCCCTGGTTTCCACGTCACTATGGTAACGCCCCACCCTGCACACCCAAGGCGAACTACAATTCCCACAAGCGCCCGCGGTTTCCCCGCCCAAAGGGAGAGAATGGCGCGAGCAGGCACGGAACTGGCTTTTCCGCCTTCCTGCAGCGTGATTGGCCCGTGGCTCAGGGAGGCGACCAATGAGTGCTCTCGGGGAGAGCGACGAGGCCAATATGGCTTCCTGCACCTGGTGACGCTTGGCGAAACTGAGGTCTCATGGAGAAGCCCCCGAGTATTGAGGTGAGAAGGAGAGGGCTTAGCGTGACTTGGAAGGGGAACCCCGAGATCCTCGCTCCGTGGACCCTTCTTTAGGGCTTTTAACGACGTCTGGAGAATGGAGGGTGGAAGGATGGATAAACTGAGATAAACTGAGCCAGGGCCAGAGGCGACTGGCGTTACTTTTTGCTCCTCTCCTGCTGGGACCAATGTTCGGCGAGTTCAGGGAGGAACAGCTGTCCCTGGCCTGGGGGAAGGGGAACTAGGTTTAGGATGTGAGAGCTCCTGAATCTTCTTTATCCTCATTGTCTCGTGGCCGTGTTCTTTAGGGCTTGTGAGGCCTGTTACATGAGGTGGGAAGTGAAGGGAGATTAACGTTGGGTGAACATCACTCCTTGTCTGTAACGTTCATGTGCATTATCTTCCAGTACACTCACAGGAATTATGTATTATTCTTTCGTCTTCGTCATTCAAGCCACTGAGGCTTAGAGGTGGTGTGACGCCCCAGGAAGTTACCCCGGCTGGAAAGTGAAGGAGGTTCACTGGAAAGTGAAGGAAGTCTGTCCGCGTCCGAAACTTTGATATGCTTTTCACATTGTACTGCAACCTGGAACCCACTCATCCCTTTTGTTTTTTCTTTCAGACGGAGTCTCGCTCTGTTGCCCAGGCTGGAGTGCAGTGGCGCGATCGCAGCTCACTGCAACCTCCGTCTCCCGGGTTCAAGCAATTCTCCTGTCTCCGCCTCCCGTGTAGCTGGGATTACAGGCATGCGCAACCACAGCCGGCTAATTTTTATATTTTTAGTAGAGACGAGGTTTCACCATGTTGGTCAGACTGGTTTCGAACTCCTGACCTCAGGTGATCTGCCCACTTTGCCTCGACCTCCCAAAGTGCTGGGATTACAGGCGTGAGCCACTGCACCCCGCCTCATCCTTTAATCATTTGGTTTCTGGGCACCTTATATTTGTTTTAAGAGACGGGGTGTTCCTCTCTTGCCCTGGCTGGAGTGCAGTGGTTACTCACAGGCGTGATGACAACGCACTGCAGCCTCGAACTCTTGGGCTCAAGCAATCCTCACACCTCAACCTCCTAAGTAGCTGGGACTACAGATGGTCTCTGTCACCCTGCCTTACAGGGGTACCTATATTTGAACTGTTTCCTTTCTAGCATATTTGCATGTGTAGGTGCAAATATAAAGTGGAATAGCTCAAACATTCTGCAAGGGTAAAGGAAAATAATAATGTGGAGAATAAGAATAGCATGTCACACTTTTAGAGCTGTTACTGACTGCTGGAAATAGAACTAGGCTTTACATATCTTAATCTTCATAAGAATTATCTAAAGAAAGCTTATTATCTCTCTTGTAATGATGAAGAACTGAGGGCAGCGAGATAAAATACACACAAAATCACACAGTTAATAAATGTTAGAGCCTAGGCAAATCAGATTCAAACCTAGGCAAATCAGTCTATGCTTTTTTTTTTTTTTTTTTTTTTTTTTTTTGAGACAGAGTTGCTCTGTCACCCAGGCTGGAGTGCAGTGGTGCAATCATAGCTCACTGCAGCCTTGACCTCCCTGGCTCAAGAGATCCTCCCACTTCAGCCATCCCGAGTAGCTGGGACCACAGGCGCCCGCCTCGTCGCCCGGCTAGTTTTTTGTATTTTTAAGTAGAGACAGGGTTTCACCGTATTAGCCAGGATGGTCTCAATCTCCTGACCTCGTGATCCGCCCGTCTCGGCCTCCCAAAGTGCTGGGATTACAGGCTTGAGCCACCGCGCCTGGCCCAGTCTATGCTTTCAACCAGTAAAAGTTGGCAATGTTTATTGAGCACTTACTATATGCAAGTCACTATTCTGAGTGCTTTGCCTGTATTGTCTCTTACTTCTCCCCCAAATCCTTTTTTTTTTTTTTTTGAGACAGAGTTGCTCTGTCACCCAGGCTGGAGTGCAGTGGTGCAATCATAGCTCACTGCAGCCTTGACCTCCCTGGCTCAAGAGATCCTCCCACTTCAGCCTCCCTAACCACCACGCCCAGCAAATTTTTTCCAGTTTTTGTAGAGACAGGGTTTCCCTATGTTGCCCAGTCTGGTCTTGAACTCCAGGCTCAAGCAATCCTCCTGCCTCGGCCTCCCAAAGTGCTGTGATTACAGGCATGAGCCACTATGGCCAGCCCCCAAACCCTGTGAAATAGGTGATACTATCCTCATTGTACAGATGTGGAAACTGAAACACTGCAAAACTGACTTGCTGCAGGTCATACAGCAAGTAAGCACTAGAGATGGTATTTGAGCTCTTCACACCTTTTTTTTTTCCCCTTTGAGACAGCGTCTTCCTCTGTCATCCAGGCTGGAGTGCAATGGTGTGACCATGATTCAGTACAGCCGTGACCTCCCAGGCTCAAGCTATCTTCCCACCTCAGCCTTCTGAGTAGCTAGAACTACAGGTGCATACCACCACCACCTGGCTTTTTTTTTTTTTTCTTTTGAGACAGGATCTCACTTTTGCCCAGGCTGGATAGCAGTGGCATGGTTATGGCTCACTACCACCTTCACCTCCCAGGCTCAAGCAGTCCTTCCACCTCAGCTCCAAGGAGCTGGGAATACAGGCACATGCCACCACACCTGGCTAATTAATTTTTTATTTTTATTTATTTTTTTGAGACGGAGTCTGGCTGTCGCCCAGGATGGAGTGCAGTGGCACTATCTCGGCTCACTGCAAGCTCCGTCTCCCAGGTTCACGCCATTCTCCTGCCTCAGCCTCCTGAGTAGCTGGGACTACAGGCACCTACCACCACGCCCGGTTACTTTTGTATTTTAGTAGAGACAGGGTTTCACCGTGTTAGCCAGGATGGTCTCGATCTCCTGACCTTGTGATCCGCCCGCCTCAGCCTCCCAAAGTGCTGGGATTACAGGCGTGAGCCACCGCGCCCAGCCGAGTCAAATATTTTTATTTTATAGATGAGAAAATTGAAGCCCACAGAAGTTAAATGACTTGCTCAAGGCCCTATAGCTAGTTAGGATCAGAGCTGAATCTAGCGCTATAGTACACCCCAAGATGCCATAGTTATCTGTGTGTCATCTGTCTCTCTGATCCTCTTTGGAGCAGTCTGGGTCCCAAATTAACTTTTCTGTGACTTAAATTGTTTCTGAGTTGAGATCATTTTGATGTAATATTGAACGGAGAAGACTTTTCTCTTTTTGAGACAGAGTCACTCTGTCGTGCAGGCTGGAGTACAGTGGTACAATCTTAGCTCACTGCAACCTTCGCCTCCCAGGTTCAAGCAGTTCTCTGCCTCAGCCTTCCAAGTACCTGGGATTACAGGTGCCTGCCACCACACCCGGCCAATTTTTGTATTTTTAGTAGAGACAGGGTTTCACCATCTTGGCCAGGTTAGTCTTGAACTCCTGACCTCGTGATCCACCCGCCTTGGCCTCCCAAAGTACTGGGATTTCAGGTATGGGCCACCATGCCCGGCTAAGAATTAATTTCTAATATATATCTTCTACCCCAGAAAGTCTTTCTGAAGTACCTTAGGATATTTCACCTTTTTTTTTCTTTTTTTGAGATAGAGTCTCGCTCTGTCACCCAGACTGGAGTGCAGTGGCACAATCTTGGCTCACTGCAGCCTCTGCCTCCTGGGTTTAAGCGATTCTCTGCACCAGCCTCCTGAGTGACTGGGACTACAGGCACCCACCACCATGCCTGGCTTTTTTTTTTTTTTTTGTAATTTTTAGTAGAGACAGGGTTTCACCGTCTTGGTCAGGCTGATCTCGAACTCCTGGCCTCAGGTGATCTGCCGGCCTCGGCCTCCCAAAGTGCTAGGATTGCAGGCGTGAGCCACTGCACCCGGCCCTCATTGTTACACAGTATTCTATTTGAACCATGTTAAAATATCATCATTTGTAAATCCACAGAGGAGCCTGGTGAATTCCTAACACATATTTTCTGTCTTGTTAAGCTATTGTATTGCATCATGGTGGAGAAATGTGGAAATAGGAGTAATGATCCTAGTATTTGGAAGGTTCCCGAAAGTGTGAGGGGGCTGATAGCAGATCTGCAGCTTCTCCCCCCGTGCACTAAAGCCAATCATAATTCTTTCTACCTGGTTTGTGTCATCCTCCATTAGGAGACCCCATCTTCAGAACCAATGGAGGAAGAGGAAGATGATGACTTGGAGCTGTTTGGTGGCTATGATAGTTTCCGGAGTTATAACAGCAGTGTGGGCAGTGAGAGCAGCTCCTATCTGGAGGAGTCAAGTGAAGCAGAAAATGAAGATCGGGAAGCAGGGGAACTGCCGACCTCCCCCCTGCATTTGCTGAGCCCTGGGACTCCTCGCTCCTTGGATGGCAGTGGTTCTGAGCCAGGTGCCTTCCGAGTGTCCCCTGAGGATGGAAAGGAGTCAGAAGATTATAGAGGAAGAGGGGGATGGATATAGGCTATACGGGCAGAGCCATCCAGATGTAAAAGGCTGTTAATTGTGATTTCTAAGGGATCAGATGTATAAGGATCTGTAAGGGAGACAGAAGCACCCCAAGTAGCCAGAGTGGTACTTCCTTTGCTGAATTTTTTTTTTTTTTAAGACTTGAGTCTCACCCTGTTGCCCAGGATGGAGTGCAGTGGCATGATCTTGGCTCACTGCAACCTCCACCTCCCGAGTTCAAGTGATTCTCGTGCCTCAGCCTTCCAAGTAGCTGGGACTACAGGCACCCACAACCACACCCAGCTAATTTTTTTTGTATTTTTAGTAGAGACGGGGTTCCGGCGTGTTAGCCAGGACGGTCTCGATCTCCTGACCTCATGATCCGCCCACCTCGGCCTCCCAAAGTGCTGGGATTACAGGCGTGAGCCTCAGATTTGCCTTTTGAAAAAGACAGATTTTGGCTGGGCGCGGTGGCTCACACCTGTAATCCCAGCACTTTAGGAGGCCTAGACGGGTGGATCACGAGGTCAGGAGATCAAGATCATTCTGGCTAACACAGTGAAACCCCGTCTCTACTAAAAATATGAA
>NW_016804726.1:1172123-1180168 GCF_001698545.2 Rhinopithecus bieti
AAAACACGGATCTAGTTCAGTCCCTTTACTATATAGATGAGAAAATAGAGCCATAGAGGTTAAGTGACTTTGGCACTTTTCTTCCTATAAATTTTTCCTCTTCTTTTTTTTGAGACAGTGTCTTATTTTGTTGCCCAGGCTAGAGGTACAGTGGTGCAAACATGGCTCACTGCAGCCTCAACCTCCTGGGCTCAAGCAGTCCCCCCCCCCCCCCCTTAAACCCCCCAGAAGCTGGGGAAACAGGTGTGTGCCCTCACCCCGGGGCTTTTTTTTTTTTTTTTTTTTTTTTTTTTTTTGCAACAAGGTCTTGCTGGGTTGCCCAGGATGGTCTCGAATTCCTGCCCTCAAGCAATCCTCCCTCCTTGGCCTCCCAAACTGCTGGGATTACAGACAGGAGCTACCATGCCTGGCCTCTTCTCACTTTCCTCTCACAAACTTTTCAACACTCACCTGTTCCCCCAGTCGTCCTCATGGATTTCCATTAGCTCCTCTGTTGATATATCCAGCCAAGGGAGGCCAAGCAGCAGCACTTTGTTCAGGTAGATTCAGGATATACACGCCAGTACCTCCCATTCCTTCTCTTATTCCATTAGCCTTGGTCGGGGCAGGGGCTCACCTGGTTAATGCAGTGCCCCAGGTTTTGAAGGGCCCATCATTTTGTTTGCTTTGAGGTGGCCGTATCGGGTGAGTCATGTGCTAAGTTCTCTTCCCAGCTGTCTGTGAGATGTGTGGTATCGTGGGTACAAGGGAAGCCTTCTTCTCCAAGACCAAGAGGTTCTGCAGCGTCTCCTGCTCCAGGAGCTACTCCTCCAACTCCAAGAAAGCCAGTATCTTGGCTAGATTACAGGTGAGAGGCAGCCACCTGGGTCCTTCCCAGGGCCTTTGGTGCTGAGATAGGAACCACTAACTGACTGAAGGCAAGGGCCAGGAACGTTTGAAAAGCCGCTTGCTGGTGGCCAGCTGATATTTATTATGTTCTCAAACTTCAGCAGACAGAAGAATCCATTTATGGAGCTTTTTAAATTATAGGTTCCTGAAGCTACCGTCCATTCCCTACCCTCATCCCCCAGAGTCTGGTGTATTCAGTACATTTTAAACAAGAACTCTGGGGAAGTCTGGTACCCTTGGTCTTCACCCCACACTTTTATACATCCTTTGAAAGGAAGCTGGGAAACAGGCCCAAGGTTCACCAGCCATGGTGGCTTCAGGAAGACCATGCCTTGTCTGACTCCATGTCACAGGCAGCTACCTAGAAAGTCTTGCCAATTTTCTAAATTACTGACATTTGTAGAATTTTTAGAGATGGAAAGGTTCTTGGATGTGGTGTTGAACCCACACATTTATTAAGTATACTGAGGTCCAAGGAGGTAGAATAACATGCCTAGTGTGGCTCTGTAGGAAGAGAAGGGCAGAATTGAGGCTGGAACCTAATCTTAGGGGCTTGATCTTACATTGTTTCCCAGTAGCTGTGACCAGCATCCACAACACTGCTTCCCAAATTTGCCTGCATGCTGGGATCACGTGGAAAGTTTAAAAAATATTGATGCTGGTCGGGTACAGTGGCTCACACCTATAATCCTAGCACTTTGGGAGGCCGAGGCGGGTGGGTCACGAGGTCAGGAGATGGAGACCATCCTGACCAACATGATGAAACCCCGTCTCTACAAAAAATACAAAAATTAGCCAGGCGTGGTGGCCTGCGCCTGTAGTCCCAGTTACTCGGGAGGCTGAGGCAGGAGAATTGCTTGAACTTGGGAGGTGGAGGTTGCAGTGAGCTGAGATCGTGCCACTGCACTCCAGCCTGGGGAAAAAGAAAAATAAAATTAAAAAAATATATTGATGCTTGGGTTCTACTCCAAAAGATTCTGATTTAACTGGGATGGCGTGTGGCCTGGACAGAGATTAAAAGAGCTCCCAGGTGATCCTAATGTGCAGCAAAGCTTGAGGCCCACCGATGTTTATTAGAAACTGCTGTGTTCTAGAGCCTACTCACTGCTTCATACACTATCGCCTTTGTCAGACAATTACCATTGTTTCCCCATTTTGTAGATGTTAGTCAAGGCACACAAAGCTCCCTCTCTTCAGAGAGCTAAGAATAATATTGGTAATATTAATAGCTACAGTTTGGGAGTACTCGCTAAGGGCTTGACATTCTCAGTCCAATTAATGATCTTTAAAAATTTGATTTTTTAAAAAATTCCTTTTTATAAAGGCTCAGAAATTTCAGTAACTTACTTAAAGGTATACAACTAAAAATTGTATAACTGGGATTTGCCCCTAGGTTTGCTTGGGACTTAAACCCAGATTTCTGCTTCACTGATCTCCTTAGTAAATTCCTAGTCAGTGCTTAAGTTACAAAATACAGACCAGATCAGTGGCCATTCCCTTTGGAAACGGAGGACCCCCTTTGAGTACCTGATGAAAGCCGTGGACCCTCTCCTGAACATTCGTGTATGTACAAAAGCTTGCCTCCCAGTTCATGAGCGTTTCTGGCCCCCTGCGAGGCCCATTCTTTGCTTTGGATCTATTGGTAGCGACACTGGAGGAAGGAAATGACTGAGACTTGAATCTGGGACGGCAGAAAGGCTTAAAAGATAGAACATGGGTCTCTCCCTGCTCTGCAGCCCTGCCTAGCACCCCCGACCCTTCCCCACAACCACCCCCTGAGCTCAGGATTGTTACTGTCATCACTGTTTCACACATGAAGAAACTGAAGCCCAAAAGAGGTTAAGTCACTGACCCAAGCCCAGGACTTCCACTTGGCAGCCCAAATCCAGAGTCATGATCCCAGCCACTGGGCTACACATAGCCTCTCTCCTCTCCAGGGAAAACCACCCACCAAGAAAGCCAAAGTCCTGCACAAGGCTGCCTGGTCTGCCAAAATTGGAGCCTTCCTCCACTCCCAAGGGACAGGACAGCTGGCAGATGGAACACCAACAGGACAAGACGGTAAGATGGCAGAGGGCTCCGCTTAGGAAGCCGCCATGGCTGAGGAGGAGGCTGGGTTTGGGGTGGCCTTTTCTAGGAATGAAGACTGGGCAAACTGGCCAGGTGGAAAGTGCCCTAAGCCAGGGTCACCACGGATTGCATCTTCCTCACCTGTTGGGTATTGTGGAAATTACCCAGAAAAATCCCTTCAGCCACCCTTAAATCACCAGGACTCCTACCCATGATCATTCAAAGCCAAGAATTGGCTGTTTTTGTTTCTCTTTGCTTTTCTCCCTGTGGTTTCTGTTTCCCTGGGGCAATGAAGGCCCAGATCCGGTTTGAAGGCAGGTTTGGAGAGGAAAGGAGCCTCTTTCTCTTTCTCTGAGTGTATAGCAATTGCTAAGCAAGTTAAACATATGCGTAAAGCAACTCTGCTCTCATTGTTGTGAGTTTCTAACTGAAATTGAGCTCAGCAGGCAGGAGCTCAGTTGGAGGGGCCCTGGTGTGTGCGCACCCCTCCCCCACATTTCGATTGGGTGTGGCCAGGCAGGTTGGGGGAGGTGGGAGGAATTGAAGCCCAGGGATATTTGAATTTTCCTCTTTGGGGGAAGAAGGGCGAGAAATTTCCCTTTGAATGCTCCTCTACTCCGGAGAGTCTTGCCACCTTTCAATTCAGTCCTCAACAGTGGTCCCTCATGGCCACTGCTGGAGCAGGTATAGGAGTGACGGAGGGTGTCGTGGGCAGCACTGTGAGAGGGGCTGCTGGGGGTGGGGGACCTACCTCTGCAGGTCCCACAGGGCCCTTGGAGTCCAGGCTCCTGGAGTGGCTGCTGCTCAGGCTCCCAGCCTGACTCGTCCTCTTTCTGCTCTGCAGCTCTGGTCTTGGGCTTCGACTGGGGGAAATTCCTAAAGGATCACAGTTACAAGGCTGCTCCTGTCAGCTGTTTCAAGCACGTGAGTGCCCTGGAGCTGAGGGAGGGAGGCCAGGGAGCCGGGCATGGAGCTGCTCCTCCACCTGCTTCACTGGGTGGCTTCAGGCTGGACGGTGGCAGTGGGGAGGTTTTTGCCCTGAATTCTCTAATAGTCTGAGCATTTTCATTCCCAGGGAGTTGCCTCATACTTGTGTCTAACACATATAATCCAATTTGCTTTGTAAAAAGCCTGCCCCTGGGTGCCTGGGCTAGCACAGCTGTGTCCAGGATCTGTGATGAACTAAACTCAAGTGACCAGGAAGATGGCATGGGATACCCCAACTGGCTGAAGCCAGGGCTGAGAATAAAAAAGGTGAATTTGGCCGGGCACAGTGGCTCACACCTGTAATCTCAGCACTTTGGGAGGCCAAGGCGGGCGGATCACCTGAGGTGGGGAGTTCGAGACCAGCCTGGCCAACATGGTGAAACCTGTCTCTACTAAAAATACAAAAATTAGCTGGAAGTGGTGGCGGACACCTGTAATCCCAGCTACTTGGGAGGCCGAGACAGGAGAATCCCTTGAACCTGGGAGGCTGAGGTTGTAATGAGCTGAGATTGCGCCACTGCCCTCCAGCCTGGGTGACGAGCGAGACTCTTAAAAAAAAGTGATTTTCCCAAAGAAGAGTCAAAAGTGCCGTTGGCAGGAAAGTGAGGATTAGGCACTGGGAGGCACTAAACACCCCGGTGCTGTTCTGGGGCATTTAATTTTATTTCATTTATTTTTTTGAGATGGAGTTTCACTCTTGTTGCCCAGAGTTGGAGTGCAATGGCACTGTCGGCTCACAGCAACCTCCCCCTCCCAGGTTCAAGCGATTCTCCTGCCTCAGCCTCCCGAGTAGCTGGGATTACAGGCACACACCACCACGCCTGGCTAATTTTGTATTTTTAGTAGAGACGGGGTTTCTCCATGTTGGTCAGGCTGCTCTCGAACTCCCAACCTCAGGTGATCTGCCCACCTGAGCCTCCCAGAGTGCTGGGACTACAGGTGTGAGCCACTGCGCCCGGCCCCCTGGAGCATTTTAATAGGAGGGAAGGTAGAGAGTAAACTTGCAAGGTGGATGGCTGTATGTAAACGAGGGGGTCATGATGCCCAGAGCACAGGTTTGAGTGATGACGAAGGAAAGTATATTTGTGCTAAGAACAGTGCCCCACCATTGCTCAGGCTGGCATAGGCACAAAGGGATCCAGGCTCACCAAGCCATTCATGTGCCCAAAATGATACAGTAAGAAACCAGTCCTGTAAAGATTAGGACTCGGTTCTGTCTGACTCCGTCTCTGGCATCACCCTGCATCCCACCACCTCTACTCCCTGGCTCAACTCTTCAAGGATAGGGGACCTCATCTCTATCCCTAGAGGCTGGTTCTGCACACAGTGGGTGATGCAAAAAGTGGAGGTGCAAAGGAGGACTTGACTGAGGTCATGAGGCAGCCCGTCTCCCCTGCCAGCGCAGTTAGCTCACTCTCTCCGTACTCTCATCGCCACACAGGTCCCACTCTATGACCAGTGGGAGGATGTGATGAAAGGGATGAAGGTGGAGGTGCTCAACAGTGACGCTGTGCTCCCCAGCCGGGTGTACTGGATCGCCTCTGTCATCCAGACAGCAGGTGGGTGTTTGGCCAGGGCAGGGCCAGGGCTGTGTCTGCAGAGTGACATCTCTGGATGGGTGGACAGTGTTGTAGGCAGGAGTTGGCTTCATAAAAATCCCACCCACTGGGGTTTCTGCCCCACTTCTAAGGATTCTTCTATCAGAGAAGGGGACACAGAGCTTGGCAGACTTGGAAACTCTAAATTTTTTTGTTTTTGTTTTTTTAGATGGTCTGGATCTTTCACCCAGGCTGGAGTACAGTGGTGTGATCTCGGCTCACTGCAACCTCCGCCTCCTGGGTTCAAGCTATTCTCCTGCCTCAGCTTCCCGAATAGCTGGGACTACAGGCCACCTGGCCACCACACACGGCGAATTTTTGTATTTTTAGTAGAGACGGGGTTTTACCATCTTGGCCAGGCTGGTCTCAAACTCCTGACCTCAAGTGATCCTCTGCCTCCCAAAGTGCTGGGATTACAGGCGTGAGCCACCGCGCCTGGCTAGAAACCCCAATTTATAAAGTTTGTTCCAGGGCCGGTGTCGTGGCTCACACCTCTAATCCCAGCACTTTGGGAGGCGGAGGCAGGAGGATTGTTTGAGCTCAGGAATTCGAGACCAGCCTGGGCAACATAGTGAGACACTGTCTCTACAAAAAATGAAAAAAATTTAAAAAGTAAAATTCATTCCAGGGATGGTCAGGTTATAGAGAATTAACTCTCAGCACCATGCCATAATGCTTTCCTTTTTTTTTTTTTTTTTGGAGACGGAGTTTCGCTGTGTCGCCCAGGCTGGAGTGCAGTGGCGCAATCTCGGCTCACTGCAAGCTCCGCCTCCCGGGTTCCCGCCATTCTCCCGCCTCAGCCTCCGAGTAGCTGGGACTACAGGCGCCCGCCACCTCGCCTGGCTAGTTTTTTGTATTTTTAGTAGAGACGGGGTTTCACCGTGTTAGCCAGGATGGTCTCGATCTCCTGACCTCGTGATCCACCCGCCTCGGCCTCCCAAAGTGCTGGGATTACAGGCTTGAGCCACCGCGCCCGGCCTCATAATGCTTTCCTAACTAGGAGCATGAATTTGTTTGACTAGGACTGTTGTGGACAACAGGAATACACTTGCCTGGAAGTATAAGTGCCAGAAGTCTAGCTTAGGCTAGAGAAAAGAGAAGGCTTAAGAACATACCTTCCCAGGCCAGGCACGGTGGCTCACGCTTGTAATCCCAGCAGTTTGGGAGGCCAAGGAGGGCAGATCACAAGGGCAGGAGATTGAGACCATCCTGGCTAACACGGTGAAACCCTGTCTCTACTAAAAATACAAAAAAAATTAGCCAGGCGTGGTGGCGGGCACCTATAGTCCCAGCTACTTGGGAGGCGGAGCTTGCAGTGAGCTGAGATGGCACCACTGCACTCCAGCCTGGGCGACAGAGCAAGACTCCGTCTCAAAAAAATAAAAAACACACAGCATACCTTCCCCAGCTCATCCTTCCTCACAGGTGCCCTTTCCTTTCTTTTCAGGGTATCGGGTGCTGCTTCGGTACGAAGGCTTTGAAAATGATGCCAGCCATGACTTCTGGTGCAACCTGGGAACTGTGGATGTCCACCCCATTGGCTGGTGTGCCATCAACAGCAAGATCCTTGTGCCCCCACGGAGTGAGTTGATGAGAACATTTCCTCTTTTGTTCCTGTAGGGGCCCTGCTAGAGGGAGAGTCCTCTGCTTGTGTTAGGTAGAATGGGAGTCCTCTGTCTTGTTAGAACAGAATCCACTTGCCCCCTGGCTTCCTGCACTCCCCATCTCAGAGGCCCGGGAGCAGATCCACGTGTGGAATCTGAGGTTCTCGGATGAAGTCATTGCTGGCCTCGAGAGGCAGCTATTTTCCTCCCCACTGCTGAGGGGCCCCCACTTGGGGTCGGTGCTAGCGTCCCTGTCGGTGGAGGTGTTGTCAGTCTGTGTAACCAGGATTCTGCTGGTGCCTCCACAGCCATCCATGCCAAGTTCACCGACTGGAAGGGCTACCTCATGAAACGGCTGGTGGGCTCCAGGACGCTCCCCGTGGATTTCCACATCAAGGTCGGCAGTGAGCCCTTCACTGATGTCCCTTCCTCTGCTCTTCCGTTTTTCTCCATCCTCCACGCTACTCACTGGAGCATGTTCTCTAAGACTCTCTTGCCTGATGATCTTCAGCAGCTCCACATTTTGCAAGGCTGGAGACAAATGCTGCTGCTACTTGGTTGCCATCTGCCTTTCTAGCCTGGTGTCAGCCACCGCCCCACCCAGACTCTGCTCCTACCGCACCAGTCATGCTGCTTTGTCTGCCTTTTGCTCTTCCAGAACTTTACCTTTGCTCATAGAATTTTTCAGAAGTGTTCACTCAACAGATTTTATTACATACTTTTTTATTTATTTTTTATTTTTTATTTTTTTTTTGAGATGGAGTCTCTCTGTCACCCAGGTGGGGGAGTGCAGTGGCACCATCTTGGCTCACTGCAAGCTCCGCCTCCCGGGTTCACGCCATTCTCCTGCCTCAGCCTCCCGAGGAGCTGGGACTACAGGCGCTCACCACCATGCCTG
>NW_016804726.1:1182841-1195915 GCF_001698545.2 Rhinopithecus bieti
AAAAAAAAAAAAAAAAAAAAAAAAAAGTGACTCATACCTGTCTCAGTGTCTCAGCACTTTGGGGGGCCAAGGCGAGAGGATTACTTGAGGCCAGGAGTCCGAAACCAGCTTAGGCAACACCGTGAGACTTTCTCTCTTAAAAAAAAAAAAATGAGTTGGGCTGGGCACAGTGACTCACTCTGTAATCCCAGCACTTTGGGAGGCCGAGGTCGGCAGATCACCTGAGGGCAGGAGTTCCAGACTAGCCTGGCCGACATGGCAAAACCCCGACTGTGCTAGAAATGCAAAAATTAGCTGGGTGTGGTGGCACACACTGGTAATCCCAGCTAACTCAGGAGGCTGAGGTGGGAGAATTGCTTGCACCAGGGAGGCCAAAGTTGCAGTGAGCCGAGATCGTGCCCACTGCACTTCAGCCTGGGCCACAGAGCGAGGAGACTCCATTTCAAAAAAAAACAAAAACCAACAAAAATGGCATAGGATTGTGGGCTGCACTGTGTTGGCTGTAGAGGAAGAGAACGTGGCAGGGAAGGCAGCCCAGAGGGGCCCTGAGCCAGGCCTTACCCTGTGTTGTCTCTCACTCTCCTGAGTGAGCCTCTGGGATACCAGATGTGGGACAGGCAATTGGTGTCAGGGCGTATCCCAAGCCCTTGAGCTGGGCCAGAGGGTCTGTCTGGTTTAGGACCCCTGTGGCAGCTTTGCCTGTTGGCTGCTTTGTGACCTCTGAAACGCTTTCCTTCCTGGTGTGTTTGGAAATAGCACTGCTTAGTCTAGTCGGCCGGTTCCTGACCCCGCTGTGCCCTGGGGCTGGAAAACCCTTACACCCTACCTGTTCCCTGCCCTGGGCAGGACAGCTCTGAAGTCACAGTGAACAAAAAGAACCTCCTCTGTACCCCAGCACCGTGGCTCTCTGTAGAGCAGCTCGAGGGCATCTTGGTCACCATCCGTCATTAGGTCGGTTGCCACCAAGGCACTGTGAAAGCATTGCAGAGCTGCAGCCCATCAGGGTCAGAGTCGGCACTGGACACAGGGGACACTGGAAAGGGACACAGGAAGACTCAGTTCTCTGAACATAAGTCTCGTATGAGCCACAGGCAGAGGGCTGGGAGGTGGCGGGGAGTGCAGGGTGCCCGGGGATCAGAGTGCAGAGCCCACGAAGAGCACGGGCTGCACACCAGCTTCCAGGCCCAGCTCTGGCACAAATGAGTCTGTAACTCTGGGCCAGCGTGACCTCTCTGGGTCACTTTTCCTTAATCTAAAGTGTGTTTTATGATTTGCATCAACTCAATGGCATTTTGGTGGCTAGAAGTGGCATTCCCATTGCGAGCTGTGTGCCTTCCCTCTGTGTCCTCCTAGGGAGTCAGGGCCAAGGTGAGCCTGGCAGCGCAGGTGGTCTCATCTGCCACCTCCCGACTGACGGAGTGGGGGGGTAACACCACACCTTCCCTGTCCTCCACTCACCATGAAGAGACAGCAGGAGGGTCCAGGAGGGTGGGTGGGAGGAGCCCTCGGCCATAGCAGGTCTGTGTTCTGACGTCGTTTCAGATGGTGGAGAGCATGAAGTACCCCTTTAGGCAGGGCATGCGGCTGGAAGTGGTGGACAAGGCCCAGGTGTCACGCACTCGCATGGCCGTGGTGGACACAGTCATCGGGGGTCGCCTACGGCTCCTCTACGAGGATGGTGACAGTGACGACGACTTCTGGTGCCACATGTGGAGCCCCCTGATCCACCCAGTGGGTTGGTCACGACGTGTGGGCCACGGCATCAAGATGTCAGGTTAGCAGAGCCCCAGGCCCGAGGGGCTGCACGCTACGCTTCCCAGGATGGGGTGGGAGCACCTTCCTACTCCTCACAGCAGGTCAGCAGGTGGAGGGTGGCATGGCCAGCCTGTGGTGACGACACTGCGCTCCAGAGAGCTTGACAAAAGTCACTCCACTCAACTTGTGAGTGGTAAAATCAAGATTTGAACCCAGATGCCAGCAGCCCCGATCCTCTCCCATGTCCTATGGGAGCAGTCTGGGTTCGGGGGCTGAAGAGTCCCTGCAGAGAGCTCTTGATGTTTTCTGGACTCAACCTTTCTGTCTGCTCCTCTGGGTGGGGGTCCTGAGATACAGAGATACAGCTGAGAACATGTGCAGAGCAGCCCCACATTCCCAGGGGAGGCATGGAGATGGCCCAGGAGCCGCCTCCAACTCCCCTCTCTCCCTCATTCCCTCTCCCTCATTCCCTATCCCTCTCCTCCAAAGAGAGGCGAGGTGACATGGCCCATCACCCCACCTTCCGGAAAATCTACTGTGATGCCGTTCCTTACCTGTTCAAGAAGGTGAGACTCAGCCCTTGGGCACTTTTCCCCTCGGCCATGGGTCCATTCCGGGCCTGAGGGACCTGGCTCTTCCCCTGGGACCGTCCCTTTCCCTCCTGAGGCCTGCTTCCCTTACCTTCCCCCCTGGCCTGCCCAGGGAGTCCCCAGCTGTCCCATTCCTTTAAGGTACGAGCCGTCTACACAGAAGGCGGTTGGTTTGAGGAAGGAATGAAGCTGGAGGCCATTGACCCCCTGAATCTGGGCAACATCTGTGTGGCAACTGTCTGTAAGGTGAGCCAGGGCCGGCCCTCCGGCCCCCACATGAGGGGACCCATGTGGCCCAGAGCTCTAACTCCACTCGCCACTGTCAGGGGGTCTCTGGCACAGCCTCTCATCACTGGCTGTGCCCAGAGTCCCTGACTTTTGTGGGTGGGGCCTGGCCTGCCCCTTGCTCAGAATCTGCTTTCATGTCAGGGTCCAAGGCTCACTAGACGAGGGCTTCTTTGACACCTGAGCTGGGTCCTGTGTCAGGGTGGGCCGCTCCCTGTCACCTTACTGGGGCCTTCTTGCTGTGTGCCATCTCCTTTGAGTGCTGGCCTAGGCAAGAGCCACAGCGGGGGTCACCTTGCCCCAAACCTCATCGCCTCAGCCTGAGCAGCACCCTCCACCCCTGCGTGGCCCTCCCGGAGGAGGCTGCTGACTCGTCCACGCCGCGGATCCACTCCATGCCAGGCGCGTGTGCTCACCCGAGAACAAGGTCCAACAGGATGGACGTGGCCCCTGCTGGCGTGGTGCTTGCTGTCTAGTGGGGAAGAGAAAGAATCCCACGTGGATGCATCACAGAAGTGCTGTGTGCCCCAGAGAGGCTCAGGTGTCCTCCAGGAGGGCCGTGCCCTAGATATGTTTGGATCCATCTGCCTCGTGTCCCTGTTGGGGTGTGGTGCCAACCCAGGATGGGGTGCAGTTCATGATATGTGTCTGCCTGCTCCCCGCACCCCCCAGGTTCTCCTGGATGGATACCTGATGATCTCTGTGGACGGGGGGCCCTCCACAGATGGCTCGGACTGGTTCTGCTACCACGCCTCTTCCCATGCCATCTTCCCGGCCACCTTCTGTCAGAAGAATGACATTGAGTTCACACCCCCAAAAGGTAAGACTAGAGAGGCCACCACGTGCTGGCTTTGCCATCAGAAGGGGCAGGGTGTCCCGGCGCGGTGGCTCCTGCCTATAATCCCAGCACTTTGGGAGGCTGAGGCAGGTGGATGACCTGAGGTCAGGAGTTTGAGACCAGCGTGGCCAACATGGCAAAAGCTTGTCTCTACTAAAAATACAAAAATTAGCCAGGCATGGTGGCAGGTGCCTATAATCCTAGCCACTAGGGAGACTGAGGCAAGAGAATTGCTTGAACCCAGGAGGTGGAGGTTGCAGTGAGTCAAGATCATGCCACTGTACTCCAGCCTGGGTGACAGAGCGAGACTATTTTAAAAACAAAACAAAACAAAACAGAAGGGGCAGGGTGGGGCCACAAGTCCAGATTGCTGGTCAAGTCAGGCCCCAAAGTGTAGCATTTCAGGGTATATGGGAAAGGTGACAGAGCCCACCACCAGCCCTTAACTGCTGGGCTGACTCTGCCCCGTGGCCAGTGTATGGTTGATGAACAGAGCTCCCATGTATCCCGTTGGTCAGCAAACAACCTACACAACAGGACTGTGGTGCTAGAGCAGGTGCCACCCTGAGGGGTTGAGAAGGCTGCTGGGGAGACTCCAGGCTGGGTCCTGACCAAGCTGCAGAGCTCCTTCAGCCATGTGTCCTTTTCCCCGCCCACTTCCTGCTTCCCCTCTCCCTCTGCATCTGAGCTGTCTGCTCCTCCAGGTTATGAGGTACAGACTTTCAGCTGGGAGAACTACTTGGAGAAGACCAAGTCGAAAGCCGCCCCATCGAGACTCTTTAACATGGTGAGGAGACTCAAGTGGAGCAAGGGGCCTGCGGGGGCCTCAGGACAGGCCCTGCCTGCTGCTCTCAGCGGTGGCAGTTCCTCCCCTTTCTTTCGAGTCTCTGCTGCTGACAGCCACTTTTGGGGGGAAGTCCCCAGCTCTGGCCTGGGCACTCCAGTCCCTCTTCCATGGAGGGCAGTGTGGAGAAAGAGGTGCAGTGGGATTATTGTCTAGAGGAACTTGCCCCAGCAGGCATTCCAGTCCCAGCCCCGTCCCTGCCAGTTCTTCAAGTGCCTCCAGGCCCGGGTGAGCCTGCTGGGGTAGGGAGCTGACTGACTGGCTTGGTCACTGCCTCCTTTTTCTGGCCCAGGATTGCCCAAACCATGGCTTCAAGGTGGGCATGAAGCTGGAGGCCGTGGACCTGATGGAGCCCCGGCTCATCTGTGTGGCCACGGTGAAGCGAGTGGTGCATCGGCTCCTCAGCATCCACTTTGATGGCTGGGACAGCGAGTACGACCAGTGGGTGGACTGCGAGTCACCGGACATCTACCCCGTCGGCTGGTGTGAGCTCACCGGCTACCAGCTCCAGCCTCCTGTGGCCGCAGGTCTGGGCTCTCATGACCCTCAGAGACTCCGACTTTCCTCTTCTTTTCTCCTTCTTCCCCCACCCCTGTGCCCATCTCAGTTCTTTGGCATGAGATGGAGACATCTCATGGACCACTCTCAGTAAAGAGTGAGCCCCGTCACCCAGCCCTGCTCCTGACTTCTCTGGCTGCCTTCCTCTCTGGCTGCAGAGCTCCTTCCTTCATCTTGCCCACTCTGTCATATGTTCATGCCCTTGTGCACCCAGGTGAACTACCCAGGTCCCTCTGAGCAGCCCTGGTGACAAGGGTGGGAAGAAGGGACAGCTGTTCTCCAGGCCCCCTCTCCTCATTGCCGAGCTTTGGCCTTCTGTCTTGGGGTGTCCTGTGTGGGAGGGTGGATGGGGTCTCGGGATGTGCCTGTGCCCTGTGTCCTCCCAGGGACCCTCGTCTCATCTCTTTCACCCTTGTCTTTCAACAACAGAACCGGCCACACCGCTGAAGGCCAAAGAGGCCACAAAGAAGAAAAAGAAACAGTTTGGGAAGAAAAGTAAGTACTGCCCCAGTGCAGCCAGGCTGGAGCGGGCCCGGGAGCGGTGGGCTGCGCCCCTGGGAGCAGGGAGGGGTCAGCCCTCAGGCAGAGGTGCCCAGGTGCTGTCCTACTGGCGCAGCTCTCCTCGTGGTCCTGTCCCGTCGCTTTTCCCTTGCTCTTTGGCCTACGGGCCTTTCATCCTGTCTCTGGGGACCCAGACCATAAATAGGGAGTGTTCAGTCTCTGGCCATGGTCAGGGTGCTGAGGAAAAGAGGTAAGAGATTGAGGTTGGGGGATCCCATCCCTGATGCCCCACGTTCAGAAAAAAGCCTGGCCTGGGCAAGCCGCAGCTGCTAGGTTCTAAAGGAAAAGCCGCAGGGAGAAATAGAGCTGTCTCTCCAATGCTCTCATTCTTACCTCGAGGCGCTCTCTTTGAGGGAGGGAGAGGGCAGGAGCGAAAGGCAGGCAGCTGAGTGGCGGGACTGCGCCATGGCACTCGGGCTGTGGGGTGTCGTTCGAGGCCTCTTGAGGGAGGAGAGGGGCAGACAAAGGCAGGCAGCTTGGAGTGGCAGGGACTCCCACCCTGGCGCACTGCGGGCTGTGGAGGTGTCGTTATGCCTTTGTGGGTGGGGCCTCATCTACAGATATCTGAGCCAGCTTGGCTTCCACTTGAGGCAGAGGGGGCGGTGCAAAGCCCCTCCTTCGGAGCCGCAGGCCTGTGACAGCAGAGGTGGGGCTCACTGGTGTGGTACCACGTGGGGAAGAGGGATGGTTCTGAAAGCAGGACGAGGTCCCTGGGGCAGGATTAAGATTGAGTGAGGCAGCTGGGCACAGTGGCTCACGCCTGTAATCCTAATACTTTGGGGGCCAAGGCGGGCAAGATCATAGGTCAGAAGTCACAAGACAGCCTGACCAACATGGTGAAACCCGCGTCTCTTACTAAATTACAAAAATTAGCCAGGTATGGTGGCAGGCGGCGCCCCCTTTTTGTAATCCCAGCTGACTTGGGGACGGCTGAGGCAGTAGAATCATTTGGAACCCGGGGCAGAAAGCGTGGGCAGGAGCCAGATCGCGCCACTGCACTCTGCCTGGGTGGCAAGAGGGGAAACTCCATCGCACACACAAAAAAATGTATCCCATCCACCTTGGGAGGCCGAGGTTGGGCAGATCACGAGGTTCAGGAGTTCGCAGACCAGCCTGACCAAACATGGTGTAAACTCCCCGTCTCCACTAAAAATACAAAATTAGCTGGGCACACTGGCACCACGCTGTAGTCCCAGCTACTTGGGAGGGCTGAGGCAGGAGAATTGCTTGAACCAGAGAGGTGGAGGTTGCAGTGAGCCTGAGATTCAGCCACTGCACCTCCAGCCTAGGCGACAGAGCAAGACTGTCTGCAAAAAAACAAAAAAATTGAGTGAGGGTGTGCATTTATGCCACTAAGGGCAGAGGTCTGTACTATTCAAACAGTAGGACTGGGAATGTTGCCCATGTTGGCAGGAGAAATCAACGATCCAAAAAACGGGCCGTCGTGGAGATGGTTCACACCTGTAATCCGCAACACTTGAGAGGCTGAGGTGGGAATCTCTTGAGCCCGGAGTTTGAGGACCGCCTGGGCAACATAGCGGAGACCCCTAATTAAAAAAAAAAATTTTAATTAGCTGGGTATGGTGGCACCATGCCTGTAGTCCCAGCATACTCAGGAGGTAAGGGTATGATTGATCACCTGAGCCTGGGAGGTTGAGGCTGCAGTGAGTTGTGATCACCCTACTGCACTCCTAGCCTGGGTGACAGATGAGACCCTCTTCAAAAAAAATTTATTATTATTTTATTTATTTATTTATTATTTATTTATTTTTTTGTTGTTGTTGTTGTTGTTGTTTTTTGTTGTTGTTGAGAACGGGGTCCTCACTCTGTCGGCCGCCAGGCTGGAAGGCTGCGCAGGTGGCTGGATCTTCAGCTCACTGCAGTCCGCTCCCGGGGTTTACGCCATTCTTCCTGCCTCAGGCCTCCGAGGTAGCTGGCGACTAGCAGGCGCCCGCCACCTCGCCGTAGTTTTTTTAGTAGAGACGGGGTTTCACCGTGTTAGCCAGGATGGTCTCGATCTCCTGACCTCGTGATCCGCCCGTCTCGGCCTCCCAAAAATTTTTATTTATTTAAAAGAGGATTTTAAAAGCAGCTACAACCACGACTGCCTGGGGCTTGGTTTGAGGGAGGTGGTGGTATTACCTCCCATTGGAGAGAATCTGAGCTCAGGGCACACAGCCAGTAAGAGGTGTCACACTTGGAGTCCAGGCTTTCTGTCCCCAGACTGGCACTTTTCCCTCTGCCACGCTGCCTGACCACTGGGTGAGACCTAGTCCGTAAAGCCTCACCTAGATACAACCGTAATGCTGGGTTTGAATCCATTTTTATTCAAAGGGAAAAGAATCCCGCCCACCAAGACGCGACCCCTCAGACAGGGGTCCAAGAAGCCCCTGCTGGAGGACGACCCTCAGGGCGCCAAGAAGATCTCCTCGGAGCCCGTTCCTGGCGAGAGTAAGAGCCACCGGGCTGGGTCGAGGCAGGACCAGCCTGCTCCATGCTCAGAGACGACCCCTCTCCTTCCCCACCTGGGCACAGAAGAGTAGAGTCAGGTTTCTTCGGCATCTCCTGGGCACCAAGCAGTCCTGTACCACTGGACCGAGTGCTTCCCAGACACCCCCCAACTGTGAATGGAGCCGAGTCCCCCTCCAGCCAGGCCCCTGGCCCCTCCTCCTCCTCCATCTCTACCCCTACCTCTAGTGCTTGGCAGGGTGGTGACAGATTGGCACATGGCAGTGTCGCTGGCATAGCCTACCTGGCTTGGGGCCTTGGCCTTTTGCTGCTGCCACTGCCCTCCCAGAAGGGAAGCTGGAGGGTGAAGGTGCATCCTAGGCCCCCATCTGTAGGGAGCCAGGTCCCTTTCCCAGCTCCTCCGTCTGCCCTCCCCCGCCGGAGTTATTTACTCGCCCACCCACCCGCCTCCCCTCCCTCTTCAGTCATTGCCGTGTGCGTGAAGGAGGAGCATCTAGACGCGGCCTCGCCCCACAAGGCTTCAAGTCCAGAGCTGCCTGTCCCTGTTGAGAACATCAAGGAGGAAACGGATGACTGAGCCTTCCTGCCTCCAGCCTGGCTCCTAGCTGGAAGCCAGCCCAGGGTTTCTCTGCCACCACCACCATGCCTCCACCTCACTTTGGCTTGGAGACTGAGCCTATGTGTAAATTCTGCCTGGTGCCGTGAAGGCTGGATGGTGGAGGACCTGCTGGGGTCTCCTGGGACCTGCCTGTTGCCTCTACCCTCCCCTGTGGAAAGGCCTATGTGACGGGCTGCCTGAGGCCCCCGAACTCGTCTGTGAACCACCTTCTCCAGCCAGAGTTCCCAAAGCTGGAACACTAGCTGCCTGCTCTTCCTTAAGATGGCCTCCCCAGGACCCACCACGGCCCTCAGTTACCGGGGTGGGGCCACCCCTGTCACACTGTGGAAGACAAGACAGTGAACTCTGTCTGCCCTAACGAGTCATGTCAATTAAATTCTAGAGCAGCTCTCTGAGCAGGATGAGCAGGATGAGGTCCTCTGACAGGGAGCTGTGTGATGGGGGCAGCCTCTGCCTCAGAAATTCACCTTGCAGAATGCCTCTCAGCCTCATGTGCTGGTCCTCTGCTCCTCCTAGCTCCCCAGGGATGTTGGGGACCCAGCTTGGCTCGGCGGCTGAGAAGCAGTGACCAGGATATGGATTTTGGTGACCTGTGTGGTGGCTTTGAGCTGCTTGCTGTGTTTGTGAGGACTGCTGCCATTTCCTAAAGGAAATGCCCCGGCGAGGACACTGGGAGGAAGATGGCCTGAGTGTGCACTCTGGCTCTGCTACCTGCTCCTGAAGCCCCGCTAAAAATAACTCATCCAAGATTCCTTTGTAGTTAAAGGGTCCAGGTCCGACTGGAGCCTCTGGAGAGCAGGGCTTCTTTGCTGTTTTGACCTTTTGTTCCTACCTGAATGAAGAAGCCATGCCTGGAGGGGCTGTGAACACAACCCTCAGGACAAGGATGACAGAGCTGGAGGACACATCTAGCTGCCATTGCAGCCTCACTGGGCTCCCCAGACTGTGTACGAGAAATTAAATCCCCTACTTGCTTGAGTCCCGTTTGTTAGATCTCTGTTCCTTGCAGAGTGTGTTCTGACCCCCCACCTCATGGTATCGATTATGAGGCCACGTGAGTCAAGAGACGAGTGTGCGAGGCTGTAAAGAATAAACGTTGCCTGTCATGAGCCTGAGTTCCCTGTCTTAGCCGCATGTTGTCGTTATTTACGGTTGTGCCATTCTCCCCAAAGACCGTGGGTTCCCCAGAGATGGAGCCTGTGTCTGCCTGTCTGTAGTTCCTGGCATAGGCTAGCACAAAGGTGGCCTTGTGTGTGTGAAATGGAGTGTGCACATGACCGTGTGTGGCTGGTGCCTAGAGGCCGACTTGATTTGCCGGAGATGGAAGTATTGATCTCTTGGGAAACCTTGTGCCTCAGTTTGCCCTTGGAGGGAATTCAAGTTCTTAAAGAGTCCCAGCAGTGGGACTGCTGGCAGGGAGGCATTTGCAAACCCCTCATCCCTGCTTCTCGGGCCTGAGGACGCACAGAGGCTCCTGGTACAGGTGAGAGCAAATCCAGGCCCTTTAGGAACCTGCCCTGCCCCCCTCGTCCTTTATGGTCACCCAGTCTAGTCCCTCTGCTCCAGGGAAAGGGATGCAAGGAACTCCATTGTACCAAGAGCCCCTACCCAGGTGCCAGATTCAATAGGTATCTAAATGGCTCATTTTACCTTCACAGTAGCCCTGTGCGGTACTGATAGGAAAAAGGAACCCTCGGTACGGTGTAGTAACTTAGCTGCTTAAATTCACACCGGTTAAGGACGGCAGTGGGGTTGAACCCAGGTTTGTCTGCCGGATGACCTAGTAGTGAGTCCGTCATTCAGGCTTCCCGAGCATCTTCTGGGTGCCAGACACCAAGCTAGACACAGGCATCAAGGGAGACTGGCAGACGTCCATCCTCGCGCCTTCAGCAGGCGAGCATCTCCAGCCTGGAACACTGCCAGTGCCTGAGCCTCAACATAAGAGCCTTCTGCCTTGAATTCCTTTGTATTCCTGGGAAGAAACTGCTACCTTTTTTTTTTTTTTTTTTTTTTGAGACGGAGTTTCACTCTTATTGCCCAAGCTGGAGTGCAATGGCATGACCTCGGCTCACCGCAAAATAACCTCCGCTTCCCAGGTTCAAGCGATTCTCCTGTCTCAGCCTCCCGAGTGGGATTACAGGCATGCACCACCACACCCGGCTAATCTTTTGTATTTTTAGTAGAAACGGGGTTTCACCATGTTAGCCAGGCTGGTCTCAAACTCGACCTCAGGTGATCCGCCCACCTTGGCCTCCCAAAGTGCTGGGATTACAGGCGTGAGCTCCCATGTCCGGACTGGTTTAACTTTTTTTTTTTTTTTTTTTGAAAAACTCTGTTGCCCAGGCTGGAGTGCAATGGCGCAATCTCAGCTCACCGCCAGGATATATCCACCTCCTGGGTTCAAGCGATTCTCCTGCCTCAGCCTCTGGAGTAGCTGGGATTACAGGCATGCACCACCATCCCTGGCTAATTTTGTATTTTTGTAGAGACAAGGTTTCTCCATGTTGGTCAGGCTGGTCTTGAACTCCCGACCTCAGGTGATCCGCCCGCCTGGGCCTCCCAAAGTGCTGGGATTACAGGCGTGAGCCACTGCACCCAGCCGGAAACTGCTGCTTTCATCAAAATAACCCACAATACTGAGAGGAGTATTTCCATGTCAGAAGGGGTGGCTAGGTCAAATGGCCTGAGAGTTCCCGATTCCAAAGCTTCCGTACTGTGTGTGGGGGTGGGGACCGGGGGTGTCTTCCCCTTTTAACTAAAGCCCTGACCTGGAAGTGGACTCATCGGAGCTTCCACTCCTGAGCCTAGCTCAGCTTCCACACGAGCCTCCCGGGGCTGACGCAGGGAGAAAGCACCGCTGCCGTTCCCTACTTGTGCAGGTGATTGCCAAGTGTGATTAGTACTGCTGTCATGAGTTCTAGTTCCGGGTCTGGCTTCTAAGGCAGAACTTGCTCCCCTTCAGCTTGGGGTCTTTTCAGGGGTTCCTTCCCGTGCCCCAACCAGAAATCAGGAACACTTTATGGACTGACTTGTGCCCATCCCAAAAGGCTGGAGCCCTAACCCCAGTACCTCAGAGTATGACCTTAACTTGGAAATAGACTCCTTGCAGAAGTAATGAAGTTAAAATGATGTCATTAGGTTGGGCCCTAATCTAATAGACTGTTATCCTTATAAAAAGGGAAATTTGGCTGGGCACAGTGGCTCACACCTGTAATCCCAGCACTTTGGGAGGCTGAGGCAGGTGGATCAACTGAGGTCAGGAGTTCGAGACCAGCCTGAACAACATGGTGAAACCCCTTTTCTACTAAAAATACAAAAGTTAGCCAGGCATGGTGGCACGTGCCTGTAATCCCAGCTACTTGGGAGGCTGAGGCAGGAGAATTGGTTGAACCCAGGAGGCAGAGGTTGCAGTGAGCCGAGACGGCCATTGCACTCCATCCAGCCTGGGCAACAAGAGCGAAACTCCATCTCAGAAAATAAAAAGGGGGGTGAGGAATCTGGGCAGAGACAGATTATAGAGGGAAGATGATGACACACAACATCACGTGAAGGTGGAGACAGAGATGGGGATTATGCTACCACAGGTCAGAGAGCATCTGGGGCCACCAGAAGCTGGAAGAGGCAAGGGGGGACCCTTCCACTACTGGTTCCAGAAAGCACGCCCCTGCCAGCACCTCGACGGCTGACCCCTAGCCTGCAGAAGCTCTCCTATTCTAAGCCACCTAGCTCCTAGCATTTTGTTGTGGCAGTTGTAGGGGATGAATACAAACACCAGCTAATGGCCCCAGGAATCCCAGATGTTCAAAATACAGGTCCAGGGGAGACAGAGCCCTCTCCCCACCTTCCCAGGCCTCACTCTATTCTCTTTCCCTCGAAGGACTGCCTCTCCCCTTTGCACACCCCCATGGCCTTATCAGGCACTGGTTCCCATATGCGGGGGTACCCATATCTTTTGCACCCTTCTCTGATACGCTGTGAGTTTGCTACAACTGAGGGGCCACACTGGGACTGGATATGTCAGGATGGTGAATGTAATATCAAGTGGGGTCCAACCTATGGCTGACAGGTGGTGGGAGGCAGAGCCAATGACACACCTGCACTTCCGCTCTTCCCATCCCTGGGATCCTGGGTTGAGGGAGACCCCTTAGGTCAGGCTGGGACATGGTTAACAGTGATCCAGCAAATATGGAAACAGCAGGACTGATTTTAGGGACACATCTGGACCAGCACACTGGGGCTTATAGGAAAGGCCACTGTCTCACAACAGGAGCAAATGGCCATTTCCTTGCAAACCCATCCTGGGTCTAGCCCAGAAGTGGGGTCAGGGAGAAGGGGAGAATGGGACGATGGACACTATTATTATTATTGAGATGGAGTCTCACTCTGTCGCCAGGCTGGAGCGCAGTGGCATGATCTCTGCTCACTGCAACCTCTGCCTCCCAGGTTCAAGCGATTCTCCTGCCTCAAGCCTCCCAAGGAGCTGGGACTACAGGCACTTGCCACCACACCCGGCTAATTTTTGTATTTTTTTTTTTTTTTTTTGAGATGGAGTCTT
>NW_016804726.1:1196053-1199514 GCF_001698545.2 Rhinopithecus bieti
TTTGAGATGGAGTCTTGCTCTGCCACCCAGGCTGGAGTGCAGTGGCTGGATCTCAGCTCACTGCAAGCTCCGCCTCCCAGGTTTACGCCATTCTCCTGCCTCAGCCTCCCGAGTAGCTGGGACTACAGGCGCCCGCCTCGTCGCCCGGCTAGTTTTTTGTATTTTTAAGTAGAGACAGGGTTTCACCGTGTTAGCCAGGATGGTCTCGATCTCCTGACCTCGTGATCCGCCCATCTCAGCCTCCCAAAGTGCTGGGATTACAGGCTTGAGCCACCACGCCCGGCCTGATTTTTGTATTTTTTAGTAGAGATGGGGTTTCACCATGTTGGCCAGGATGGTCTCGACCTCTTGACCTCGTGATCTGCCCACCTCGGTCTCCCGAAGTGCTAGGATTACAGGCGTGAGCCACCATGCCCAGCCTCGGATGGACATTATTGAACTGACACAACCGGGTCATTGCCCAGGTCTGGAACCACATGAATCAGGACCAAGCCAAGTCAGGCTCCTGCTTCCTGGGGACTTTGGAACCTGGCCCACCACCCACCAAGGCCTCACCCCTCCTGCCCCATGGCCAACCTTATCTGCTCCACGCTGTCTTCCTTTGATGGAGGTTTTCCTGGTGCTGGGCCTGGAGGCTGGTGTCCGCTTGGCCTTCCTGGCACCCCAGCCTGGGCAGGCTTCAAAGACAGCAGCTGCAGCCTTCACCCTCTGGCCACGGGCACTGGGAGGGGTGGCGCAGGTGGCCCCTACCCGCAGGTTCAGCCCAGTGAGCCACCTGAAGAGAAGAGAGAGCTGGGGAGCTGGCTGTGCTGACTTTGCTTCAGTGGCCTGGAGCCAGGTGGGCACTGGGTGTGGGGCAGGGTTGGTGCAGAAGGCAGCACAAGGCCACAGGCAGCGTGCATTCGCTCAACAAGCATTTGCCAGCTTTACTGAGGAGGTCAAGGAGGCCACCAGGACTTTGGGAGTGGTGGAGCCTATGGGTGACAGCAGGCTCTGCTGAGAATCTTGGCGGCTCACCAATTATGTGCCCTACAAGCCACTTCAAGCCTCCGACCCCTTCTTTGTAAAAAGGGGAAAATAATAGTAATAATAAACAGAGGGCTTACAACATAGCAGACACCGTTCAAATCGACTTCGTATGCTAATTTCATTCTTACAACAACCATCATGAGGTTAGATACTACATCCCCCCTTTTTACAGATGGGCAGGAAAGGTTATGAGGCTTGAAGAGTTAGGTGGTAAAATGGCAGAGCCAGGACTGGAGCCCAGGTCTGCAGGACTCCAGGCCTCTTGTGATCTTTTTTTTTTTTTTGAGATGGAGTCTCACTCTGTAGCCCAGGCTGGAGTGAAGTAGCGCTATCTTGGCTCACTGCAACCTCTACCTCCCAGGTTCAAGCGATTCTCCTGCCTCAGCCTCCCAAGTAGCCGGGACTACAGGCACCCACTACCATGCCCAGCTAATTTTTGTATTTTTAGTAGAGACAGAGTTTCACCATGTTGGCCAGGCTGGTCTCAAACTCCTGACATCAGGTGATCCGCCCGCCTTGGCCTCCCAAAGTGCTGGGATTACAGGCATGAACCACCATCCCTGGCCTCTTGTGACTTTCTTATGTAATTATGTAAAGTGGCTTGGCCTGCGTATTAGGTCCCAGACTGCTGGGCAGAGCAGATACTATTCCTACTTTACAGATGATGAAATCAAGGCCCAGAGAAGTCCACCCCCAGCCTCCCCAGGAAGGGTAACTGACCCTGGAAAGGGCTCGTACATGCCTGGCTCTCGTGGGAGTTGCCCCTCCCCCCAAGCTGCTCAGATGGGCATGGACATAGTGTGCCCAGGGAGATGACAGGGGCTTGACCAAGAGTGGCTGGGTGGTCTCTGGCTGGAGGTCTAGGTGGGGGTGCCCACCTGTGCAGCGGAAGCAGCTGGCAGTCACAGTGGAAGGGATTGCTGCTGAGGTCGATGAGCTCCAGCTGTCTGAGGTTGGGCAGGGCAGGCAGGGCCCGAAGCTGGTTCTTCTGCAGGTGCAGGCTCTGGAGCCCGGGCCCCAGGCCTGAAAAGGCCCCAGGAGAAATCTGCAAGGAGTTGCCAGGCCCCAGTGTGAGCTCCTGGCAGACCTGTCCCACCCCCAAGTCTGGAAGGAAGCCCCATCTTCCCTCAGCAGAAGAGAAGCTGGAGAGTCCAAGATGGTCCAGCCAAGAAGTGCAGTGCCGGGTCAAAGCCCAGGCTGGTCTGATGTCAAAGCACTTGCTCTGTCCAAGTCACCCAGGTGCCCAGTTCATGGTCCACCCCATCACCCAATAATGGCAAAGCCTCTTGGGGGCTCTCAATATGTACAAACAGTAGATGACCCCATGGTCCCAAATTCCTCCTTCCTCTATGCTCCAGCAACGCCCTCCTGTGCAGGCACCCTGTGTGGCCTGAGTTGTGCCTGGACTGTCACTCACACCGGCAGAGGCAGTACTGGTTCATCTCAGGGTCCCTGTGCCCAGCCTGAGACCTGGCACCAAGGGGCTGGCAAATGCTTATTGAGAGAATACAGGCTGCCTGTGGCCTTGTGCCGCCTCCCGCACCAACCCCACCGCATGCCCAGTGCCCACCTGCTCCAGGCCACTGCTGTTCAGGAAGAGGTGCTGCAGCGACCTGCCCACAGGCTGGAAGGCCCCGTCATGCAAGGCCCTGAGTGGATTGCCCGAGAGCTGCAGCTCCAGGAGGGCAGGCAGCCCCTCCAAGGCGCCAGTGGGCACCTCTCGCAGCTGATTCCTGTCCAGGTGCAGCTTCTCCAGCTCCCGAGCTGGGCCCAGCGCCCCAGGGGACACTTCGGTGATACGGTTTCCACTCAGGTAGAGCCAGCGCAAGGCCCGTGTTCCCCCCAGGTCTCCGGGTGCCAGGCGGTCCACAGCGTTGTCCTGTAGGTGCAGGGAGAAGAGGCTGGGCAGGGCGCGCAGGGCAGCCCCTGGCACCTGCAGGAAACGGTTGCGCTCCAGGTACAGGTAGCCGAGGCGGGGGACCCCTGCAAGGGCAGCAGCGCTGAGGCCTGCGAGCTGGTTGTCGGAGAGGTACAGGTAGATCAGGCGGCCCAGCCCCGCCAGGGCGCCCGCCTCCAGCTCCGCGATGCCGCAGTGCTGCAGGTGCAGCGACACCAGGTGGCCCAGGCCGGGGAAGGCCGCTCGGGGCACCAAGGGGAAGTGGTTCCGCCTCAGGTCCAGGAGCAGGGTGTCGTTGGGGAAGCCGCGGGGCACCGCCTGCAGGCCGCAGCCCTCGCAGCTGCTGTGCCGGGACTCGGGGGCGCACACGCAGGCGCGAGGGCAGGGCGCGACTGCCCGGTCCTCCCCCGGGCCGCGCGGAGGGTCGCGCGGAGGGGCTCGGGGCCCGGGCCCAGCCCGCTCCTCCTGCTCTTCCTCTTCCTGCGCCGCGTCCCCCGGGCAGCGCAGGTCCCAGGGCCGCAGGGCGTCCAGAGCC
>NW_016804726.1:1202050-1206136 GCF_001698545.2 Rhinopithecus bieti
AGGCGCCGCGGCCCCCGGCACGCGCCGTCCGAGCGCACGCGCGCCCGCGCCAGCCACTCGAGTAGGGGCCGCGCCTGGCAGCCGCACCACAGCGGATTCCCCTGCAGCCGCAGCCGGCGCAGCTGGCCCGGACCCTGCAGCGGGGGCAGGGTGTCTAGCTGGTTCCCGCGGAGGTCAAGGGTGTGCAGGCGCGGGCAGTGCGCTAAGGCCCTGGGACCCAGGGCCTGCAGGGCCCCGCCGTCCAGCAGCAGCTCCCGCAGGCCGGGCAGCGCCAGCCCGTCCTCCTCGCCCGCGTAGGTGAGCGGGTTGTGGCCCAGCTCCAGACGGGCCAGGCCGCGGGCCTGGGACAAGGCCGGGCCGGGCAGAGCCTGGAGCTCGTTGTGGTGCAGGCTGAGCCGTCGCAGGGCGGGCAGGCCAGCCAGGGCCTCGGGGGCCAGCACGCTGAGCGCGTTGTGCGACAGCCGCAGCCAGCGGACGCGCAGTAGCCCCTGGAAGGCCATGGCGGGCAGGTAGACCAGGGCGTTGTGGGCCAGGTTTAGCGTGGCCAGCGCACCCAGTGCCCCGAACGTCCCCGGCCGCAGCTCCTCCAGTGCGTTCCCCTCCAGCTCCAGCCGCCGCAGCGAGCCCAGCCCGTCCAGCGCCTCCTGGGGCAGCTCACGCAGGTGGTTGGAGGCCAGGTTGAGCAGGAGCAGGCGGCCCAGGCCACGGAAGGCGCCCTCGGCCACCAGCTCCACCTGGCAGTGGCGCAGGTCCAGGTGTGTGAGGTGAGGCAGGCCCTGGAAGGCGGCTGCGGGGATCACCTTCAGCAAATTGCCCTGCAGGTTCAGCCGTTGGGTCAGCTGGGGACGGCGAGGGGAAAGTGGGGCTGAGCCAGGCAGGGACCCCGCCTTTGCAAGTGCTGCTCCTTCCCCGGAACACCCTTCTCTCCTGTCACCTTTCCCGTATTTCTCTTCATCCGAACCCTGACACCTCCTCCAGGAAGCCTTCCTCTCCAGTGCCCTGGGCATCACCCACTGTGGCACTTTTCACACTGGCTGTCCCTGCCTCCTCGCTGTCTCTCCTCCACTAGCTGATGACTCCGCAGAGACCACACCTCACCCTGCCACAGCCCCACCTCTCCACCACAGCATCTGCAGTGAATTCAGTATTGATCTCTGGGTCACCTACTTATTCCATTCACACAGTAAGGATTTTAAATAGATCATCTCCCTGTTACTGCTTTTTATTATTCCCATTTTACAGACCTATAAACTAAGGCTCAAAGAGAAGTAACTTGCCAAGGTCTCCCGGGCAGGCAGTGGCACATCAACTGGTGCCCAGCCCAGGCTCCTCCCTCTGCATCCCCACCCTGCCCCACTGCCACTCTGTGCCCATGCTCCTTCCCTGCTGACCTCAGGGATGGCGTCTGGCACCTCAGTGAGGTTCTGGTGCCGGCAGGCAACGTGCCGTCTGGAGTTGTCACAGATGCAGGCCTGTGGGCATCGCTGGGCGGTGGCCTGCCTAGCTGGGCCCAGCAGCAGAAGTACAAGCAGCCGCAGCACCAAGGAGACATGGGTGGAGCTCCGGGGCCTGGGACCGGGAGGGAGAGTCTGCTGTGCACAGGGGCTGAGGCCACATGCTGTCCCTCACTTAGTCCCAGCCACAGTGCAGCTCCTGCCCCGAAAACCCCTCAGAGCCTCCTCCTCTGGGCCCAGGAAAGTGCCCATCACCCTGAGCCTCCCTGCTCCCCACCCCCCACACAGTGGAGGTCCTATGATTAGTCCTGTTTTACATGGGAGGAAACGGAGAAATGTGTAAATGTATCACATTGACTTAGCCATCCAGCTTGGACACGGGCTACCTCCAATTTTTTGCTATTTACAAACAATATTGCAAATAATATCCAAATACGCATCTTCCCAGGCTCATGTTTTTTAAATAATACATCCAGACCATGGCCAATGTTTATGGTCAGACAAGTGACCTGGTGAGTCCCTTTGCCTCTCTGCCCAGTGGCTCAGTGAGGACTTGCTGACTGAGAATGACTCCAGTTCAGAGCATGTACTCGGGCTGTGGTGAGGCTCTGGTCCAGGGCAGGCTCAGAAGCAGCCTCCGACTGATACGATGCCAGCTCCCAGGTAGCAGGAGCATAATGGTGCCCACCGGAAGGGAGGGAGGCATCCAGTCTGGGTCCTTGAGCATTTTTTTGCTTTGTTTTGTTTAAATAGAGACAAACCTTGCTCTGTTGCCCAAGCTGGAGTCTGGAGTACAGTGGCTCACTGCAGCCTTCACCTCCTGGGCTAAACTGATCCTCTCGTCTCGACCTCTTGAGTAGCTGGGACTACAGGCACTGACCACCACATTTGGCTAATTTTTTATTTCTGGTAGAGACAGGGTCTCGCTATGTTGCCCAGGCTGGTCTTGAATTCCTGGCCTCAAGTAATTGTCCCACCTTGGCCTCCCAAAGCGCTAGGATGATAGGCTCACCTCCCCTGCCCAGCTGGCCCCTCTGTTCTCAGCCTGTGTCAGGCATGGCCTCTCCCCATCGCTGGGCTGGTCCCCGGCCCCCAGGAGCCTCCCTCTCGCTGCTCCCTGGATTGTCGTGTTTTGGGGTCTCCTTTGGGTCCCAGGCTCCAGTCCCTGCCTTGGAGTTGGGGGCTTCTCCAGAGCCTATGGTGAAGGCTGTGTTTCAGGGCAGGCCAAGGAGGGGACCCATGGGGACAGATTGCTGAAGCGACAAGCATTCAGAACACAGGGACCACTGCTGGGCTCTCAGACAAGCCCCGGAGGACCAGTCCCCGGCAGCGGCCACATTGTCACATGTGTCTCGGAGTCCACCTTGGGAGACCCCTTTCCTGGAGAATCCCAGGAAGGCCCCAGAGCCCCTGCCCGCCAGCCTCTCCAGAGGCCCAGAGAGGGGCAGAGACTTACCTGAGGCCGCTCAGCTGCTCTGAACCCCCCCTTGCACCATTGGGCCCAAAGACTCACCCCTCCATGCTGCCTGGAACTGCTGGTCCAGCCTGGAGGCGCAGCGCAGGGAAAAGCTGTCCCCGCCTGGTGGGAGCCCCCCTCCGCAGCCCGCAGGCCTGGCAGCTGGGACAGGGCTGAATGGGAGGCATTGTCGGAGGACCAGGCAAGCCAGACTTCCCCAGGCTGAGGTGAAGGAGGGGCGGGCAGCGGGCGGGAGCAGCGGCTGGAGTTACAGGGCCTCCTGCCTGCCCCAGCCCAGGATGGAGGCCCGGCCCGAATCCTTGGGCCAGTCCGACAGGAGGGGTGCACCAGCAGTGGCCCGGGAGTCAGCAGTCCTGGGCTCCCTCCTGCCATGTGGGCTGCCCTCCCAGAGGCTGCTTCCTAGTCTCTGAAAAACACATCCCATTAATAAGTAGCTCTGCGGTCACAGTGGGGGTTCAGGCCCGCACCTGGCACACAGTGGGTGCTCCAGAACAGGTGGCCCTTTCCTTCCATCTGTTTGTGCTTATGCATTTACATACATTGTTTAATACTGGGCATACAGGACTCTAGACATTCAATGTTTTCACTTAACCTCGGCTTACTGGGAGTTATCCAAATTGATTCTTCAGAATCTCATTTATTCTGTGGTATAGTATTCCATTGTGTGAATGTATCACATTGACTTAGCCATTCATCTTGGACATTGGCTACCTCTAATTTTTTGCTATTTACAAACAATATTGCAAAGAATATCCAAATACGCATCTTCCCAGGCTCATGTTTGTTTTTTAAATAATACATCCAGACCATGGCCAATGTTTATATATCTTACAATTTTTCAGATTCCCGTTTCTGATGGAATTGTATCTTCCATTATTGTTTGTTTCCTTTCATTGGAAACAGGGGCCAGGCACAGTGGCTCACACTTGTAATCTCAGCACTTTGGGAGGCTGAGGTGGGAGGATCACCTGAGCCCAGGAGTCTGAGACCAGCCTGGGCAACACAAACTCTGTCTCAAGAGAAAAGAAAAATATATATATATATATATATATGTGTGTGTGTGTGTGTGTGTGTGTGTGTGTGTAAGCACGCACTTATGTGTTTATATTTTTATATATAATAAAAATATAGGCCGGGCACGGTGGCTCAAGCCTG
>NW_016804726.1:1207559-1233602 GCF_001698545.2 Rhinopithecus bieti
TTTATTTTTTTTCTTTTTTTTGAGACGGAGTCTCACTCTGTCGCCCCGGCTGGAGCGCAGTGGCCGGATCTCAGCTCACTGCAAGCTCCACCTCCCGGGTTTACGCCATTCTCCTGCCTCAGCCTCCCGAGTAGCTGGGACTACAGGCGCCTGCCACCTCACCCGGCTAGTTTTTTTTTTTTGTATTTTTTAGTAGAGACGGGGTTTCACCGTGTTAGCCAGGATGGTCTCGATCTTCTGACCTCGTGATCTGCCCGTCTCGGCCTCCCAAAGTGCTGGGATTACGGGCTTGAGCCACCGCGCCCGGCCCCATTTTGTTTTTTGTTTTGAGACGGAGTCTAGCTCTTGTTGCCCAGGCTGGAGTACAGTGGCGTGATCTCGGCTCACTGCAACCTCTGCCTCCAGGTTCAAGCAATTCTGCTTCAGCCTCCCGAGTGGCTGGGATTACAGGCATTTGCCACCACACCCAGCTAACTTTTGTATTATTAGTACAGACAGGTCTCACCACATTGGCCAGGCAGGTCACAAATTCCTGACCTCAAGTGATCCACCCGCCTCAGCCTCCCAAAGTCCTAGGATTACAGCTGTGAGCCTGCACCTGGCTTCATCTATTTTAAATGTTTTTTTTTTCTTTTAAATACAGCATTCCAGCCTTCCACTCTATAAATATATGACAACAGTAGCATGGGGCAGGGGCGGGAGGCGATCTGCCCACGATGCAGGCAATAAGTGGTGTACTGTCTGTCGGTGGAGAAGTGAGATACAATGGAACTGACTTAAAGTTCGTCAGCTTTTTATTATCATGTGCTGGCAATTCCAAACAATGTCAATGCTCAAGTATTTCTTTTTGGGCAGACCATTCCTGCCTTCTTGGTACCTCACCGTACCACAAGTAGTTTACCCATTCATCTAGTGATGGGCATTTGGGTTGTTTCCAGCATGAGTTTATTAGAAAGAACATTGTAGGCCGGGCGCAGTGGCTCAAGCCTGTAATCCCAGCACTTTGGGAGGCGGAGACGGGCGGATCACGAGGTCAGGAGATCGAGACCATCCTGGCTAACACGGTGAAACCCCGTCTCTACTAAAAAAATACAAAAAACTAGCCGGGAGAGGTGGCGGGCGCCTGTAGTCCCAGCTACTCGGGAGGCTGAGGCAGGAGAATGGCGTAAACCCAGGAGGCGGAGCTTGCAGTGAGCTGAGATCCGGCCACTGCAGTCCAGCCTGGGAGACAAAGCAACACTCCGTCTCCAAAAATAAAAAATAAAAATACAAATAAAAAAAAAAAAGAAAGAACACTGTAACTGGGCATGGTGGTTCATGCCTGTTAAGTGAGCTGAGGCAGGAGGTCTTGAGCCCCAAGAGTTCGAGACCAGCCTGATGGTGGCTTGTGACATCGTCCCAGCTACTTGGGAGGCTGAGGCGGGAAGACTGAGTGAGCCCGGAAGGTCGAGGGTGCAGTGAGCTGTGATCGCACCACTGCACTCCAGCCTGGGTGACATGGCAAGACCCTGTCTCAGAAAAAAAAAAAAAAAAAGGTTGTACCAACTTACACATCCGCCAGCCACTCCAGCTGCCCCAAATCCTCACCAACCTTGGTACTGTCTTTTGTATTTTAGCCATTCTAGTGCGGGCAGAAGAGTGTCACACTGGGATTATGTTTCTCTGAAGACTAATGAAATTAAGCACCTTTTCACATGCTTTTTGTAAAGTGCCCATTTGAGCTTTTTGCTTTTCTCATTGTCTTTTATTTATAGAAATTCTCCCAGCCTGGGCAATATAGCAACACCTCGTCTCTACTAAAAATACAAAACATTGGCCAGGTGTGGTGGCATGTGCCTATAGTCCCAGCTGCTTGGGAGGCTGGGGTGGGAGGATCACCTGAGCCCAGGAGGTAGAGGCTGCAGTGAGCCAAGATAGAAGCTGGACAACATGAGACCCTGTTTGAAAAAAAAGTTATCCCCCCCACACCCATTTATATATACAGAGTGAGTGTGGGCAATTATTTTCTCCCTGTCTGTAAGTTGCCTTTGTACTCCTTAATGAATATTTTGATAAAGAGAAACCTGTTCTCACTGCTACATCGTTTCCATTGTATGAACATCCCACAATAATGGCAAACATCTTTTCCTTACTCCTAAGGCCTTGAAGATACTCACCTACACTCTCTCCTACAAGCTATTTTTTGAGACAGGGTCTTGTTCTGTCACTCATGCTGGAGTGCAGTGGCACAATCATGGCTTGCTGCAGCCTGGACTTCCTGGGCTCAGGTGATCCTCCTACCTCAGACTCCCAAGTAGCTGAGACTACAGGCGTGCATCACCACACCCGGCTCATTTTTGTATTTTTAGTAGAGATGGGGTTTCGCCCTGTTGGCCAGGCCAGTCTTGAACTCCTGGGCTCAAGTGATCTGCCCTCCTTGTCCTCCCAAAGTGCTGGGATTACAGGCGTGAGCCACCGTGCCCGGGTGAAGCTCTATAATTTTGCTAATTTTTTTTTAATTAACTGACGTAAAATATATTAACACATAAAATTTATCATTTTAACCATTTTTATGTCTACAATTCAGTGGCATTAAGTACATTCACAATGTTATGCAACCATTACCACTCTCCATTTCCAGAACATCTTCATCATCCTAGAGAATCTGTTCTCAGCCTCACTCCCTATTCCACCCTTCCCCTAGCCCTGGCAACCTCTACCTTCTTGTCTCTGAATTTGCTTATTCTAGATGCCTCATCTAAATGGAATCATATTTGTCCTGTTGTGTCTGGCTTATTTCATTTAACGTTATGTTTTCAAAGTTCATCCACGTTGTAACATATATCAAAACTTAACACCAGCCCTGCACCCACCCCTTACCGTATCAACTCACACAGAGGACGGGGGCAGGGCCGGCACTACCCTCTGCCACCTGGTCACCTATGTGGTCGACTGCCAATGAGAAAATATTGCCCCCTAAGAAACCCCGGAGGGACTTCCTTTTTTTTGAGACGGAGTCTTGCTCTGTCGCCCAGGGTGGAGTGCAGTGGCGCAATCTCAGCTCCCTCTAAGCTCCGCCTCCCACGTTTACACTATTCTCCTGCCTCAGCCTCCCAAGTAGCTGGAACTACAGGCGCCCGCCACCACGCCCGGCTAATTTTTGTTGTATTTCTTTGTAGAGACGGGGTTTCACCACGTTAGCCAGGATGGTCTCAATCTCCTGACCTCGTGATCCACCCTCCTCAGCCTCCCAAAGTGCTAGGATTACAGGCATGGGCCATCACGCCTGGCCGAGGGACTTCTTCTTGGAGGCCATTTGTGGGGGACATGGGCTCCCCAAGCACACATATGGCATAGGGCAGGAGGTAAGGAAGGTTGGCTGGGCTGCCCTCACATATGTGGCAGTGGAGCAAAGGACCCCAAGGGAGGTGGCTGCCATAGTGAAGGAGCAACGCAGGAGCCAAGAGAGCTGCAGCCCAAAGGCAGGGCGCTGGGTGAGGTGTGGCCAGGCAGGAAAATGGGTCCTCATTCAGGACTGCCACTGCCCAGGTGGTGGCCTGAGGCCGAGGCCGGGCCCTTCGCAGGGCTGACTGCCCTCACAGACTGCCGTGGGGCCGTGTGCTCTGCCGCGGTGGGACTCCACGTATGACAGCCCCCGAGACTATCCCGCTTTAGGTCAGAATTTGAGTCTCTGAAGCTGTACACATGACTTTATTTGTGAAGCCCCCGGGCACAGCCCAGACACACACAGAACACAAAGGGGAAAGCATGGGGCAGTCACGGGCGCGTAGGGAGATTGTACAGCATCTGCCCAGTCCAGACCCCACTGCTCCCCTGCCCCAGGAGGTTCTTTAAGAGCAGCGTCCAGATACGGCTCGGACATTGGGGACCCTGCCCCTCCCTCCCCAGACTGGACAACAGCTTTGGGTTGTCAACACACCCCCTCCAGCTTGGCCCCCAGGCCAGTCACAGACAACATCTCAGCAGCCAGGAGAGGGTCCACTAGGTCCGGGGCCAGCGCAGTTCCAGCAGCTCCTGCTCCTGGACAATCTGGTGTCTGCCTGTCCACATGGCATAGGGCCCAGGGTTGCCCTGTGCCAACAGCCCCACGATGCCACCCCCACAGTCCCACCCATGGCATTCTCTGCTCTTCAGGCTGAGCGCTCAGCACATTGGCATGGATGGTGGGGAGGACAGCTGCTGCAGGACCAGGGCTTGGTGACAAGAAGCAGCCCCTGGCAGGGCAGGAAACAGCCCAGTCACAACACAGAGGGGAAGGACAGCACTCGGACAACTCCTCGGGCTCTGGCTCCGCCAGGGAGCCGGGCTGGAAGGCAGGTGGGTGGGGACAGCCATCAGGGCCCAGGCGGAGATCAGCAGAGCGCCGTCAGGTGAAGGTGAGTTTAATGGCGGAGCAGCTCACAGCCCTTTACCCTGGGTGCCAACTCCCCACAACAGAGCAGAGCCAGGCCAGCAGAGAGGCGTTCAAACCCAAATCCCGACAGGAGGCACAGACCTGCATGCGCACCACACCTACACACATACTCAGGGGACTGACAGGACACACGGGACACAGACCCGCCCTGCTTCTGGCCAGAGTCCTGTCCAAGGCAACGGTGTGGGTTGTGCCTCAGTTCCTCCGAGTCCCTCCCCAGCTTACTGGTCCAGGCCAAGGGATGGGAGAGGCTTTGAATCTAGACCTTGTACAGTGTCTGCAGCAGACTGTGGCGGGCAAAGGAGCAGGATTCCAAGGCGCTGTTGGGCCTGCGGGGAAAGAAGGGTCAGCAGGTGGGATGGATGCCTCTTGGCCCCGTTTTCCAAGTGTGGGGCCATTTTAGTACCAGACTCATTTTGTTAATTTGCACAATGACTCAGCAAGGGAGACATTAGCCCCTGCCTTCTGCACGTTGTGGGTGGGGGTAGGAGGGGTGAGAGGCAGGCACCCAAGACCACACAGCCCAGAGCTGGCCACAACACAGCCCCACCTCAGCCAGGCTCTTCAAGGGCCCTTCCAGCAGACATAGGCCAGGGAATCCTCACTGGCTGCCAGTGGCCTCACATGACTGGCCCACTGGAGTCCAATCTGGGTCATAAGTAAATGGCTAGCCATTGTTTTTTGGTGGTTTTTTTCTTGAGACAGGGTCTCTCTTTGTTGCCCAGGCTGGAGTACAGTCCTGGAATCATGGCTCCCTGCATCCTCGACTTCCCAGGCTCAGGTGATCCTCCTGCCTCAGCCTCCCAAGTAGCTGGGACCACAGATACACACCACCATACCCAGCTAATTTTGTATTTTTTGTAGAGACGGGGTTTCCCAATGTTGCCGAGGCTGGCCTTGAACTCCTGGGCTCAAGTGATCTTGCCTCAGCCTCCCAAAGTGCTGGGATTACAGATAGGAGCCACTGTGCCTGAGCTCCCCATTGTTGCCCTCAATATCATTAGTTTCACTGCAAAGAAAGAAACTGAGGCAAGACTCTGGGGGACTGGGCACGTGTGGGACGCAGCCAGGACCAGGCCTGACAACACCTCTGGCCTGTAGCCGATGAACAGGCCAGGATCTGTGCCAGGCCTGGGATCCCAGACAATTTGGCTGGGAGCTGAGGGAAGAGGGGCTGTGCATGTTACTACATAGTTAATCCGTCACCTCGGACACGACCTGGGGGAGACTGAGGCCTGTGCTGGAGGCTGGGCAACAAGCTGGGAAAAGGCATTCTGCTCTAACAAGGCCGAGGGGCTCATGCCCAAACTTAGGATAGCACAGGGGCTGCCAGAGATGCAGAGGGAACCACTCTGACCAGGGAGTAGGAAGGACACAAAGGACTCGGGTGCAGGTGCAGGCAGGGGCTGGGGCCACTGGCCAAACAAGCTCTGGACAGCATGGACAAAGCTCGGCACCGCAGCAATGGCACTGCTGTGGAAAGGGGTTCGGGGGCGCACACTGTGCTGGGGTGGAGTGGGGTGGGGTGAGGGTGAGGCTGTGGCCACCACGAGATTCAAAGTGAGGCTTGACCTGGCCCCTGGCAGAGGAGGGGGACAATGAGATCTATCATTCACCAAGGCCAGTCCAGCTGCAGCCCAAGGAGTGGTCTGGGTGGGGGGCATGTGGCCAGAAGGTAAGGCCTGGCTAAGGAGACAGCGCCGTGCAGACAGACACTCCAGACGCTGCGGTGGTCAGGGCTGCTCACACTCCACCAGCCCCGCCTCCCCACATGCACCAAGCATCCTGCCTCGGCTGGTGGGCTCTGGGATCCCCCAGCAAAGGGACTTTCTTGCTCCTCTACCTGCCCCACTTCCCCCGGATGGCGCCGACTGACTGGAAATGTGGCTGGTCAGGGCACTTGGAGACAATCTCACCTAACCCTCCAGTTGGGCAAATGGGGAGACTGAGGCCTGATGAAAGCCATAGGTTGGCCAGGGGCCACAGAGGGCCCCGTGAGGGTGCACGGGGCAAGCCTCCCGCCCCCTCCCTGGTGGGGCCTTGGCTCTGTTACTTGACTGTGCCCATCACCCCATCAACGCCCCAGGACTCCCCAGGACCCTCCAGAACAAGGCCAAGGTTCCTACATTGCTGGGCATTTTGGCGGCTCCCAGGTCAATGTGTGTCCCCAGGAGAGGGCCTGGGGCTGCAGAGCCTAGTGTGACCCGGCCCCTTTGGCCTGCACTACTGTGAGCATGGACAAAAAGCACCTCCAGAGATGTCATCACGCATAGCACCTCGCTCACAGACATGGGTCTGGACACTGGCCCAGCCTCTTCCTAGTGTGGGACCAAGGGAAACTCTTTAACCAACCCGGTGCTCCTTCCCTCATCGGCAAAATGGGGGCGTTACATGTCTCCTCTCTCACTGTCCCTGAGCCCCACTATCCTCAGCTGGGCAGAGGGGAGCGGGCCTCCCAAGGGTAGTGAGACTCCAACACCGATGCTGAGATCCCAGGAGGCATGAGGGCCTCTCGTGCACCTGAGCAGGGCCAGCAGGCTGGCTGGGCTGGACCTCCTGGGACTGGAGGCCTTTGGACCTGGCCAGAGAAGCCTGAGAGGACAGGCACCGGCAGAAGGACACCAAGGCCACACTCACTTGGTGATGAATGCCAGCAGCAGGGGTGCAAGGGCCTTGGGGAAATAGTCCTGCTGCACCATGTGGTTCAGTGCCATCAGGGGGCCGTACAGGTTGGCAATGGCCTTGACCTTATCTTCACTCTGTGAGGGGAACACAGCAAAAGGCAGGGTGAGCTTCAAGGTCACCTGGGTGGCCCCTGGACTCCACCATCCAGACTCTGCGGGCAGCGGTCACAACTGAGTCCAGCCGGAACCTCACCATGAAGACCGAGGCTGCTGGGGTGGACTCAGGCCTCAGGGCCCAGCGGGTGAGACGGCTCAGGACTCGAGGTGAGGGAGGCTGGCAGGCATGGCTGGGGCAGCTTCTGTGCAGACCCCGCCCACCTCCCTCCCGGGCCTGCTGCTCCTTCCGGCCTCACCTTGAGTAGACCCATGTGTGCAAGGAGCCTGGTGAGGAAGGCGCTGGAGTTGAAGGACGAGGAGCTGAAAGCCTTCTTCATCAGGGCATCTGTAGGGCAGAAGCAGCAGGGGCAGGCTGCTGGCTATGGCAGAGCGCTGGGCCAAGGCACCCAGGGCTCCCCCCACACCACGCAAACACAGGCTCGCCTGCCTCCTTGCCCTGACGAAGAGGTGAACACAAGAGGGATGGCAGAGACATAGGAACCAGAGGGAGGGGCAGTTGGCATCAGGGGATGGGCTCAGTCCATCTACCAGCTGTGACACTCTGGCCCTTCCCCATCCTGGCCTCCGGTGTAAAATGGGTGTGGGGATGACACCCACTGTGCCCCCCTCACACCGTGGGAGTGGAGAGTTCCTGAGGCAGGCCACCACTGGGGGAGGATTCAGGTTATTTTGGTAGGGTGAGGGGATGTGCAGGGACTGTGCTAGGCTTCCTGGGAAACAGAACTAGGGCAACTTGTTCCCACAAATGCCCCCAGGCAGGCCCTCAGGGAGCAGGCTTGTGTCTGGCCCCCCCACCTCCTTCCAAGCCTCACTTCCCACTGAGCTGCCCTCCCCACTTTAACGCCACCTCCAGTAGAGGCCAGGAAGAGGCACCACACATGTCCTTCCACTCCTTTCTATCCTTTCCAGGAGCCGCACCCCTTGCCTCAGGGCCCTTCCTCCCCTCTGCCTCAGTCAAGCACATGGAGACAGGGTGGAAGGTGACAGGTGCTGGAATGGAGGAAACAGACAGGGTGCGGAGAGGGTTGCCACAGGGCAGGAGGGACGTGGGCTGGTGCTCCGAGAAGGCCCCATAATGTTACAGGGAAAAGTGTCCCCTGTGCAGGGAAGCTCCAGGTAGAACGGACATGAGCACAGAGGCTCTGAGGTGCGGACAAGGGCTCAGTTCTCAGCATCCTTCCTCCCGACAGACCTGCGTCCATCGGGCTTGCGGGTGTGACTATCTGGCCTTCCTAGAGTGGGCTCTGGGTTCTAACTCTATATGGCTGTGTGGATTTGAGAAAGGCCTCAGTTTCTCAGTGGTGAGAAACAGGGAGACGAGCACCCAGCTGGCTCCACGGCAGGACCATGGCAGGACCCTGATGGAGGAGCAGCACAGGGTCCCAAAGAGCAGTTCCCATGACAGCACTGGGGCTGATGAGTGACGGCGACCACAAAGGGCACCAGGGCCTCACGAGCATCAAGGGCCAGCGGGCACCCCGGCCTCACCCAGCCCACATTACCTACTGCATCCTGCACTGCCGTCCTCACAGCAGCTTCGTCCTTGAACACAGATGACACCTTTAGGAAGGCAGAGACCACCTTCTCGGGGTCAGACGTGTCAGTCTGAGGACATAAGAGACAATGGTTGGCCTGTGGCACATGGTGGAGATGTCCCTGGGCTCTGCCACTAGCTAGGAGAGGCGTGGGCAGTACACAGGCCCCTGGCAGGCAAGGACAGGTCCTGCCTTACCCCATGCTGTCCCTTCAGAATCTGGCTTGGACTTGGCCTGCAGCAAGCAAATATGCAGCATAGAGAGGGAATGAATGAGTGAATGAACAAGGATGAAAAATCATCCCAGCCAGGTGCAGTGGCTCATGCCTGTAACCCCAGCACTTTGGGTGGGAGAATGGCTTGAGGCCAAAAGTTTGAGACCAGCCTGGGCAACATAGTAAGACCCCATGTCAACAAAAAGGAAAAAAACTAGCCAAGGGTGGTGGTGTGTGCCTATAGTCTCAGCTACTTGGGAGGCTGAGGCAGGAGGACTTCTTGAGCTCAGGAGGTTGAGGTTGCACTGAGCCATGATTGCACCACTGCACTCCAGCCAGAGTGACAAAGCAAAACAGTGTCTCACACACAAAAAAAGATCATTTCAGGGACCCAGTGGTCCCCATCTTGTAATCGAACTTGAAGAAACAATCTAGGATGCAGACGATATTCACATGCAGAGAAGTTTACCTCAACCTCACTGACAACAGGGAAAAGTGGAAAAAACATCCAGAAATAGTGCCTGGCTTTTAAGTGCTACATCCACGCATTGGAATAAAAATCATGAGAAGAGTTTAACGGGCACAAGAAAGCGATGAACGGTGTTAAACCAAAGTGACAGACCACAAAAAGGCTTACATCATCTTGTTTATCATGTTAAAAGAAACAAAGAGTACAGGCAAAACCTAACAAAGCAATTGGCCGAAATGTGAAGCCAACTCTGAGAGTGCGCCCATTTTATTTCTCTATAACCTCCGAGCCTCTGCTTTCCTATCTGTAAAATAAGGGCAGCAAAGTCTACATTTCAAGTTGTCAAGAGGGTTAAATAAAATCATGCCCAAATACAGTACCTGACAGAAAATGGATGCCCCAAAGATCACCTCTGAATGAATGAATGAGCCAGCCAACAAGTTAGGCTGGAGTGAGGGTGCCATCCTGCAACAGGCACGCCACTCCCAGAGGGGCCCTGGGCAATAGGGTTGTTCTCACCCATCCTGCAATAGGCACGTCACTCCCAAAGGGGCCCCGGGCAACAGAGTTGTTCTCCAAGCAGCTGGGCTGACAGAACATGCAGAGAGAAGCCAAGGAGGGGGTGGGCACATGCAAGAGTCTTGAGCAAATTCCCTAACTCCAGTCAGCATGGGAACTGGCGGGCTGCACTTTCTGTAGGCCAAGTGAGGAGGGAACATTTGCAACCCCTGGAGGCTTATAAATACCCTGGACATTTGTGTGTGTTATAACAGTGGCAGGCCAAGCCTCCCTGCCCCCAGCTGACAGTGTCGCACCCCCAGGTTCCTGAGCTGTTCGTCCCTTTTCTCTAACAGCTCCAGAAGCCATGGCAAGTACAGGGTGGGGGTCAAGGTGTGGTTATTACCTGCTGGGCTATCAGCATGGAGCTCTTGGGCCCCAGGCGCAGCAGTTTCTCTGGAGAGGGAAAAGCCAGGAAGGTGGAGACGTCTGCAGGAGGTGGGGAGGACAGCACGGGAGCTGGCTCCTGGGAAGTGGAGGCACAGAGGCTCTGGAGAATTCCGGACCCCAGACTCCCCCACCCAGCTGTGCCCATCCCTACACCCAGCATATCCACCCTTCACTCCAGCCCATCTAGGCTCAAAGTCTAGAATTCTTCCTCCCACTCAGCCGCATTTCCCATCTATCAACATCACCTAGAGATGCTGGCTCTGGATGGCTCTTGGTCCAGGAGTCTTTGGGGTCAGGGGGAAGCCACCTCCCTGGGACTCAAAAATACGACCAAGTGGATCCTCGTCATGACACGCAGTGCCCCAGAAATGACTACAGAGGCACATGGGGGCTAAAGTGGGTCCCCGCAGAATTCCAGTCCTACAGCCTGGGTAAGCCCTGCTAGCACCAGAGGTGCCCAGAGAAAAACCTGAATTGAGGCGCACCTAGCCATTTGTTTAATTGCTTCCGTAAACCAGAGAAGCAGCCCAATTCAGCATAAGTGTGGGGAGTCCTTGTCCAAAGCCAAGTTCTCCAGGAGCTTTACTTAGGAACCTGACAGGGAATGCAAATGAACGAACTGGAGGTGTGGCAGCCCTGATGCCACCAGCCCCAGGCCAGACACCAAGTGCCCAAGCCAGGTCACGGCCCAGCCACCATCTCAGGAATGGGGGAGCAGTTCCTAAGGGTCACCAAGACAATCTTCTGGTGGGTGAGAAAAAAAAAAATTAGAATTTCTATTTATGCTTATTTGTTTATTCTTTCAGAAATCCTTATGCATATCTTATACATAATGCAGCAGCACTGCTACTTATAAATAGACATTTATATTGGGATAAATAGAAATATAGGTAATTATGGCCAGGTGCTGTGGCTCAACACCTGTAATCCCAGCACTTTGGGAGGTTGAGGCGGGTGGATCACCTGAGGTCAGGAGTAAAACAAAGACCAGCCTAGCCAACACAGCAAAACCCTGGCTCTATTAAAGATACAAAAATTAGCCAGATGAGGCCGGGTGCAGTGGCTCACGTGTAATCCCAGCACTTTGGGAGGCCGAGGCGGGCGGATCACGAGTCAGATCAAGACCATCCTGGCTAACATGGTGAAACCCCATCTCTACTAAAATATATAAAATTCTGGGCAGGTGGCGGCGCCTGTATCCCCAGCTACTTGGAGGCTGAGGCAGAAATGGTGTGGAACCCGGGGAGGCGGAGCTTTCAGTGAGCCGAGAATCGCGCCACTGCACTCCAGCCTGGGCGACAGAGTGAGACTCTGTCTCAAAGAAAAAAAAAAATAGGCCGGCCAGTGGCTCAAGCCTGTAATCCAGCACTTTGGGAGCCGAGCGGCGGATCACGAGGTCAGGAGATTTTGGAGACCATCCTGGCTAGACCCGGTGAAACCCCCGCTCTACAAAAAAATACAAAAACTAGCCGGGCAGGGTGGCGGCCGCTGTAGTTCCCAGCTACTCGGGAGGACTGAAGGCAGGAGAATGGCGTAAACCCGGAGGCGGAGCTTGCAGTGAGCTGAGATCCGGCACTGCACTCCAGCCTGGGCGACAGAGGGAGACTCGTCTCAAAAAAAAAAAAAAAAAAAATTACAGACAGCGGCAAGCACCTGTTAACCCAGCTATTGAAGTGAGGCATGAGACGCTAAACCCAGGAGGCAGGAGTTGCAGTGGAGCCAGATCAACACCACTGCACTCCAGCCTGGGGTGACAAGAGTGAGACTCCGTCTCAAAAAAAAAAAAAGAAAAAAGAAAAAAGAAAGAAATATAAGTAACTATCATTACACTGAACCATTTTCTTTTTTTTACTCAATATCATGCAATCAAAAGAAAAAAAAATGTTTGTGGCTACTGTGCTTAAGGAGACACCCCCTACCCCATTGTGAAAGCACCTCAGGATTTCACGTTCTCAGGACCAGGGTTCTGATTGTGGCAAATGATAGAAACTCACCCCAGTGTTAGGGTCCAGAATCTTCTGTGAGGGCGTGGCTGACTTCTCTCCCTGCCCTCCCTGCTGAGGCTCCTCCTCTTCCTCCTCCTCTTCTTCTTCCTCATCCTCCTCTTCCTCCTCCTCCTCTTCTTCGGCTTCCTCTTCTTCCTCTTCTCCTTCCTCCTCCTCCTCCTCGTCCTCGTCATCACTGCAGAAAGAGCTGGCTGAAGCAGATCCTCTCTACCCAGCAGCCCAGGTTGGCTCCAAGGCCTGGCTCCATGAGCCCAGAGACCTCAGCTCAGCCAGGCGGGAGAGAGCCTGGTCGGGTGGGAGCATCTGCTCCCAGGGCAGGGGTAGGTGGATCAACAGAGAAATCCAGGCTGTGGACACAAAAAAGAATCACATCTTGTTCCTGTCCTCAAGGAGCCCCAGGTTTCATGGGGAGACAGAAAACGAAGACAGCTTTGTCACACCCAGAGCCCAGGGCTTGGCAGGAACACTGCCCAGGTTGAGATGCCAGGGCAGGGGGCGCCCATATCCACATGACCTCAGGAAGCTACAGGTGTGGGGGAGGAAGAAGAGTAGGGGTGTCCTTGCCCCACAGGAAGACTGGTCCATTTCCGAGGGACTGTGGGACCTGTGAGGTTCAGCCCACCTTGGAGTCCCCAGTTCCCAGCCTCAGCTCAGGGCCTAGCACCGAGGAGACACGACTGAGTATCTGACGCATGAATGAGGCTGACTTGGAGATGAGAGGAGTACAAGGAGCCAGGTGCTGATGGCCCAACCGGACTTGGATCCAGAAGATGGCCACTCCCCGGTCACCCACCTTCACCTCCAGGTAGACTCCCCAGGCCCCACAGTCTCTTCCTTTCTAGAGTCAGCATCTTAAGAACAATCCTGAGTGTAGCCCCTTCTGGTTACCCCACCTCCCACCCCCATCACTCCCCAGGCCCCACCACATCAGGATGGGATCTGGCCTCACTCCTTCAGAGGCCTCCCCAACTCCACCGCTCTACAGGGTGGCCCCGCTCAGCCCGGACGAGATCCTCTGCTGAATGGACAACTCATTCTGTCTCCCCCGACACGAGACAGAAACCTGACTGTCCCACCCTTACAGCCCTGATGCCTAGTGTATGACCTGGTACATAACAGGAGTGCAACCAACATTTCTTTTTTTTTTTTGGAGACGGAGTCTTGCTCTGTCACCCGGGCTGGAGTGCAGTGGCCGGATCTCAGCTCACTGCAAGCTCCGCCTCCCGGGTTTACACCATTCTCCTGCCTCAGCCTCCCGAGTAGCTGGGACTACAGGCGCCCGCCACCTCGCCCGGCTAGTTTTTTGTATTTTTTTAGTAGAGACGGGGTTTCACAGTGTTAGCCAGGATGGTCTCGATCTCCTGACCTCGTGATCCGCCCGTCTCGGCCTCCCAAAGTGCTGGGATTACAGGCTTGAGCCACCGCGCCCGGCCGCAACCAACATTTCTGAATAAATACAAGTAGAAACAAATAAAGGGGCCAGGTGTGGTGGTGGGTGCCTGTAATCCCAGCTACTTGGAAGGCCGAGGCAGGAGAATCGCTTGAACCCAGGAGGTGGAAGCTGCAGTGAGCTGAGATAGCACCACTGTACTTCAGCCTGGGCAACAGAGCAAGACTCCGTCTCAAGAAAAAGAAAGAAAGGAATGGCCTGACCCCGACCTCTGGGGCCGCCTACCTGAGGGACGCCAGCACCTTGGCCATGCTGAAGCCCTCCAGCACCTCCTGAAGCTGTTCACAGCCTTCTTCTCCCAGGGTGTTGCCTGCTCAAGGGGAGGGAAGAGCAGTCAGCCCGGGGTGCCAGGGCCAGCCTAGCAGACCTGTGCAGAGGCCTCCCCCATCTGACTACCGTTCAGGTCCAGCTTCTCCAGCTCAGTTTTGTCTGCCATGGCCTCGGCAACAGCCAGGGCAGCGTCCCTCTTGATTTCACAGAATGACAAGTTCAGCTCCTGAAAATAAGAGGAAGGGTTGGAGGCAGGCAGAAACCCAGGCCAGGACACCAGGTTCTACTCTAAGCCTCAGTTTCCCCAAGTGAGAATATGGCAGGCTCTGTCCTCAGGACTGGGCAAAGTGGGCAGGAAGAATAACACCAACAACAAAAATAATGCCCTGCAACCAACGATGAGTCACACACTGAGTGTGTTTACTGTACGACAGTGACGTGCACCAACCCCTGCCTCCCACTTTAGAAATGAAGAAACCATGGCTCAGAGGGGTGTGGAGGCTCACACAGCATCACAGAGCCCGAAGTGGGGGCGCTGGGATATGGATGCAGGCCTGCCTGCCTTCAGACCAGACCCCTGTGCCCCCAGCCACCCCACCACCCACAGACCCCAGAGGGAGGACGTCAGGCGTCCAGGCTGGCACCTTTAGCTTGGGCAGGCCGCCACGGATGGCATCTGCAATGGCAACGGCACCCTTGGAGCGCACCAGGCAGTCCCCAAAATTGATCACCTCCACCTGCCGCAAGGTCTTCAAGGTCTGCGAGGTGGAAGTAAGGGTCCAGAGTGAGGGTGCAGGCCACACCCCAGCCCTCAGCAAGCCCCGGGGGCCCCACACGGTCACATCCCACACCAGCCACCACACACTGTCCTCCTCTGCAAGTCACTAGCTTTGCTGTCTTCTTGTAGGCCTCTGGGTCCCTGGCCAAACCTCCTCCACCCTACTCCCCACGTTATTGCCAGAACTCTTCCTGAGACCAACCAAGCAAGGCTCCTGCCCGAGTCTCTGGGCCTTCTACACATAAGCTGATCCCTCTGCCTGAAACACCCATCCCCCACCCTCTCTCCAGAGAAAGATCACTTGTCCTATGCCAGGCACGGTGGCCTAGATCACACCATTGCACTCCAGCCTGGGCGACAGACCGAGACTCCATTTCAAAAAAAAAAAAAAAAAGACCACTGTCCTATACAATTTAGCCAAAATGTGATCTCTTCCAGGAAGCCTGCCCTAAGTCTGATTTGAACTTCCTTCTGGCGTGTTCCCCAACACCTGCACACATCTCTGCTAACACACAGGCAGCCGAACTAGCCTTCTGTGGGGCCACAGGGCCCTGGCAGCCAACAAGCCACTGCGTTCAAAGCCCGGCACTGTTACCACCGGGCAGCTTCCTTCCCTCCTTGAGCTAGGGTCTCCCTGAAGGCAGAGTCTTTGGCTCAACCCTGTGTGGCCTGCACTTGGTACAAAGCCAAGCACTATATGGGGAGTTCAAAAAAAGCTGCTGGGCCAGGCACAGTGGCATGCACCTGTAATCCCAGCTACTCAGGTTGAGATGGGAGGATCACTTGAGCCCAGAAGTTCAAGACCAGCCCGGGCAACAGTAAGACTCTGTCTCAAAAAGTGGTAATAAATAAAACAAACAGCAGCTGCTGAACAAATCAACCAGGAAAACAGATGTGGGGAGCAGCCTGGTCCTCTGCAGCCTGAGAACCAAACCAGCGCCAGCCGCTGGGGGCCGCAGAGGCAGCTCAGAAGGTGGCATGAAGGATCGGAGCTGCCCGAGGAGGGCGCGGGTTACCTTGTGACCTGAAACCCTGTCCAGGACATGTTCAAAGAGCTGGACCCATGGGGCACACACCCAGGGGGCAGGCAGGGGATAGAGCAGTCCCTGCTAAACGGAGCCCCGGCTTCCCTGGAAACACAGCAGCCAGCTTCTGTCTTGCGGGTCGCAAGTGGCTCTGCCACACTCGCCTCACCTCGGCCATGGCCACGGCGCCCTTCTCGGTGAAGGTGTTGTCGTTCAGGTTGATGACCCGCAGCAGGGGGTTGACAGCGAAAGCCTGGGCCAGGGCAGTGACACCTGGGTGGTTGATCCCATTCTGTGGCATGTGGACTTCCTCCAGGGTCCCGATGACCTGTGAGGAGCAGGCAGAGAGTGGAGGGGGCCCCGAGTGCCAGATGACATCCAGCAGGCAGGAGAGCAATTCCACACAGCAGGCACAGGAATGGGCTGCCACCAGCACAGGGCAGGGGCTCGTCTGTGGGACTCTGGGGCATGGCTACATCTGACCCTTTCCACAACCTCCTGAGGGAGTCCTACTGCCTGGGATAGGATCTCCACCAGAGAAAAGACTAGGGATCAAAGAGGCAAAGTGACTTGCCCAGGGTCACAGAGCTCTAGATCCAGTAGGTTGATTTCTTTTTTTTTTTTTTCTGAGACGGAGTCTCACTCTGCTGCCCAGGCTGGAGTGCAGTGGCCGGATCTCAGTTCACTGCAAGCTCTGCCTCCCGGGTTTACGCCATTCTCCTGCCTCAGCCTCCCGAGTAGCTGGGACTACAGGCGCCCGCCACCTCGCCCGGCTAATTTTTTGTATTTTTTAGTAGAGACGGGGTTTCACCGTGTTAGCCAGGATGGTCTCGATCTCCTGACCCCATGATCCGCCCGCCTTGGCCTTCCAAAGTGCTGGGATTACAGGCTTGAGCCACCGCGCCCAGCCTGGTAAGTTGATTTCTTGTTCTCAGTCTGGTATCTTCTGCACAGAGGGGACCCTGGCTGTGGTGGGCAGTCACTCACGGCCCTTCTCTGGATGACACAGCTCCATGTGACCTTTCTTTCTTGGGGCCCTCCTACCCCACCCACCTACACAACATAACCCCTTCGACATGGCATGTCCTTCTCTGGGGATGAGGGTCTTCCCTGGGCCACGCAGCCCTATCGCAGCCTGGCATTGTGATACCCACTCTCTCTGCCTGGAACACTCTATCTACTTATTTTATTTTTATTTTTTTTCTTTTTTTGAGATGGAGTCTCATTCTGTCGCCCAGGCTGGAGTGCAGTGGCATGATCTTGGCTCACTGCAACCTCCGCCTCCTGAGTTTAAGTGATTCTCCTGCCTCAGCCTCCTGAGTAGCTGGGATTACAGGCACACACCACCACATCTAATTTTGTATGTTAGTAGAGATGGGGTTTCACCATGTTGGCCAGGCTGGTCTTGAACTCCTGACCTCCAGTGATCCAGCGTCCTCGGCCTCTCAAAGTGCTGGGATTACAGGCGTGAGCCACCACACCCGGCCAGTCAGCACTTTCTTGACAGGCTAACTGCTATGAGTTCTAGGGCTCTTGTTTTGGTCACCTCCTCTCCCAGGAAGGCTTCCTGATTCCCCCAGCCAGGGTCCAGTGCTCTTCCTCTGTGCTCCCGGAGCACCTGGTCCCTCCTCTATCACGGTGGTTCTCACCCTGCCTACATTCAAAGCCTATATTCCATCTGCACCCCATCAGCCCCTGAGCTTTGGAGGAGAGGGCCATGTCCCAGTCTCCACTGTGACCCAGGACTGAGGGTAGGCCTGGCATAACTGTGCCAAGGAGCCTTCCGCTGTCCTCGGGTGCTCAGTGAAGCATGGGGCGATGGGGGTAGCAGGTGGTCCACAAATAAATACAGGAAGGCCAACTGAGGCACACTCCAGGTCAGGCCTTCTTACTGTTTTCTGTGCCATGAACCCTTCAGGCTGTCTGGTGAAGCCCCTGGGTCACCGCCGCAAAAAATGTTTTTTTAAATTTTAAGATAAATTATACAGAATTACAAAGGAAATCAACTCAGAACAGTTATCAAAACATTTAGGAAAAAACTCCAAACACGTGCTGTAGTGATATACAAACTTCTTTTTTGAGATGGAGTCTCGCTCTGTCGCCCAGGCTGGAGTGCAGTGGCGCGATCTCGGCTCACTGAAAGCTCCGCCTCCCGGGTTTACGCCATTCTCCAGCCTTAGCCTCCCAAGTAGCTGGGACTACAGGCGCCCGCCACCTCGCCCAGCTAGTTTTTTGTTTTTGTATTTTTAGTAGAGATGGGGTTTCACAGTGTTAACCAGGATGGTCTTGATCTCCTGACCTCGTGATCCACCTGCCTCAGCCTCCCAAAGTGGTGGGATTACAGGCGTGAGCCACCGCATCCAGCCACAAACTTCTTGTTAATGCACTAAATAAGATCTAGGGGTGGGTTCGCTATTACTGTAATTTTGATGTAGTGAGAAATATTTCTATATATCAGTAATAATTATAACTTCACATGAAATATCTGTGATTTCCACTGGGGATAAAGTCACAAGATTTTCTATTTATTTATTTATTTATGAGACAGTCACGCTCAGTCGCCCAGGCTGGAGTGCAGTGGTGAGATCTTGGCTCACTGCAACCTCTGCCTCCCAGGTTCACACCATTCTCCTGCCTCAGCCTCCCAAGTAGCTGGGACTACAGGCACCTGCCACCACGCCCAGCTAATTTGTTTGTATTTTTAGTAGAGACAAAGTTTCACCGTGTTAGCCAGAATGATGTCGATCTCCTGACCTCATGATCTGGCCTCCCACAGTGCTGGGATTACAGTCATGAGCCACTGCACCCGTCCTTTATTTTTTAAAAAATTTTAGGCTGGGCACAGTGGCTTATGTCTATAATCCCAGCACTTTAGGAGGCCAAGACGGGTGGATTACCTGAGGTCAGGAGTTTGAGACCAGCCTGGTTAACATGGTGAAACTCCATCTCTACTAAGTAAATACAAAAATTAACATGGTGGTGTGCACTTGTAGTCCCAGCTAATCAGAAGACTGAGGTGGGAGGATCATTTGAGCCTGGGAAGCTGAAACTGCAGTGGGCCGAGATTGCTACTGGTGCACTCCAGCCTGACCACAGACTGAGACCCTGTCTCAGTAAGTTTTTTGTTTGGTTCAGGGGCTACATGTGCTTGTTATGTGGGTTATTCACAGGCCTTTCTAATGCTGTGAGGTTTATTGTCTACATTCATGATCAAAAGTCACACTACATACTTTAGCTATGTTAGGGATAAATAATGATGTTGTTTTTTCCTCGTCCATGTTCACAGACCCCTGAATTCTATCCACAGACTGGAGGGGATTAAGAACCTCCATTCGAAGCCCACCAGAGGACACCTATGAAGGCTCAGCACAACCACGCACACCCCCTACTCCTAGTGCACTGAGGACAGTAGGCTGAGGGCAGGGAGGGGTCCAAGGATGGCAGCAAGGCCCCCCTCCAGCTTGAGGAGGCAGCGGGGGCTCCCCTGCAGCCAGGGGTGCGGGAGACACAAGGCAGATCTCTATGGTGTTCACTTGGCACCGAAGCAGGCAAGGGGTGTCTACAGGCAGGCTCTGTGGGCAGGCAGGACAGTGGGTGCCATTCTGGCCAGTATAAGCAATGCTCCTAGGATACTGTTTGCTGAAGAAAACGTTTAAATGAAGACAAGAGGGGCTGGGCGTGATGGCTCACGCCTGTAATCCCAGCACTTTGGGAGACCCAGGTGGGCAGATCACTTGAGGTCAGGAGTTCAAGACCACCTGGCCAACATGGTAAAACCCTGTCTCTAATAAAAATACAAAAATTATGGCCGGGCGCGGTGGCTCAAGCCTGTAATCCCAGCAACTCTTGGGAGGCCGAGGTGGGCGGATTCACGAGGTTCAGGAGATCGAGGACCATCCTGGCTACATGGTGAAACCCCGTCCTCTACTAAAAAAAACCAAAAAACTAGCCGGGTGAGGTGGCGGGCGGCCTGTAGTCCAGCTACTCGGGAGGCTGAGGCAGGAGAATGGCGGTAAAACCCGGGAGGCGGGCTTGCAGTGAGCTGAGATCCGGCGCACTGCACTCCGCCTGGGCGACAGAGCGAGACTCTCTCAAACAAAAAACAAAACAAAAAAAAAAACAAAAATTAGCCGGGTGTGGTGGTGGGTGCCTGTAATTCCAGCTACTCGGGAGGCTAAGGCAGAACTGCTTGAACCTGGGCGGTGGAGACTGCAGTCCAAGATCGTGCCACTGCACTCCAGCGTAGGTGACAGAATGAGACTGCCTCAAAAAAAAAAAAAAAACAAAAAAAAAAAAAGAGAAGAGGGAGATAGACTTCAAAGTTTTCAGTCCTGTTAGGGGCAAATGTGGCCTTCTGCTGGCACTTGCAGTCGGGGACTCAGCAATGTCCTGGGAGGATGGGGAGAGGAGAGTGGAAGAAGAGCAGGGACAAGGTCCCCTGAGAGCACCTCATCTGGCCCCTGAGCCCTGTGGATGCCCTTGACTGTCTTCCTGTCTTGGGAAGTCTGCTATGTTCCTCCTCTGTGCCCCACACCAGGGGCTGGGCCAGGCTACTGTCAGTGCTCCCGCCATCTCATTTCACCACTTCTGAGCCTGGCAGATGACACTCCTTGGTCAGAGTGGCCTGCCTGGCCTAAAGTCCCGCAGGGGGCTGCTGCTGGCTTACCTGAGGGAGCAGTCACACACGTTTCCAGAAATGCATGACAGGAATCCTGGCCCATTTTCAGATGGGCTAACAGGCTTGGAGGGGGCACGTGACGCCCCAGATCTCTCGGCTGAGTGCCAGCCAGGGATTCGCATCCAGGACTGTCAGCCTACTACACCAAGTGCACCTCAGGGTCATGGGGGCAGGATGGACAGAAACCACTCACCCTAAAAGCTTCTGCCAAGGCAGTGGCGCCATCGTTCTCCAGACGGTTTCTGCCAGCCACGAAGACCTTCAGGGCCAGAGGCTTGCCTTGGGCACTGGATTTCCGGTGACACTCAGTCAGAGCTGCAGCCAGGATCTGTGGGGAAAGGCAAAGGGCCCAGGCCATGGGCAGGAGCCCCTTCTCCTAGTGGGGCGGCCACTGCCACTGAACTGCTCTTCAACATCACACGCCACCCACCGGTGCAGGCCGGGGGATACAGGACTGCTAACAGCACAACAGTCACACCTTCCATGTGCCCAGCACTTCAGTTTACAAAAGGTTTTTACATCTAATGCTGTGTCACACCAGCCTGAGAGGTTTAGCTTCACTTCGGAGACTGAGGAAAGGGAGAGACCACATGGAGTGGACGAACTTTCAGCCAGGTCCAGGGGAGGGCTAAGGCCCTCTGCTAGGTGGGAAAATCATGACTCCTGTTTCCCAGCTGAAGAAACTCAGGGTAAGGGGAACGGAAACTTTCTTATGGTCAATAAACAAGTGGTGGACTCTGCACCAGAGCCCAAATCTTCCAGCTTCTCTTCCACGCACCACAATGTCCAAGGGAGCCAGCTGCCAAGTCCACGGTCCAGAAGGACCTGTCTGATACATGCCTGTACCTAAGCTGGCCAGGCACAGTAGGGGCTTGCCTGTTGGCAGTAAAAACCTAACACCCAGCTTGTCCTGTCCCTGGTGTGGTGCCAGGAAGTAGCTTCTACCCTGGTTACACCAATAGGCAAAGCACTGAAAAACAGAGACTGACAGATGGGAATCAGAGCCCATGGTAAATGCGACACAGAAGAATCATGAGCGAGTGCACCAAGAGAGAAGTGAGATTTACAAAACACCTGACGTTTGCAGAGCACCTGCTAGGGCCTGGGCACCCTCGGTATATTTTCTCGTTTCAACCTCAACACTAGCCTGGGAGGAGGCAGGCAGGATTGGCCGCACTTTACAGATGAGGAAGCTGAGGCTCTGAGCGGTGAGTGAATCGGCCAAGGTCACCCAGTAAATATTTAGCAAAGCCACACGTGGCGGGTAGGTTGGCCTAATCCTGGCATGACACTGCACATAGCTGTCCTTGAGGAACAGAAGAGCCAGCACCTGCCTGACTCCACGGTGGTGACGGTGGATCATGTACACACTCAGGGTGGAGGCATCAAACTTCTGCCAAAGACCGGCCTCTGAGGAAGCTCCTCAGCAGCAGCAGCCGACTGCTAGGTCACCCCATTCTCCCCCATTCCTTGGAGGCCACATGGTGAGGGCCTTAGCTCCTGCAGGAGTCCAACTTGGGTATGGAGAGTTCCCAAGCACTGGGCCACGCCTCTTCCCCCGTTGACTCCTCTGGGCCCTCTTATTCTCGTGGTGCATGGCGCAGAAACCACACCAAACACACTGTCCAGAAGAAAAAGATTCCAAAGGGATTCCAAAGGACCTGCAGGCTTTGGTTAGACACCCAGACTACGGCGTCTGAGCTCCCAAGAGGCACAGGTTGGCAAGGCCAAGACCCAGAGACCTAATCAAATTAGTGGTCCGAGGCACAGAGAACCATTAATCAAACTCCACGGTGGGCCTGTCTGCCTAGGTGGCCCTCTGGCCCTGGGGTTCAAAACTCATTCCCCAACTCATCCCACTGCAAGTACAAGACAGGACAGACAACCCCTGGCTAGTAGGAAAGCTCCCTTAGCCTCAGTTTCCAGACACTGCTGGATGGGAGAAGGGAAGTAATGGAAGGAAAACTGAAGCATTTTGCTAGAATAGAGTCTCTGGCTCTCCCAGCATATCCCCCTCATTCTAGGTTGGGCTGCACCTGCTTTCTGTGCTGATGCAAACATTTTTATATCTTTTTTTTTTTTTTTGAGACGGAATTTCGCTCTTGTTGCCTATGCTGGAGTGCAGTGGTACCATCTCAGCTCACTGCAACCTCCGCCTCCTGGGTCAAGCAATTCTCCTGCCTCAGCCTCCTGAGTAGCTGGGACTACAGGTGCCTGCCACCACGCCCAGCTAATTTTTGTATTTTTAGTAGAGTTTCAACATGTTGGCCAGGCTGGTCTTGAACTCCTGACCTCAGGTGATCCACCCGCCTCGGTCTCCCAAAGTGTTGGAATTACAGGCATGAGCCACTGCACCACCGTGCCCGGCGCATTTTTATATCTTAACACAGGGACAGCTTATTGCCCAAGTGGACTTGGGGGAGGGCTGTCTAAGGCACAGAGCCTGCCCCTGCTCACCCTCACATCAGGCCGAGGGCCACAGGCACCCTCTGCAGGGTAGGCCACTCCAGCTCCTCAGCCTGGGGCTCCATGGGCCTCACTGCACTAGCTACGTGATCCACTCCACCCACCTCTCTAAGCTTATGCTGAGTCATGTGGAAAAATGGGGATGGCACCACCCACCTTTCAGTGTGGGTAGGAAAAGTTAAAGTATTGCATATTCAAATAAGATGTCCCCAACTGCTGTTAGTTCCCAGTGCCCTTTTCGCTCTTTGGTTAGAAAGTGTGTTGGCCGGGCGCGGTGGCTCAAGCCTGTAATCCCAGCACTTTGGGAGGCCGAGACGGGCGGATCACAAGGTCAGGAGATCGAGACCATCCTGGCTAACACGGTGAAACCCTGTCTCTACTAAAATACAAAACTAGCCGGGCGAGGTGGCGGGCGCCTGTAGTCCCAGCTACTCGGGAGGCTGAGGCAGGAGAATGGCGTAAACCCGGGAGGCGGAGCTTGCAGTGAGCTGAGATCCGGCCACTGCACTCCAGTCCGGGTGACAGAGCGAGACTCCGCCTCAAAAAAAAAAAAAAAAAAAAAAAAAAAAAAAAAGAAAGTGTGTGCAGGGTTTGTAGCCTGGCACTCAGCGTTCTCCAACCCTGGGTCTAAAGGCACTGGGATGGAGTTGGAAGAGAGTAACACGCAGGCTGCCCTCGATGCAGGTTCTGGGAAGCAAAGAAGCTCCACTCTACACTGACCAGCCCAACGTGAAGCTCTACACTGACCTTGCCTGGGGGATGTCCCCCCTCACCCCGGGGGCAAGGCCCTGTCCAGGAATAAAGGTGAGCTGTGACAGTGCCTCCCTGAGCGGATGCTCCTCTTTTCAGGCTCCCTCCTCCGCCTGTGTGCCAGGCTCTACCAGCTGCTCTGTGGGTACAGTGAGTGTAGGGATGCCCCAAGCCCTGAGTTTTGCAGAGCCAGCAGGCTGGAGCAGGTATGCGGCGGCACTCCCTCTGCGTTGCCAAGCCAACCCAAGAACTTGGGATGGTTGCTTGGCAACCCCACCCTCATGGATGCCTCTACCCTTCGGCCACAGGCTGCTGCCTTTGAGGCCTTTCTCTTTTGAAAACAACGGCTGACTATCCCAGATGGTGGTGGCCAAGGGCCAGGGCACATATATCAGACGGATGTGGATGGACCAGGGGACTCTGTGGGGAGAGGGCTGCCACACCCACCTTGCCGCCACCGATGCCCATACCACAGTTGTTGAGCTTGAGTTCATGCAGGGTGAAGCAGGCTGAGCTCTTGAGCAGGGCCTCGAAGCCTTGCACACCGTCGGGCCCAAACGCATTGTCACTTAAGTCCAGCTCCACCAGCTGGGCCCCAGCTGTGATGAGTCCTTCCCCTAGTGAGATCTGGGCACAGAGGAAGCTCGTGTCAGTTTCACAGACACCCAGCAGGTGCTGCTTCTGTGCCAGGCCCAGCTCTGCCTTCCAAGGACACCCCGGCTGGTGCAGAACCAGCACAGACACAAACCATTTCGGCATTCTTAAGACTGGAAACTCTGCAAAGGGCTCCTAACAGCTGGAGAGTGGGGTGTGCGTATGCATGGGGTGGCCTGGGAAGGCTCCTTGTAAGAGGTGGCATTTGGGCTTAGTCTGAATGAGAATCAGCTAGTCAACATGAAAAGACTCCAAGCAGCTGAAAAAACAGGAGCAGAGAGACATAAGCATGAAGCAGCAGGCTGTGAGCCTGGGGGCAAGCTGTGGGTAGACTCGAGAAGACAACATAGCATGGGCTTTGGGTGGAAGGGAAGTGAGGGGTCAGATCAGGCAAGAGCCTTGAATGCCAGGCCAAGAACTGTGCGCCTCAGCCTGAGAGCACCAGGCTTTGAGGTGGCTGAGGGATACGGAAGTAACATCCCCGGACCGGAAGAGAGCAGATGCATAGGAAGATGGGCTGGAGTGCCCTCCCGGGAGTGTGGGGCGGCAGCAACACTGGCAACAGAGAGGGGACCTGCCGGCCAGTGTGACAAGTGCAGGAGAGGAGCTGCCTGTTCACGGAGCAGGGGACATGCAGAAGCTGGTGGTTCCCTGGAGGAGCAGGAGGAGGGAGGGAGGAACCACAAATGCCTCCAGGGTTTCTGGTGGTGACTGGCAGATGGAGGTGGCCATCTCCAAGCCACGGCCAGGATCAGCTTTGGCAGGAGGATCTGGAGCTCTCCTGGAAACCTCCTGGGCTGGAGAGAGCTACACTCCCTCATCCCACCAGGAGAAATGGTCAGAGAGGAGGCTCTGCCAGAGACTGGAGCAGAAATGGGGCAGAAAGAGAGTTTTCTTCACCATCTTTTCTAACTTGAAATTGTTTTTTTTTTTTGAGACGGAGTCTTGCTCTCTCTCTCCCAGGCTGCAATGTAATGGCATGATCTCAGCTCACTGCAACCTTCACTTCCCAGGTTCAAGTGATTCTTCTGCCTCAGCATCCTGAGTAGCTGGGATTACACACACCTGCCATCATGCCCCGCTAATTTTTGTACTTTTGTAGACACAGGGTTTCAGCATGTTGGCCAGGCTGGTCTTTAACTCCTGACCTCAGGTGATCCGCCTCCACTCAGCCTCCCAAAGTGCTGGGATTACAGTTGTGAGCCACTGCACCTGGCCTGACTTGAAATTCTTCTATATACAATCACTGAAATGAACCTCTTTTTTTTTTTTTTTTTTTTGAGACGTACTCTTGCTCTGTCACCCAGGTTGGAGTACAGTGGCATGATCTTGGCTCACTGCAACCTCCACCTTCTGGGTTCAAGCAATTCTCCTGCCTCAGCCTCCCAAGTAGCTGGGAACACAGGCAGGTGCCACCATGCCCAGCTAATTTTTGTATTTTTAGTAAAGACAGGGTTTTGCCATGTTGGCCAGGCTGGTATCAAACTCCTGACCTCAAGTGATCTGCCCACCTCGGCCTCCCAAAGTGCTGGGATTATAGGCAGGAGCCACCACACCCAGCCAGAAATGAATTTTTTTTTTTTTT
>NW_016804726.1:1234225-1255511 GCF_001698545.2 Rhinopithecus bieti
GTGGTGGCGGGTGCCTGTAGTCCCAGCTACTCGGGAGGCTGAGGCAGGAGAATGGTGTGAACCTGGGAGGCGGAGCTTGCAGTAAGCTGAGATCACACCACTGCACTCCAGCCTGGGTGACAGTGAGACTCCGTCTCAAAAATAAAATAAAATAAAATAAAATTTTAAAAATAGGGGCCAGGCGCGGTGGCTCAAGCCTGTAATCCCAGCACTTTGGGAGGCCGAGACGGGCGGTTCACGAGGTCAAGAGATCAAGACCATCCTGGCTAACACAGTGAAACCCCGTCTCTACTAAAAAATACAAAAAACTAGCCGGGTGAGGTGGCGGGCGCCTGTAGTCCCAGCTACTCGGGAGGCTGAGGCAGGAGAATGGCATGAACCCGGGAGGTGGAGTTTGCAGTGAGCTGAGATCTGGCCACTGCACTCCAGCCTGGGTGACAGAGCGAGACTCCGTCTCAAAAAAAAAAAAAAATTTTTTTAAAATAAAACATAAAAAGAGGCTGGGCACAACCAGGGTGAGGGGCTCAGTAACATCGGTGTACGTACTCATCACTGACCAGAAATCTGCACCCTCAGGGCCTGCCGTGTGCAGCCCTGTGCCAGGAAGACACACTGAGAGGCTGCCGACCTGAAGAGACAGCCAGCCCTGCTCTCTTCCCTCAGCCAGGCAAGCCTTTCTGTGTTGCCCCTTTCTATTTTCTTCCACACACCCGCACACACGCACTCAGAGACTGGGAACTCAGTGTAAGTCAGTCTGAGCCCTGGGAATGAGGAAATGGGAAGCCACCCATGACAGCAGCAAACCCAAGCAGAGTGTGGTGTGGAGAAAGGGAGGAGCCAGAGTAAGATGGGGATGGCTACATGGGCTGTGTGCTGAGAAGTCATGAAGGCGCAGGACTGTGAGGTGCAGGAAGGGGTTGCTGGGAAAGGCGGGGCATCGTATTGGGGTGAAATCCACAGTGAACCAAACCATGCAGCTCAGGAGGACCCAAGAGTGTGTGGTCTCAGCTCTCTCACCTCCCTGAAGTCCCCGCCCTTGGGGTTCCTCCCCTGTCAGTCCCTGTGCTCCCACCCTCCCCTCCTGTCAGAACACAGGGCACATGCTGGGTTTGCCAGGCTTCCATTCCAGCAGCTCAATCACCCACAGGGCTTATCTTAGGCTCCAGAAAGAATAAAGTATGAGAAAAGCCCTGGGAACTGCCAAAGAGGGTCCTGTGTGTGGAGGGGAAGAACAGCTCGTTTGCTTACCAGGGCGGGTGGGATCTCAGTCCGCAGCCTCCCCGTGAACATGTCACTCCAGTGGCAGCGCTGCAGCGGAAAGAAGACAAGAGTTAGTGGGAGAGGCCCCTGGAGGCCTACAGTGAAGCCTCATCCTGGTGGATTTGAATTACCCGAACGTCGCAAGACTTCCTTTTTTTTTTTTTTGAGATGGAGTTTCGCTCTTGTTGCCCAGGCTGGAGTGCAGTGGTGCGATCTCAGCTGACCACAACCTCCGCCTCCCGGGTTCAAGTAATTCTCCTGCCTGAGTTTCCAGCGTAGCTGGGATTACAGACATCTGCCACTACGCCTGGCAACTTTTGTATTTTTAGTAGAGACGGGATTTCTCCATTTTGGTCAGGCTGGTCTCAAACCCCTGACCTTAGGTGATCTGCCCATCTCGGCCTCCAAAAGTGCTGGGATTACAGGTGTGAGCCACCGCACCCAGTCCGCAAGACTTAATTGAGCTTTGTTTGTGAAAAGCTGGACCCATTCTGGCTGTAGTTGGTGGGACCTGGAGTCCTGTCCTCAAATCAAGAGGCCTCCAAGGGTTATTGGGGGCTCAGAGGTGTCAGGAAAATCCCTGACTTATACAACCCTCCACGTGGACGTGTGACATGGTTATGGATGACAGAGAAACATGAATGTAAACAACACAGAATTCCGCGTTGAGGGCCAGTGGCTCACGCCTGTAATCGCAGCACTTTGGGAGGCCAACGCGGGCAGATCACTTGAGGTCAGGAGTTCTAGACCAACCTGGCCAATATAGTGAAACCCCATCTCTACTAAAAATACAAAAATGAGCATAGTGACGGGGACTTTTTAATAAAGGGAGAGCAGGCCTCAGGCTCAGAGCCATTAAACAGCAACAGCGTCCAACAATAATTCAGTAACACTATTTTCTTTCCTTTATTATAAGGAATGCCAGCTTTCCATTCATAGAAGTGCTTTGAAATTACATGAAAGTTAGCTGGTTTTTTCATTTTTTTTAAGAGATGGGTTCTCACTCTGTCGCCTAGGCTGGAGTGCAGTGGCACAATCATAGCTCACTGTAACCTTGACCTAGTGGCCTCAAGCGACCCTCCCACCTTAGCCTCCAGAAGACCCACAATTACAGGCATGTGACACCACTCCTGGTATGATTTAAAGAAAGTATTAGGCAATTCATGGAGATAGTAGATTGGTAGTTACCAGAGGCCTGGAAGGTTAGAGGGAGGGGAGGCTGAAGGTTAATTAACGGAGACAAGTATAAAGTTAGAAGAAACAAGACCTAGTGTTCAATAGGTCAACAGGGTAACTATCGTTTACATTAATCTATTATACATTTCAAAATAGCTAGAAGATGCCGGGAGCGGTGGCTCACACCTGTAATCCCAGCACTTCGGGAGGCGGAGACAAGCAGATCACCTTAGGTCAGGAGTTTGAGAGTAGCCTGGCCAACATGCCAAAACCCCATCTCTACTAAAAGTATAAAAATTAGCCGGGCATGGTGGCGCACACCTGTAGTCCCAGCTACTCAAGAGGCTGAGGCACGAGAATCGCTGGAACCCGGGAGGCAGAGGTTGTGCTGAGCTGAAAATGCACCACTGCATAGCAGCCTGGGAGACAGTGTCTCAAAAAAAAAAAAAAAAAAAAGCTGACAGAATAATTTGAATGTTCCTAGCATAAAGATAAATATTTAAGGGGATGGATACCTCAATTACCCTTATTTTACTTATTTATTATTTATTTATTTATTTTTGAGACAGTCTCATCCTGTCGCGCCCAGGCTGGAGTGCAGTGGCGCATTCTCGGCTCACTGCAACCTCTGCCTCCTGGGTTCAACTGATTCTCCTGCCTCAGTCTCCCAAGTAGCTAGGATTACAGGCACCTGCTACCACGCCCGGCTAATTTTTTGTATTTTTAGTAGAGCTAGGGTTTCGCCATATTGGCCAAGCTGGTCTTGAACTCTCGACCTCAGGTGATTCACCCGCCTCAGTCTCCAAAAGTGCTGGGATTACAGGCGTGAGCCACTGCACCGGGCCTATTTTATCTATTTATTTATTTATTTATTTAGACAGAGTTTTACTCTTGTCGCCCAGGCTAAGAGTGCAATGGTGTGATCTCGGCTCCCTGCAACCTCCACCTCCCAAGTTCAAGTGATTCTCCTGCCTCTATCTCCAGAGTAATTTTTGTATTTTTTTTTTAGTAGAGATGGGGTTTCACCATGTTGGCCACGCTAGTGTCGAACTCCTGACCTCAGGTGATCCACCTGCCTCAGCCTCCCAAACTGCTAGGATTACAGGCATGAGACCCACTGTGCCCAGCCCTCCCTTATTTTTTATTTTGAGACAGGGTCTCACTCTGTCGCCCAGGCCGGAGCATAGTCGTGCAAACACGGCTCACTGCAGCCTTGACCTCCCAGGCTCAAGCCATCCTCCCACCTCAACCTCTCAAGTAGCTGGGACTACATGTGTGTACCACCACACCCAGCTAATTTTTGTATCTTTTGTAGAGGTGGGAATCTCTCTATGTTGTCCAGGCTTATCTCAAACTCCTGGGATCAAGTGATCCACTCCCACCTTACATACTAAAGAAGTTGGTTTTTGCAGAAAAATCCGCATATCCACCAATAAGGCAGACCATGAACACACGTGGGGCCTCAGCTGGCTGCTCTACACCAGATCTATTTAGTAGTTACACCCGTACACAGGTCCATAGTGCCAGGAACAGGCAGTCAGAGCCCGAGCGCCACAGTCTCTCGCAACAGATACTGGCATGTCACTCTGAACAAAGCTCCCCAAACCCAACTCTGATGAGCTGAAGAGTCAGCACAGGACTCTAGGGCACACCGCCTGGGTTCTAATCCTGATTTGGCTGACTCCAGCCATCGCTCCCCCTCTCCAGACTCTGGTATCCTCTCTGAAATAAGGTTTTAGGTCCTAATGATCTCCCATGTGAACAGCCAAGCAGTTAAGAGCTTGCTTGGGCTGGGCACATTGGCTCACGCTTATAATCCCAGCACTTTGGAATGTCAAAGTGGGAAGACTGCTTGAGCCTAGGAGATCAAGATCAGACTGGGCAACAGAGCAAGACCCCATCATTAAAAAAATAATAAGTAAAGAAAAGAAATGAGGCCGGGTGTGGTGGCTCAAGCCTGTAATCCCAGCACTTTGGGAGGCCGAGACGGGCGGATCACAAGGTCAGGAGATCGAGACCATCCTGGCTGACACGGTGAAACCCTGTCTCCACCAAAAAATACAAAAAAACTAGCCAGACGAGGTGGCGGGCGCCTGTAGTCCCAGCTACTCGGGAGGCTGAGGCAGGAGAATGGCGTGAACCCGGGAGGCGGAGCTTGCAGTGAGCCGAGATCGCGCCACTGAACTGCAGCCTGGGCGACAAGAGTGAGACTCCGTCTCAAAAATCAAAAAAAGAGAACTTGCCTCTGTTGCGAGGAGTGTAGGAAGCTGGCAGTCTCCAGCTATAGCACCTTCCTATCGCTGCAGCATTTGAGCTGAGGCCTGGCCACTTCTGCCCAACACGAGACTCGTTTCATGGGCAGTCTTTGCTCTGAAACTCCCAGAGGGTGGGTCTGTCAGAGCAGCCTCACAGTCAGAGGCTCCTGCTGGTTATTTCTGCAACCTTCCAACCTCATATGTGACATATCTACATTGTGAGCAGAAGGCTCTCCCTACTTTAGCTTTCACAGGTGTCACTCCAATAATCCTCCTGCACCCCTAACACCCTCTCAGGGTCTGCTGACTACAGGAAGAGGGTCCCTAGCCAATGCTGTGTGCCCTGGGGAGGCCAGAGGAAGAGGAGCTGCTTGGGGGACAGCCACACAGGCAGGGGCCTGGAAGAGACTGGACACAGGCAGGGGTTGTGGAAGTGTGAACAGAAGCTTGTTCAAACTAGCCTAGGCCTGTTCGCCCCACTCTGCTCACCTTCAACTCCGACTTCTTCTCTAAGGCCTTGGCGATGACCCTGGCTGCTTCCACGCCCACTGTGTTGCCTTCCAGACGCAGAGCCTCCAAACTGTCAAAGTCTTCAATCTCTTTAATCACATCTTTAGCTGCCAGGGATGGAAGAGCAGAACTTTAGGCTTTTGGAATCACAAACAGCTAAGGTAGGAGAGAGGTTGGCAACCACCCTGCCACTCAACAGTTTATGGTGCACCTACCGTGTGATGAGCCCTGGCTTACAGAGAATCAGGCTCACGGTCCAGAGTACAGAGCTATGCAGATGATTTATCTGTAATGAGTGTTAAAATCAGGCATGTAGAGACCCTTGGGAGCCGAGGGAAAAGAGCAACTGGCGGCTCACAGCAAAGAAGACTGCCAAGTGGGTGGTGTGTGTGGAGCCTCCAAAGATGGGCAATGTACCAGGTCAAGCAGAGAAACGGCACCCAAGCCAGAGAGCCAGCAGGCACGATGGCACAAAGGCCTTCATTGTTAAATGATTTATGTGGGGGGGTGTTTGCTCACTACTGTACTATTTTATTGTGACGAAACATTCCAAACCACCTAAATGTCCATCAAGAGAAGACAGAAGGCCCAGCGCAGTGGCTCACGCCTGTAATCCCAGTACTTTGGGAGGCTAAGGCAGGTGGATTGCTTGAGCTCAGGAGTTTAAGACCAGCCTGGGCAACATGGTGAAACACTGTCTCTACTAAAAATACAAAAATTAGCTGGGCGTGTTGGTGGGTGTTTGTAATCCCAACTATTTGGGAGGCTGAGGCAGGAGCATGTCTTGAACCTGGGAGGAGGAGGGTGCAGTGAGCCAAGATCGTGTCACTGCCCTTCAGCCTGGGAGACAGAGCAAGACTCCATCTTAAAAAAAAAAAAAAAAAAAAAANACATGGTGAAACACTGTCTCTACTAAAAATACAAAAATTAGCTGGGCGTGTTGGTGGGTGTTTGTAATCCCAACTATTTGGGAGGCTGAGGCAGGAGCATGTCTTGAACCTGGGAGGAGGAGGGTGCAGTGAGCCAAGATCGTGTCACTGCCCTTCAGCCTGGGAGACAGAGCAAGACTCCATCTTAAAAAAAAAAAAAAAAAAAAAAGGCCAGGCGCGGTGGCTCAAGCCTGTAATCCCAGCACTTTGGGAGGCCGAGACGGGCGGATCACGAGGTCAGGAGATTGAGACCATCCTGGCTAACATGGTGAAACCCCATCTCTACTAAAAAAATACAAAAAACTAGCCGGGTGAGGTGGCGGGCGCCTGTAGTCCCAGCTACTAGGGAGGATGAGGCAGGAGAATGGCGTAAACCTGGGGGGCGGAGCTTGCGGTGAGCTGAGATCCGGCCACTGCACTCCAGCCTGGGAGACAGAGCAAGGCTCCGTCTCAAAAAAAAAAAAAAAAAAGTCAGGTGTGGTGGTAAATGCCTGTAATCCCAGCATTTTGGGAGGCCAAGGCAGGCGGATCACAAGGTCAAGAGTTCAAGACCAGCCTGATGAACATAGTGAAACCCCATCTTTACTAAAAATACCAAAATTAGCTGGGCATAGGGCACGTGCCTGTAATCCCAGCTACTCAGGAGGCTGAGGCAGGAGAATCACCTGAATCTGGGAGGCAGAGGTTGCAGTGAGCCGAGATCACAACACTGCACTCCAACCTGGGCGACAGAGCAAGACTCTGTCTCAAGAAAAAAAAAAAAAAAAAAAGCCTGGTATGGTGGCATGCACCTGCAGTCTCAGCTAGTTGGGAGACTGAGGTGAGAGGATCAGCTGAGCCTGAGAAGGTGAGGCTGCAGTGAGCCATGATCATGCCATAGCACTCCAGCCAGGGGGACAGAGCAAGACATTGCCCTCTCAAAACAAAACAAACAAAAAAAAGAGACAGACAGGAAGATAGAGAGGAGGACAGAGGTTCACTGTGGCACGTTATATAAATAGTTACACCAGCACTGCTATGTAAGACACAGGTGTTTTTGACTTGGAAAAAACTGTTATAGCAATAAGTGAAAAATTAGGTTACTCAAGCATTTGGTCTGATCACTCTTTAAAAACGTATGCATTCACATATAAATACACATGCACACATGTGCATAAAACAAGGTCCAGAAACATAGAAACCAAATGTTACAGCAGTTCTCTCTAGCTGGTAGGATAATGGGTGATTGTGTGTTTTTCCACTACTTGGAGTAAAATGTTCTCAATATATCAGGTTATACAACAACTTTCAAAGATCTATAATCCCAATTAAAAACAAAATGGGTCGGGTGTGGTGGCTTACACCTGTAATCCCAGCACTTTGGGAGGCCGAGGCAGGCAGATCACCTGAGGTCAAGAGTTTGAGACCACCCTGTCCAATACGATGAAATCCTGTCTCTGACTAAAACTACAAAAATCAGCCGAGCATGCTGCCATGTGCCTGTAATCCCAGCTACTGGGGAGGCTGAGACAGGAGAACTGCTTGAACCTGGGAGGCGGAGGTTGCAGTGAGCCGAGATCAAGACATTGCGCTAAAGCCTGGGCAGCAGCAAAACTCCGTTTCAAAAACAAACAAAATAAAATGAACTCAGCTATGTACAGGGAAAAAAAAAAAAAAAAAGACTAGGCTGGGCGCAGTGGCTCACGCCTGTAATCCCAGCACTTTGGGAGGCCAAGGTAGGCAGATCATGAGGTTAGGAGTTCAAGACCAGCCTGGCCAACATGATGAAACCCCGTCTCTACTAAAAATAGAAAAATTAGCTGGGCATGGTGGCGCATGCCTGTAATCCCAGCTGCTCGGGAGGCTGAGGCACAATTGCTTGAACCGGGACCCAGGAGGTGGAGGTAGCAGTGAGCGAGATCTTGTCACTGCACTTCAGCCTGGGCTACAGAGCGAGAGCGTCTCAATGACAAAAAAAAGACTATGCGCTAGAAATAAAATGTCCTGAAATTAACAGTTGTTATATCCCTGGGGTTATATGAAAGTGAGAATATGTTTTTTTCCCTGTTCTTTGAATGTTTCTGTATTCTATAATAAACCTGCATTAATCGTATAATCTGAACAAAACCAACTTACATGAAGCAAAAAGCTGAGTCTGGCTGGTACAGGATGGAGTAGGGTGACATGTGGGAGGGAGAGACAGAGATGGGTATGGGAAATAAAGTTTGAACTTGACCTTCTGGTCAAGAAGGTCTTGAGAAAGGACTTACAACCTATTAGGGGTTCCCTAAGAAGTTGCCAAGGTGGGTCAAGTTTCCCTGGTTGGGCCAGAACCCAAGGATGCCTCTGATGCAGGTACCTTCACTTCCAGATGCCAGGGGATTCAGGGTTGGTCAGTGCCAGCCAAGCCTTGGCAAGGGATGAAAAGACTTCCTGGGTGCTCTTAAGGTAAAAGTGAGGCCTCTCCCTGCCTTACTTCCCAGAGCCTTTTCACAGAGTATATTCACATTTTGCCTTCACTTAGTTACCTGGGTACATCATTCCTATTCCAGATTTGCTACTTCTTAGGGACTGGGTAAGTTGGGCACCCCTGGGGACTTACAAAATGGGAGACACCACATCCAGCCTGTGCTGGGAGAGCAAAGAAGTTAACTGGATGAATTTCAGAGCCAGCCAAACTCGAGTTTTCTTTTTTTTTTAAGACAGTCTCGTTCTGTCACCGAGGCTGGAGTACAGTGGCCCAATCTCGGCTCACTACAACCTCCACCTCCCGGGTTCAAGCAATTCTCCTGCTTCAGCCTTCCAAGAGTAGCTGGGATTACAGATGTCCACCACCGCGCCTGGCTAATTTTTGTACTTTTAGTAAAGACAGGCTTTCTCCATGTTGGCCAGGCTGGTCCGGAACTCCTGACCTCAGGTGATCTGCCCATCTCGGCCTCCCAAAGTGCTGGGATTATAGGCGTGAGCCACTGCACCTGGCCCAAACTTGAGTTCTAATCCCAGCTCCACTCATTAAAGCTGTGCCCTTAGGCATGTCATACCACCTCCCTAAACCTCAGTTTTCTAATCTGCAAAATGGAAATACAATCCATCTCAAGGGATTTTGTGAAGATAAACTGAGATACTATTTATCTGGCACTTAATACCCTTATCTGACACAGTATTCAATAAATGGCATTTAGTATCAAATCCATGTTTCCTAAGCGAAGCTCAATGTCTAATTAGAAGCACAGGAATAGGGATTTCACTGGACCTCTGTGAAAGTCCTAGCTCTGCTATTTATCAAATGTATGACCTTGGCCAAGTTACTTAAGTTTCCTAAATCCTTTTTTCTCATTTATAAAACAGCAACATTCCTATCTATCTCCCACAAGGGTGATGCAAGCATCAAAAGTGATAAACAAGGTCAAAGTGGGTGGATCACCTGAAGTCAAGAATTTGAGACCAGTCTGGCCAACATGACAAAACCCAGTCTCTATTAAAAATACAAAAATAGGCCAGGCGCGGTGGCTCACGCCTGTAATCCCAGCACTTTGGGAGGCCGAGGCGGGAGGACCACGAGGTCAGGAGATCGAGACCGTCCTGGCTAACACGGTAAAACCCCGTCTCTACTAAAAATACAAAAAATTAGCCGGGCGTGGTCGTGGGTGCCTGTAGTCCCAGCTATTCGGAAGGCTGAGGCAGGAGAATGGTGTGAAGTCGGAGGCGGAGCTTGCAGTGAGCTGAGATAGCGCCACTACACTCCAGCCTGGGTAAGAGAGCGAGACTGTCTCAAAAAGATAAAAAAAAAAGAACACAAAATAGGGGCCGGGCATGGTGGCTCATGCCTATAATCCCAGCATTTTGGGAGGCCGACGTGGGCAGATCATGAGGTCAGGAGATCAAGACCATCTTCGCTAACACGGTGTAAACCCCATCCCTACTAAAAATACAAAAAAATTAGCTGGGCGTGGTGGTGGGCGCCTGTACTCAGGAGGCTGAGGCAGGAGAAAGGTGTGAACCTGGGAGGCATAGTTTGTAGTGAGCTGAGATCGCGCCACTGCACTCCAGCCTGGGTGACAAAGCAAGACTCTGTCTCAAAAAAAAAAAAAGAAAAAAAAAAATACAAAACTAGGCTGAAGGCCAGGCACAGTGGCTCATGCCTATAATCCCAGCACTTTGGGGGCTGAGGTGGGTGAATCACCTGAGGTCAGGAGTTCAAGACCAGCCTGTCCAACATGGTAAAACCCCATCTCTACTAAAACACAAAAAAAGAAAATTAGCTGGACATGGTGGTACACACCTGTAGTCCCAGCTACCTGCCTGGGAGGCTGAGGCATGAGAATTGCTTGAACCCAAGAAGCAGAGGTTAAAGTGAGCTGAGATCGCACCACTACACTCCAGCCTGGGCAACAGAGCAAGACTATGTCTCAAAAAAAAAAAAAAAAATTTGCCGGGCGTGATGGTGCGTGCCTGTAGTCCCAGTTACTTGGGAGGCTGAGGCAGGAGAATCGCTTGAACCTGGGAGACAGAGGTTGCAATAAGCCAAGATCGTACCACTACACTCCAGCCTGGGTGACAGAGCGAGACTCATATAAAAAAAAAAAAAAAAAAGCCAGGTACAGTGGCTCACGCCTGTAATCCTAACACTTTGGGAGGCCAAGGCAGGCAGATCACCTGAGGTCAGGAGTTCAAGAGCATCCTGACCAATATGGAAAAACCCTGTCTCTACTAAAAATACAAAAATTAACCAGGTATGGTGGCACATGCCTGTAATCCCAGCTACTCAGGAGACTGAGGCAGGAGAATCGCTTGAACCCGGGACGGCAGAGGCTTGCAGTGAGCCGAGATCGCGCCACTGCACTCTAACTGGGTGACAGAGCCAGACTCCGTCTCAAAAAATAAATAAATAAATAAAAGTGATAAACGCACAGGGAGGAAGTTTATAAATGTTAAGGCCTTATGGAGATGTTAGGAACATGCATCACCACGCTCCCAGCTATCCAAGGACTCAAGCAGCCTCTGACCTGGGGAGGAGAACAAGGCTGCCTACACAACATGACAACCAGGCATGTCCAAACCAGTTCCCCTGGTTGGGCCAGAATCCCAGGAGGCCTCACTTGTCACAGGTGCCTTCATTTGCTGGTGCCAGGGGATTCAGGGTTGGTCAGTGGCAGCCAAGCCTTGACAAGGGATGAAAAGATAGGGTCTGCGCTCTGGTTCCTAGTTTTCTGTGGTTACAGTACCTGTATACACACAGACAGCCATCCCTCTCCCAGGTACATCTGGCTGCATGAACCAGCATCTCCCAAGAGGGCCCAGGTTGTCTTAATGCAGCTCCAGCACAGCCTCAGCTCTGGGGAAAGCTGCACCTATTCCCAGGCCTGCCTGAGATCATGGGAGTAAAGGGCAGGGGTGGGAGAACACCAGATGTGAAGTCAGAGTCAGAGGCTGTATCTTGGGACTGGCACTAACTGTGGCCCCTCATTACCTACCATCCCCTCCTGAGAAAGAAAGGGCAGGGCACAAAGGGATGCCCACTGCAAACAGGCAAAGCACAGGGGAGCTTGCTCATGGGCAAATGATCTCTGAGCCTCATTGTTAGAAGGGGTCCAATGACACCTCACAGAGTTGCTGGGACAAATAATGGAGACAATGTAGCAGAAAGAGCCTGACAACCAGTAAGAGTTCAGTACACTCCCTTTCCTCCCCTGGACACAGCAGTGCGCAACTTCCAGAAACTCACCATCTTCTGCAGTGTTGAGTTTGAGGCTCTTGCCCTTGAAACTCAGCTGTCCCCCGGCCACCTGAGTCTTGGCCAGTGTCTCTGCCAACTTGGCAATGTCTTCCGAGGCCATGCTGACTACGCTGGTGGGCTCCCCTGGAGATCTGCAGACTGAAGAGGCAATAAGAAAAAGGAGTCTCCTGGGGCCCCTGGTTGGGGGGCAGGGTAGGACATCAGCCATCTCAGGAGTCTGACCCTACCTCCCCTGCTATGGAGACCCTAGAGCTAAACCACTGGAAGAAAGGAAAACAGCATCAGAGAACGAACAGTTCCAGAAGGTGCAGGAGGTAGTAAGAGAACAGAAAAATCATGTTTTAGCCTATAAGGAGCTACCATCTCATTACAAGTCCTCCTCTGCCAAACTGCCGCAGCTGGGATGCCCAGCAACGCCATGTGAGCTGCCCATTTCCTGGACCCCTTCAGTGAATGGCAGTCAAGTCCCAAACCAAAGGCTGCAGAGTCTGGCCCAAGCACACACCTGCTTGAGCATCTTGGCTCCTAGCTGCTTGAGGGTCACATTCCTCAAACAGGACACAGATGGCTATGGGATCCAGATCATCCATCCCAGAGAATGCCCCACAACCACGCTGGCATGACTCTGGGGTGGAGCACCGGGGTCAGCCCCACTGCACGTCTGGTTTCAATCCTGGCCGGGAGACTAGGCAGGCCACGGTGGCCTCTCAGGGTTTTCTAGGTCAGAGATTGCCACATCACAACAGCTACCATCATAATAGGACAGGGACAGGGCAGCCACCCATGAAGCCCTACTATACCCAAGTTTACCAGGGGATTTGGTTGGAAATGGGGTTGATGAGCCTCACTGTTTATAGTCAGGAGTGCTGGTAAAAGAAGTAAAGCTGGCCAGGTGCAGTGGCTCACACCTGTAATCCCAGCACATTGGGAAGCTGTGGTGGGAAGATCGCTTGAGCCCCGCAGCTGAAGCTGGGTAACATGGCAAAATTCCATCTCCATTAAAATAAATAAATAAATAAATAAATAAATAAATAAATAAATAAATAAAATTAGCGGGGGATGGTGGTGTGCACCTGTAATCCCAGCTACTGGGGAGGCTGAGGTGGAAGGATTGCTTGAGCCCAGGAGACAGAGGCCACAGTGAGCCATGATCTCACCACTGCACTCTAGCCTGGGTGACAGAGTAAAACCCCGTCTCAAAAAAATAAAATAAAAATAAAAATTAGCTGGATGTGGTGGCACGTGCCTGTAGTCAGTCTCATCTACTGGAGAGGCTGAGGCAGGAGGATCACTTGAGCCCAGGAGTTCAAAGCTACAGTAAGCTATGACTGTGCCACTGCACTCCAGCCTGGGTAACAGCGGGAGACTCTATCTCTAAAAGTAACTAAATAAATTAAAGAATTTTTTTTTTTTTTTTTTTGAGACGGAGTCTCACTCAGCCACCCAGGCTGGAGCACAGTGGCACAATCTCGGCTCACTGCAAGCTCCATCTCCTGGGTTCATTCCATTCTCCTGAATCAGCCTCCTGAGTAGCTGGGATTACAGGCACCCGCTACCATGTCCAGCTAATTTTTTTGTATTTTTAGTAGAGACGAGGTTTCACCATGTTAGCCAGGATGGTCTCGATCTCCTGACCTCGTGATCCACCCACCTCGGCCTCCCAAAGTGCTGGGATTACAGGCGTGAGCCACCGTGCCCAGCCAATAAATGAGAATTTTTAAAACAACAAGTAAACCTTTGAGAACTCCTGCGCCTGCTCATGGTACTCCAGCTTTACTTGGAGTACATGTGAGATTAAACGTCTCATGTGTACTGCCTGTCAATTGAAGCCAGCTATATTAGACAGGAACGTGGAACATCACTACATATTTGTATAGTGTTTACTTTGTGGTATGAATAAATGCATCTGTGAGATGCTCCAAAAAAAGAGGAGAAACAGCAAGTAATCAGGACAGCCCAAGGAAGCAGATATGAGGGGCAGAACTAGGGGGTGCTATCCAAAAGGCCTCCTCCTACAGCCTCCTCATTCTCAGATACAGATGTGACACCCTGAATCCTGCCACCCCTAGGCTTCCTCTGGGTTCAAACTTATCACCCTGGTTTGTCTATGTCTTTATCAATAAGCATGAATTATTATTCTGGGTAAGGTGTCCACTCATTTATTCTTTTTTTTTTTTTTTTTTTTTTTTAGACGGAGTCTGGCTCTGTCACCCAGGCTGGAGTGCGGTGGCCGGATCTCAGCTCACTGCAAGCTCCGCCTCCCGAGTTTACACCATTCTCCTGCCTCCGCCTCCCAAGTAGCTGGGACTACAGGCGCCCGCCTCGTCGCCTGGCTAGTTTTTTTTTGTATTCTTTAGTAGAGACGGGGTTTCACCGTATTAGCCAGGGTGGTCTCGATCTCCTGACCTTGTGATCCGCCCGTCTCGGCCTCCCAAAGTGCTGGGATTACAGGCTTGAGCCACCGCGCCCGGCCACTCATTTATTCAACAAAACATTTGAGTATTACTGTGTGCTGGATATTGTTTCAGGTAACAGGAGTATAGCAGCAAAGGAAACATAAATCTTGACCTCTTGAAGCATGTGTGCTAAATGACACATTTAGTATGTGATTAAAAAAAATGGGAGTGGTGGCTCATGGCTGTAATCCCAGCACTTTGGGAGACCAAGGCAGGTGGATCACAAGGTCAGGAGTTCGAGACCAGCCAGGCCAACGTGGTGAAACCCCGTCTCCACTAAAAATGCAAAAATTATCTGGGCGTGGTGATGTGTCCCTGTAGTCCCAGTTACTCAGGAGGTTGAGGCAGGAGAATTGCTTGAACCCAGGAGGCAGAGGTTGCAGTGAGCCAAGATCGCGCCATTGCACTCCAGCCTGGGCGACAGAGCAAGACTCTGTCTCAAAACAAACAAACAAACAAACAACAACAACAAAAAGCCATTATTAGGAAATAGTTAAATAAAGATGTCAGGGATTGGACCATGCACACATCTGGGGGAACACGATTCCTGCAAAGGGAACAGCAAATTCAATGGCTCTTGTACGGGCAGAGGGTTGGAGGAACTGCAATAGGGCCAGTGGGGCTGAAGCAGAGAGAGAGAGGAAAAAAAGGAGTTAAGAGACGAGAGAGTTAACAAGGGGCCCAAGTCATAAAGGCCATTTGAAGAACAGTGGCTTTCGCTGTAAGTGACAAGGAAAGTCACTGAAGTTTCTAGCAGAGACAGATGTCATTTGACCTATGTTTTGACAGAATCACTCTACTTGCCACACAGAGCCTGGCATTCAGAAGGTGCTCAAGAAATGACCAGTTGAAACTGCATAAAAATTAACCAAGCCAGGTGCGGTGGCTCACGCCTATAATCCCAGCATTTTGGGAGGCTGAGACGGGCAGATCACCTGAGGTCGGGAGTTCGAGACCAGCCTGTCCAACATGGTGAAACCCCGTCTCCACCAAAAATACAAAATTAACTGGGCGTGGTGGCACATGCCTGTAATCCCAGCTACTCAGGAGGCTGAGGCAGGAGAATCACTTGAACCCGGGAGGCAGATGTTGGGGCAAGCCGAGATCGTGGCATTGCACTCTAGCCTGAGCAACAAGAGTGAAACTCCGTCTCAAAAAAAAAGAATTAACCAGAGTCGGGTGCAATGGCTCACTCTTGTAATCCCAGCATTTCCAGAGGCTGAGGTGGGCGGATCGACTGAGCCCAGGAGTTAGAAACCAGCCTGGGTATGTGCTGAAACGGTCTCCACTAAAAATACAAAAACTAGCCGGGTGTGGTGGCGGGTGCCTGCAGTCCCAGCTACTTGAGGGGTAAGGTGGGAGGATCACTTGAGCCCTGGAGGTGGAGGCTGTAGTGTGCTGAGAGCTTGCTACTGCACTTCTGGAGACCCTGTTTCAAAAAAAAAAATTAACGAGAAACCAGCGCAGTGCAGTGGCTCACACCTGTAATTACAACACTTTGGGAGGCTAGGCGGGAAGATCACTTTAGACCTGGAGTTCGAGACAAGTCTGGGCAACAGAATGAGACCCTGTCCCCAAAGAAAAATTTAAAAATTAGCCAGGTGTGATGGCACCTGTAGTCCCCATGAGTTGGGAAGTTGAGGTGGGAGGATCGCATGAGCCCAGGAAGCCGAGGCTGCAGTTCAGCGGTGACTGTTCCACTACACTCAAGCCTGGGTGACAGAGGGAGATCCTGTCTCTAAAAAGATTAAAAAAAAAGTTAAAGAAAAACCAACAAAAAATTAACCTGAAACCCCAGCATCTCTTGCAGTTCTGAGATGCGACAATCTGAGGGTAAAAGGTGGTGGTGAAGCCTCCAAATAGAATAGGGACAGAACTTCTCAGCTGAAAGGGGGCCTATTCCTCAGTCCAAGAGAGAGCCAGACAAAGAGATGCACTCCTCCACACACACTTTATAGACCAAGAAACTGGAGCACAGAAACGTGAATTGATTTGTCCAAGGTCAGCAAAGGGTCAGCACCAGAGCAAAAGCAAAGGGTTAATAAAGAAACCTCCCCTCCCCGCTCCGCAGCAGCGTCGGAGACTTTCTGAGGTGAGATGCATGCTCCTGCAATGCATCAGTGACTCACATCGATTCCAGGGACAGCGGCGCCAGCCCGGGCCCCCCGTTGGCGTGGGCCTGTTGGGAGGCGGCGCCGCGGGAGCGACTCGCGAATACAGGCCGCAAATGACAGGCGGGCGGCGCGGGAGACCCATCTGGAATCCCCGGCGGACTCGCACCGCCTCCGGTTGACAACGATGCTAATATGAGACGCCACTGCTAGCAGCTGCAGGCTGAGCTGCTCCGGCGAGTCAGACGCCCTTTAAGCCTCGGTTTCCCCATTTGTGAAAGGAGCCAGCGCCGCCCAACAACCCCACTCCCACCGCCACCGCGGGGCGCTAGGCCATCGAAGACTTAGTGAAGAAGGCCGAGGGAGCAGGCAGAAGGCGCACAGGGGCGCCACGCCCTCCTCGCCCCGCACCCCTCTTCCAGGCAGGTGACTGTGAAAGGAAAGGGACCCTGACTCTACCGTAAACAGGCGGCGCCGCCGCGTGGGGGTAACCGAGCACGCGCCTCCGCCCGGTGGGGCGGGGACGGATTTAGGGTCCGGGTCAGGCCGGGGTCGCCACCTCCGGGTCCAGCGGTCCAGATGTCCAGCTGGCTCGTCTGTCAGCTCTTTCGCGCTCCCGGCCTCACGCGCTTCCAGCACCACCTGCTCTCCGCACCGCGGCGGATGATGGCGGAGGAGGAGGATTTTGAAAGCCGGCAGTTTCTTTGCTTCGATTTGATTTGTTCGAGGCCCAGGCCGGCTTGCCCTCGCCCCGCACGCGCGGCCTCTCGGGTAGGGTAGTCCCGTTCCCCAGCTGGGGGCGCGACGGGGCGCGCGCCGTGAACTACCCGTCCCATGGCGCACCGCGCGCAAGGCGTCCCCCGCCGCCCTCCTCTTCCCCCTCCCCTGGCGGCTTCTGGCTCTTTCTCGCAGAGACCGCAGGGCGGTGTTCAGCCGGGAGCACCCAGAGACTACAATTCCCGGAATGCGTTGCACCCAGGTCCCTCAGCTCTTCCGGAAAGGTTTTGTTCGCGTAACTTTGTTGACACATGTACTGCTGGCTGCTGGGTCTCTTCCGCAAGACACAGGTATCCATTTGCCGAAAGAAAGTGTTCTTTTCCGTCCCATGAAACTGAAAGGGCATTCGAAGGCTTCCACATAAATATGCACAAATTACCTGATAATTAAAAAGGGGAAATAGTAACTATCGTAGAGAAACTGCAGACACCGCTTGAACGGCCACGTTAACATCAACAGCAGGACAAGCTGACATTCATCGCACGCTTTCTGTGTGATGCACTGAGAAAAACACGGCGTCACCGTCCGGTCTACAACCTTAGTCTAATCACGAGAAACCCAAGCTGAGGGACACGGTACAGAATAACTGATCTGTACCCTTCCCGAAATGTTTGTATAATGTTAGACAAAGAAAAACTGAGAAACTGTTGCCGATTACAGGAAACGAAAAAGACAACTGAATGCAATACATCGTCCTGGATCGGATCCTGGGTGGGGATTGCTATAAAGGACAATACTGAAACAGCAAAATTTGATTGTATATTAGATAATAGTATTGTATCAATGTTGAATTTATTAATTTTGATTATGGTACGGGGTTATGTAAGAGACTGCCCTTGTTCTTGGGGAAAAATGCTGAAATAATTAGGGACATAAAGGACATGATGTCAGCAACCTTTATGGTTAAGAAATACACATATACATAGAGAAAGCAGAGACACAAATGTGGCAAAATGTTAGTTAATCTAGTTGAAGGATATGGGAGTTCTTTGAACCTTTTTGCAACTTTTCTGCAGGTTTGAATTTAAGCATAAAACACAAACAGCGTTTTTTTTTTTTTTTTTTTTGAGACGGAGTTTCACTCTTGTTGCCCATCTCGGCCTCCCAAAGTATTGGGATTATAGGCGAGAGAGTTGGAGACCAGCCTGGGCAACATGGTCAAACCCTGTCTCGACAAAAAATACAAAAATGAGTTGGACATGATGGTGCATGCCTGTAGTCTCAGCTAAGGGACTGAGGCAGGAGGATCTCGAGCCTGGGAGCTTGAGGCTGCAGTGAGCCATGATCGCACCACTGCATTTCAGCCCTGGCGACAGAGCAAGACCTTGTCTCAAAAACTTAAAAAAAAAAAAAAAAAGTTAAACAGATCATGCAGGCTGGGCGCGGTGGCTCATGCCTGTAATCTCAGCACTTTGGGAGGCAGAGGCGGGCGGATAACCTGAGGTCAGGAGTTTGAGACCATCCTGACCGACATGGAGAAACCCGCCTCTACTAAAAATTCAAAATTAGCCAGGCATGGTGACACATGCCTGGAATCCCAGCTACTCAGGAGGCTGAGGCAGGAGAATTGCTTGAACCTAGGAGGCAGAGGTTGCAGTGAGCCAAGATCGTGCCATTGCACTCCAGCCTGGGCAACAGAGCAAGACTCCGTCTCAAAATACATAAATGAATAAACAGATCATGCCATATCCTTTTACACACAGCTCATTTAATCTTCACCACCAAAAGGGAAGTGGGCATCATTACCACCCTTCCCAGCTCAGAGATGAGAAAACTGAAGCTCTAGACAGAGGGTAACTCTCCCATTTCTCAAAGTTCCTGAGATGTGGATCCTCTTTCCACCTTCCCTCTCCTACAAGGCCCATGTCAAATGCTACTTCATGAGTCTTTCCCTCCGGCAGGTGCCCACAGCAAGATGCAAAGCACCACAGCAATTGGCCTGGGGCTCTGGGGCTCTTGGACAGAGTTAACACTGTTCTTGGCCTGGGAGGGTCTGGGGAGGAGGCGCTGTATCCATCTGGGCAGCATCTTCTCTGGGCCAGGCCTGTCATAGGTGCTTGAGGTTTCCCCATTTGAACCAGATACTAGTCAGATTACCGGATGTTTGCTTAAAATGAGTCACAGGCCTCATGCTATTCCTGTGCTGCTTCCAGCTAGGACTGATCAAATCAGTCTGGATTTTCCTTGGGGTGATCTGCAGGCTCCCTTTTCCAAATTTACTTCTTGAGACTTTCCTTAGTCTGCGCACAGAGACCTCCCAAAGGGAAGAGGAAGGTGGGCAGGGGAACATCTTAGCTGATGGGTCTTGGGATTTTTGGAACTGGAAGGGAATTCTTAGACACCGGAAATTCAGTGGCCTTCAAGGCCTAGGAGGTAACAGGAAGTCATGGGGCTTGGCGCGGCTTGGTGGGGCTTGGGGGGATTCATGGGGAGTTGGAGAGTGGATGTTCTGCCTGAAGGTGTTCACATTCGAAGCTAAAAATCACAAACTCAGCCTGACAGCACCCCCTAGCAATCTGGATTATGTCACTCCTGTATCCTGATTTTTTTTTTTTTTTTTTTTTTTTTTTTTTTTTTTTTTTTTTTTTTGAGATGGAGTCTCGCTCTGTTGCTCAGGCTGGAGTGCAGTTGTGCGATCTCAGCTCACTGCAACCTCCGCCTCCCAGGTTCACGCGATTCTCCTGCCTCAGCCTCCAGAGTAGCTGGGACTACAGGTACACGCCACCACGCCCAGCTAATTTTTGTACTTTTAGTAGAGACGGGGTTTCACCATATTGGCCAGAATGGTCTCAAACTCCTGACCTGGTGATCCGCCTACTCGGCCTTCCAAAGTGCTGGGATTACAGGCGTGAGCCACCGTGCCCGGCCTCCTGATTCTATCTTAAACCTCTTTACAAATGGGGAGACTGGGGTTTGAAAAGGAACAGGGGGTTTGCCCAAGGGTACCCAGCAAGTCAGGAGAATCAAGAATCATCACTGTTTCTGGCTGGGCACGGTGGCTCATACCTGTAATCCCAGCACTTTGGGAGGCCAAGGTGGGTGGATCATCTGAGGTCAGGAGTTCGAGACCAGCCTGGCCAACATGGTGAAACCCCGTCTCTACTAAAAATACAAAAAATTAGCTGGGCATGGTGGCGGACACCTGTAATCCCAGCTACTCGGGAGGCTGGGGCAGGAGAATCTCTTCAACTTGAGAGGCGGAGGTTGCAGTGAGTCAAGATCACGCCATTGCACTCCAGCCTAGGCAACAAGAGCAAAGTTCTGCCTCAAAATAAAAAAAAAAAAAAAAACCACTGTTTCAAAGCAAAACCCTCACTCAAACCCCGCCCTCCCGGGTTCCCGCCATTCTCCTGCCTCAGCCTCCCGTGTAGCTGGGACTACAGGCACCCGCCACCACGCCCGGCTAATTTTGTATTTTAGTAGAGACAGGGTTTCACCGTGTTAGTCAGGATGGTCTTGATCTCCTGACCTCGTGATCCGCCCATCTCGGCCTCCCAAAGTGCCGGGATTACAGGCGTGAGCCACCGCGCCCGGCCCCAGCTTTCTCTTTCAAGTTATCACCTGAGAGCTAGTCTGCCTGGCCCAAGAAGTGTAACCATAGCCTTTGACAAATGGATGGTGTCATCCAAAGCTATCTTGTTCCTTATTTCAACAAGTGAAGAATTCAGACCCAAGTTACAGTTTGACTTACACATGAGACAAGGCTGGGCACGGTGACTCACAACCAGCTGTAATGCAAGCACTTTGGGAGGCCAAGGCAGGAAGAGTGCTAGAGCCCAGGATTTGAGACCAGCCTGGGCAACATAGTGAGACCCTGTCTCTGTTAAAAACAATTAGCCAGGCATGGTGGTACATACTTGGAGTCCCAGCTACTAGGGAGGCTGATGCAGGAGGATCCTTGAGCCCAGAAGGTGGAGGTTGGTTGCAATGAGCCATGGTCAGGCCACTGCACTCCAGCCTGAATGACAGAAAAAGACCCTGTCTCAAAGAAAAAAGGAGAGAGAGAGAGAGGAAGAGAATAGAAGCCAGGTCTCTAGGGTCCTTTTCTATTATTATTATTATTTTTTATTTATTATTATTATTATGTTTTTTGAGA
>NW_016804726.1:1257080-1277767 GCF_001698545.2 Rhinopithecus bieti
TTTTTTGATGGAGTCTCACTCTGTCGCCCAGTCTGGGATGCAGTGGCACAATCTTGGCTCACTGAGAGGAGGTTCTCTTGAACCTCTGCCTTCTGGGTTCAAGAGATTCTCCTGCTTCAGCCTCCTGAGTAGCTGGGATTACAGGCATGTGCCACGATGTCTGGCTACTTTTTGTATTTTTATTTTATTTTACTTTTAATTTATTTTTAAATTTTCATTTGTTTATTTTTCTTTTTTTCAGACAGAGTGTCGCTCTTGTTGCCCAGGCTGGAGTGCAGTGGCATGATCTTGTCTCATTGCAACCTCCACCCCCCAGGTTCAAGTGATTCTCCTGCCTCAACCTCCTGAGTAGCTGGGATTACAGGCATGTGCCACCATGCCTGGCTAATTTTGTATTTTTAGTAGAGATGGGGTTTCTCCATGTTGGTCAGGCTGGTCTCAAACTCCTGACCTCATGACCCACCTGCCTTCGCCTCCCAAAGTGCTGGGATTACAGGCACGAGCCACCACGCCCGGCCACACCTGGCTAATTTTTTTTTGTTGTTGTTGTTGTTTTGAGACCAAGTCTTGCTCTGTTGCCCAGGCTGGAGTGCAATAGTGTGATCTCCGCTCACTGCAATCTCTGCTTCCCAGGTTCAAGCTATTGTCCTGTCTCAGCCTCCTAAGTAGCTGGGATTACAGGTGTGCGCCACCACACCTGGCTAATTTTTGTATTTTTAGTAGAGATGGGGTTTCAACATGTTAGTCAGGCTGGTCTCAAACTCCTGACCTCAGGTGATCCGCCCACCTTGGCCTCCCAAAGTTCTGGGATTATAGGCGTGAGCTACCATGCCCAGCCTTGGCCTCCTAAAGTGCTGGGATTACGGGCATGAGCCACCGCGCCTGCCAATTTTTTGTATTTTTTGCAGAGTTAAGGTTTTGTCATGTTGCCCAGGCTGGTCTCAAACTCCTGGGCTCAAGTGATCTGCCCACTTCGGCCCCCCAGTGTTGGGATTTTGGGTAAGCCACCATGCCCCATCGAGTACAGTACTCATATTACCCCGGTCTTAGTCACCTCAGGCTGCTATGACAAATACCATAGACTGGATGGCTTAAGCAGTAGCCATCTCACTGATCTGGGGGCTGGAAGTCCAAGACCAGGGTCCCAGCATGGTGAGGTTGTTGGTGAGGGCCACCTTTCTGGTTTATAGATGGCTGCTTTCTTGCTGTATCCTCACCTGGCAGAGAGAGAGATCATCTCCCCAGTGTCTCTTATAAGAGCACTAATTCCATTCATCAGGGCTCCATTTTCATGACCTAATTATCTCCCAAAGTCCCCACCTCCTAATACCATCAAATTAGGGATTAGAGATTCAACATACGAATTTTTTTTTTTTTTTTTTTTTTGAGATGAAGTCTCGCTGTGCCACCCAGGCTGGAGTGCAGTGGCGCGATCTCAGCTCATTGCAACCTTTACTTCCCAGGTTCAAGCAATTCTCCTGCCTCAGCCTCCCAAGTAGCTGGGACTACAAGCATGTGCCACCATGCCCGGCTAATTTTTGTATTTTCAGTAGAGACGGGGTTTCACCACATTGGCCAGGCTGTTCTCAAACTCCTGACCTCAGGTGATCCACCCACCTTGGTCTCCCAAAGTTCTGGGATTACAGGCATGAGCCATCACACCCGGCCCAACATATGAATTTTGATGAAACACAGACATTCAGTCCATAGCACCCCCAATTTACAATGAGGAAAAGGAAACCTAAGCCTCAAGTTTTTTGTACGTTTTCAGATCCCTTCGCTAACCCCAAATTAAGATTCCTGCCTGAAGGGCTAGAACCTGGGACCATGCTGGAGCTGTGGAGACCTGGGGCCTGGGAGTGAATGTTTGCTGAGTGAATGAATAAGCCCCGCACGTGGTTGCAACCAAGGTTGCCTTGCACTCAGGCTCTCCTCAGAGATAAGCCTGATGCAGAATGTGCTCATCGAAAAAGGGATAAACAAATGATGTACGTACCTATCAGTTCCTCAGTTAGGAGCATGAGCCTCTGACTCCCTTTCTCCAGTGAGGCAATCACATGACAGCCCCTAGATGTCCATGTCGTGCTGTGGTCATGCCTTATAAGCGCACAAGCCCGGGACTGAATCCCACCTCTGCCTCTTTCTTAGCTTTGTGACCTTGATCAAGTCACAGAACTGTTTTGTTTCTGTTCCTATCTGAAAAAGGGTAAAAAACAATCCCTATCTTACAGGTGGTTTTTTTTTTTTTTTTTAATGGAGTCTCACTCTGTTGCCCAGGCTGGAGTGCAGTGGCATGGTCTCAGCTCAATGAAACCTCCGCTTCCTGGGTTCAAGTGATCCTCCTGCCTCAGCCTCCTGAGTAGCTTGGAATACAGGTGCCCACCACCACACCTGGCTAATTTTGTGTTTTTTTTGTAGAGACAGGGTTTCACTATGTTAGCCAGGCTGGTCTCGAACTCCTGACCTTAGGTGATCCACCTACCTCGGCCTCCCAAAGTGCTAGGATTTCAGATGTGAGCCACTGTGCCCAGCTACAGGGTTTTTGAGAGGGTAAAAGAATCAACAGAGGCAACGTGTTTGGCTCATAGTAAAGAAGCAGTGGCTGTTACTGCTATTTCAGCTTTAACGTGGGGACACAGAGCACACTGTNTTTTTTTTAATGGAGTCTCACTCTGTTGCCCAGGCTGGAGTGCAGTGGCATGGTCTCAGCTCAATGAAACCTCCGCTTCCTGGGTTCAAGTGATCCTCCTGCCTCAGCCTCCTGAGTAGCTTGGAATACAGGTGCCCACCACCACACCTGGCTAATTTTGTGTTTTTTTTGTAGAGACAGGGTTTCACTATGTTAGCCAGGCTGGTCTCGAACTCCTGACCTTAGGTGATCCACCTACCTCGGCCTCCCAAAGTGCTAGGATTTCAGATGTGAGCCACTGTGCCCAGCTACAGGGTTTTGAGAGGGTAAAAGAATCAACAGAGGCAACGTGTTTGGCTCATAGTAAAGAAGCAGTGGCTGTTACTGCTATTTCAGCTTTAACGTGGGGACACAGAGCACACTGTGACAACATGGGACTGACAACATGGGGCTTCCCAGAAAACCTACTGATGCCAGCCTCCTGGCCCTTCTCTTTTCTTTTCTTTCTTTCCTTCTTTCTTCCTTCTTTCTTTCTTTCTTTTCTTTCTTTTTTTTTTTTTTTTGGGACAGAGTCTCACTCTGTTGCCCAGGCTAGAGTGCAGTGGTGCGATCTCAGCTCACTGCAAGCTCCACCTCCCGGGTTCACGCCATTCTCCTGCCTCAGCCTCCTGTGTAGCTGGGACTACAGGCACTCGCCACCATGCCCGGCTAATTTTTTGTATTTTTAGTAGCGACAAGACTTCACTGTGTTAGCCACAATGGTCTTATCTCCTGACCTGGTGATCCACCCGCCTCGGCCTCCCAAAGTGCTGGGATTACAGGCGTGAGCCACTGCGCCCAGCCTCCTTTCAGCCCTTTTCTCCAAGCATCCTCACCTCTGGTTGGGGTCTTTTAGGCAGCCCAAACAATTGAACAAGTTGGTACCAACTTGAAGAGATAGGAGGCTGGTGTCCCGCTGAATGCCCGTTGAATGATGGACAGTCCTCTTCAAGGTTATGTGTTCGTTATTTCACCAGCAACCTGGGGTGGTGGAATCACCAGACCATTTGCCACCTAGTCCACTTGAGGCAAAATGCAGCAATCCAACTGGCCTCAGCATCCTCATCGATGACATGAGAATGATAACCATGGTGGTAAATGTGATAAGTTGTCAAGGGTGTTTCATTGTAAATTGCCTAGGGCATGTGTGTGTATATATATATATAATTTTATTTATTTATTTTTGAGACAGAGTTTTGTTCTTGTCGCCCAGGCTAGAGTACAATGGTGCAATCTCGGCTCACTGCAACCTCCACTTCACGGGTTCAAGCGATTCTCCTGCCTCAATCTCCCGAGTAGCTGGAATTACAGGTGCCCGCCACCACACCCAGCTAATTTTTGTATTTTTAGTAGAGATGGGGTTTCACCACTTTGGCTAGCCTGGTCTCAAACTCCTGACGTCAGGTGATTCGCCCACCTCAGCCTCCCAAAGTGCTGGGATTACAGGCGTGAGCCACCATGCCCAGCCTGACATTTATGTTTATTCGGCCTTCACTACATGGTTTACAGACATTATTCATTATAATCCCCCACCCCCCGCCATTTTTTTTTTTTTAGATGGAGTCTTTGTTGCCCAGGCTGGAGCGCAGTGGTACAATCTCAGCTCACTGCAACCTCCTCTTCCAGGGTTCAAGGGATTCTCCTGCCTCAGCTTCCTGAGTAGCTGAGACTACAGGCACACTGAATCACCATGCCTGGCTAATTTTTGTATTTTTAGTAGAGACAGGGTTTCACCATGTTGGCCAGGCTGGTCTCGAACTCCTGACTCAAGCAAGCCTCGCACCTTGGCCTCTCAAAGTGCTGGGATTACAGGTGTGAGCCACCACGCCCGTATTTCATTAAAATCCTTAAGTCAAACTTTATGTGGATGCAGTTTCCTGATCCTTATCTTACAAATGAAGAAATTGATACTGCTAAATTGCCAGGGTCACACAGCCAGTGAGTGGCAGGGCTGGGGACCTTGGTCCTCCTAATATCACCTTAGTGACATAAGCACCACACCATCCAGCCTCCCTAAATTGCCAGGCACAGCCTCTCACTGCCTCTAGCCCATGATCTTGCATCTATCCCAGGTGTCTTAAGGGTTGATTTCCCACTAAGCAGAAATGTCTGATGGCCACTGAATTCTGTTTTCAGATCTGGACAAAAGCATCTACCTTCTTCATGCCAGAGGCTTTCTTTTTTCTTTTTTTCTTTTTTTTTTTTTGGCAAGATCTTGCTCTATCGCCCAGGCTAGAGTGCAGTAGCACAATCATGGCTCACTGCAGCCTCAGTCTCCTGGGCTCAAGCAAGCCTCCCACCTCAGCCTCCTAAGTAGCTGGAAACACACACCTGTGTCACTACACCTCACCAATTTTTTGATTTTTTGTAGAGATAGGATCTCACAGGCTGGGTGTGGTGGCTCGTGCCTATAATCCCAGCACTTTGGGAGGCTAAGGTGGGTGGATCATTTGAGGCCAGGAGTTCGAGACCAGCCTGGCTGACATTGCAAAACTCCATCTCTATTTTAAAAAATACAAAAAAATTAGCTGGGCAGGGTGGCACATTCCTGTAATCCCAGCTACTCAGGAGGCTGTGGCATGAGAATCACTTGAACCTGGGAGGCAGAGGTTGCAGGGATCCAGGATTGTGCCACTGCACTCCAGCCTGGGTGACAAAGTGAGAACTTGCTCAAAAAAAAAAGAAAAAAAAAAAGAGAGAGAGATGGAATCTCACTGTGTTGCCCAGGCTGGTCTAGAACTCCTGAACTCAAGGAATCCTCCCACCTCAGCCTCCTGAAGTGCTGGGATTACAGCTGTCAGCGACCATGCACAGCTGAGTTGTCTTTTTGTTTGTTGATCTCAGAGTAGTGAGGAGGGAGAAGGCACCCAGAGAAGGAAGAGTCTGAGAGCTTCTGCAGGTTCAGGTGCATTTTGTTCCCCTTTAAAGTCTCCCTTGAAGCAGAGACAGAGGAAAGCGTAGGAGGCCATGTAAAGCACACAGACTCTGGAGACAGAACTGCTACTTTGGGCAAGTCGCTTCATTCTGAGCTTCGGTTTCTCATCTGTAAAATGGGCATGATGAAACCAATCTTCCAGAATTACTGTGAGAATTAAATAGGTAAATGCAGACTGTGTGCAGTGGCTCACACCTATAATCCCAGCACTTTGGGAGGCCGAGGCAGGAGGAGGATCACTCGAGTCCAGGAGTTGGAGACCAGCCTGGACAACATGAGACCCCATCTCTACAAAAAATTTTAAAAATTAGCCAGGTGTAGGGATGTATACCTGTGGTCTCAGTTACTTGGGGGACTGAGGCCAGAGGATCATTTAAGCCCAGGAGCTGGAGAGCTGGAGGCTGCAGTGAGCCATAATCATGCTATTATCTTCCAGCCTGCGCAAGACAGTCAGATCCTGTCTCAAAAAAAAAAAAAAAAAAAAAAAAAAAAAGGTAAACACAGCTCTGGGTTCTTGTCTCTCCTAGAATACTTACCACAGTGCATTTAAATATTTAAAATTTGGTTCACTGTTATATCCCCAGTTCCTAAGATTGTGTCTGGCACAAATGCTTGTGGAAGAGATAACATTTGTAAAGATGAAGTCTGCCAAGCTCACAGCTGATCTGAAATAAATTAAAAATATATACACATGTGTGTATGTGTGCATGTGTGTAAAATGAAGAGGATTAAGAAGGAAATCTGAGAGAACTCTTGAGAGAGTCCTCCAGGAATTAATGGGGCAGGTAGTGATAAATGAACACTCTTTGGATCATGAGCTATGGATTCAAATGTAGGCTCTTCACCAGTCCTGAGGCAGTATCATGGATATGCATAGCTGGTCTGTCTGGTTAATCTCCCCTTTCCTAGTAGGTCTTCTAAGCTGCCTCAAATCCTTTCTAGAAATATCCCTGGCAAAGATTCTCTCCTTAACTAAACTCTAGGCTCCCCTGAACTTTTCAACTAGGCCTTGACTTTTGGACTTCTGTGTTCATCTTTACATTGTCCAGTTTTTTGTTTTGTTTTTAGGGACAGGGCCTCGCTGTGTTACCCAGGCTGGAGTGCAGGTGGCATGATCATCACTCACTGCAGCCTCAAACTCCTGGCCTCAAGTGATCTTCCTGCCTCAGCCTCCAGAGTAGCTGGGACTACAGCACATGCCAGCTAATTCTTTAATTTTTTGTAGAGATGGGGTCTCACTATGTTGCCCAGGCTGGTCTTGAACTCCTGGGCTCAAGTGATCCTCCTGCCTAAACCTCCCAAAGTGCCGGGATTACAGGTGTGAGCCACTGCCCCTGGGCCACACTGTCCGCTTTTGGTAAGAATCCTGCTAAGTTGGTTTAGCTAGACTCCCCCATTCTCCATACCTGATTGTCAATATCTTTTTTTTTTTTTTCCTTTTTTGAAACGGAGTCTCACTGTGTCTCCCAGGCTGGAGTGCAACGGCACAATCTTGGCTCACTGCAACCTCCACCTCCGGGGTTCAAGTGATTCTCGTGCCTCAGCCTCCTGAATAGCTGGGATTACAGGCACCCACCACCAAGCCTGGCTAATTTTGGTATTTTTGTAGAGACGGGGTTTCACCACGTTGGCTAGGCTGGTCTTGAACTCCTGACCTCAGGTAATCCACCCGACTCGGCCTCCCAAAGTGCTGAGATTACAGGCGTGAGCCACTGCACCCAGCCCTGATTGTCAATATCTCATCAGGTTCCTCATTCTCCACAATTCCTCAGGTGATGTGTGATCACCTTGGCCTGTCTTCAGCCAGAATCTTGTTAGATGGGTTTAAGCCAGAATCCTCTTTTATCTCTGATGCAGTTTCCTATGCATTGGCCCTCAATCAGTGGATCCTTGCTCCTTCCTTATAAATTCCCATTGCCCATGCTGAATTCTGAATTGAGCCCAAATACTCTCCCCGACCGCAAAACCCACTGCAGTGGTCCCTACATCCATCATGGTGCCAGTAAAGTCGGCCTTATACTCGTTTTAACAAGTGTCATTCAATATTTTTTAACATCTTATACATAAAACTCCAGCCAAGCGAGGTCCTGATTCTTCTCTGTGTCTCCGGTTCCCATCTGTGAGAAGGGTTTTGGGCAGCCTTTCATGAAAGCACCTGGAAGCCAGAGGGGGGGCTTTTGACACAGATGGGGAAGGGCGGAGGCGCTGGGTTTGAGCAGCATTAGCCCAGAAATGCAGAACTGCCACTGGAAACCCCCCTAAAAGGCAGGACACTTTTAAAGAAAATAAAGGTGAATTCCAGGCATGAGCTTTCGACGGGGAATGGGGCTTCTCCGACTCGCCCACCCCCTTCTCCCCAGGTGCGCAGCCTGCGCCGCCCACCCCGGGCGCGGCGAGGCGACGGGAGCCGCGCTCTCTAGGACCCGAGGAGGAAGAGCTGCAGGGAGACGGTGCCTCCAGCGGGTGCTGCCGCGAGCGGCCGGCCGAGGGGCTGGAAATGAAAGTAAAGCGCTCCAGAGCCACATGGACGGAGCTGCCGGGGCGGCGGCGCCGGGAGCAGGATGCGGCCGCCCGTAATTAAATAACATTTACTCTTATTATTACTAATAATAATAACGTAATCATACCTCTAGTCATAGCATACCATTTATCGGGCTCGGCGCAGGCCCGCGGGGAGCGCAGCCCGGCGGAGGTAAGTGCTTGGCGCGGCCCGAGCCCCCCGGGGCAGAGGTCGGGGCCACCGCGTCCAGGGCCGCCCGCGCGCGAGGGTTCGGGGACGCCCGGGCCGGGCCGGGCTGGGCTGGGGAAGAGGCGCGGAGAGCCCTGTCCAGGCCGGGGCCGCGCGCTGAGCCACCTGGAAAGTGGGATTTTGCAAAAAATAAATCGTCTCTAAACCCCATTTCCTTCCTCCTTTTGGGGATCCCGGTCCCCATGCCCTGCCCCAAAGTTTCAAAGTTACCGTGCGGCCGGGGGCACCTGGCGCTGGGGAGACTTGGCCGCCCCTGCAGCCCCCAGGAGGTGTCTTGAGATTTTCGTGGGGCCTCTCTCTTCGGCATCCGGAGCTTCTGGGGCGCCCGGATGCTTTGTCGACCCCGCGCAGAGGGTCTCGGGGGCTGGCAGGGGCGTCGCTGGCAGGGCCCCCCTTCCTTTTGTGTTCGCCTTGGCCCCGCAGCACCCGCAGTTGGAGGGGCCGCGTCGAGGGCCGGGGAGCGGGGCCGCCCGACGGGCCGCCCCTTTCGGCTGCGGCGTCCACGCGAGCCCGGGGATCCGGGGCCTGCAGCCGGGCCCGCGGGAAGGGGGCGGCAGGACAGGGGGGCGCGGTCTGGGCTTGCTGGACAGGGGGGCGTTTCCGGTCGCAGGATCAGTCTGTGGACTCCGAGGCCTGTGGGAGGCCCGCGGCAGTTCAGGGAGTGCTAGGGGGCCGCGGATCCCGGCTCTGGCGCCTGCGGAGGGGGCGCCCTGACGGGGCTGGGGCCTGGGAGCCGCCGACCCCGGCCTTATACCCCCATCCTGCCCGCAGCGAGCCTGGGGGCCCCCCTCCGGGCTTGCTCCCTCCTCCTTTCCCCTTCTTTCTCCTTAACTCTGTCTGTTTTGGGTGTTTATAAGGCGCCTGGTTGGGGGGACTTTCACAGACAAAGCCGTTTTCCCAGGGGGAAAAATCATCATATAAAAAGAGCTCACTCTGATAGAACCCGATGGCTGTGTCGCCAGCAGGGAATTGAGGGGAAGACTAGCGGGCTAGGGCCCTGCGTGGGGAGTCTGGGGCTGGAAAGGGGCTGGGCCTGAGTGGGGAGCTGGTGGTCAGCGGTTTTATTTCTCGGATTGCTAGCTTTGGCATCAGACTTTGAACCCCAACTTCTTGCCATATTCTTCAGCATCTGCAGTTCAGCCTGATGAAAATAGCAGCATGCAGATCCTTGAATTTTCACACAAATGAGATAATTATAGTACATATAGCAACTGTGTTGGACACAAAATGCTGGCGGATGGAATCTTTAGTTCTACTACCAATACTTCCCCCACACACGTACAGCCATCCCCTCCGTGGTGGTCTTCTTTGCAAGCGTGTTCACCTCCCACAGAAGTTGGACTGCAAGGTGGAAATGACACCTGGTCAACACTCGGATGGAGCATGTTTGAGAGGTGGGGAGACTTAAGGTGGGAAGAAGGAACCTGTCCAGGAGGGATGAGATCTGTCCAGGAGGGATGAGATCTGTCCAGGAGAGAGAGACTTTGTTGTCCCTGAGCTGGGATAAAGTTTCTGTTCCGTAGGTGCTGTGTGTTCTTAGCTGCTGGCTTTTCTATAGGATAGACAGGAATGGAGGTTTTGATAGATTATTGCGGGGCTAAGAAGCTTGGTGGGATGCGCTGGTGTCTCGAGTCTTAGTAGGAAAGCTGAGACGTCGGTTGAGACATGGATAGAGAATCTGAAAATAATCCCTCAATCTGAAAATAATAACCCCTTAAATATCACTTTTTAGTTTATAACAAAAGGGCTTTCACATGTGTTGGCTCATCTGTCCTCCACAGCAACTGTGTCAGGTAGACATTTTCCAGATGAAAAACTTTAGGCCGAATTGTGAGTCTTGCTGGAAAGTCAGATAGCAGAGGTAGGATTCCCACCCAGTTTTCTGGCTCCGAATCGTCACCCTTTCCCAGAGTCCTGGGCCACCTTAGCAAGTTACTTTTCTTTTTATTTTTTATTTTATTTTATTTTTTTGAGACGGAGTCTCCCTCTGTCGTCCAGGCTGGAGTGCAGTGGTGCGATCTTGGCTCACTGCAAGCTCCGCCTCCTAGGTTCACGCCATTCTCCTGCCTCGGCCTCCCAAAGTGCTGGGATTACAGGCGTGAGCCACCCTGCCTGGCCTTCTTTTCATTTTTTATTTTGAGACAAGGTCTCACTCTGTCACCCAGGCTGGAGTACAATAGCACAATTGTAACTCAGTCTGCTGGCTCAGCTCAGGCAATCCTCCTGCTTCGGCCTCCCAAAGGGATAGGGTTACAGGCATGAGCCACCAAACCTGGCTGCTACAAGTTTCTTTCTTTCTTTCTTTTCTTTCTTTTCTTTCCTTTTTTTCCTTTCTTTCTTTTTTTTGACAGAGTCTCACTCTGTTACCCAGGCTGGAGTGCAGTGGCACGATCTTAGCTCACTGCAACCTCTGCCTCCTGGGTTCAAGTGATTCCTGGGCTCAACATATCTGGATTGAAATGAACTCCTGGGCTCAACGTATCTGCCCACCTCGGCCTCCCAAAGTGCTGGGATTACAGGTGTGAGCCACCTCATGCCCATCTGCAAGTTACTTTTCAAGTGCCTCTTGTGAGATGCTGTGGGGCAGGTTTGCAATAAACTTTGTCATTTATTATCTGGCTGGAAAGAGAAACTTCACTCTAGTGAATCAATGAGAACACAAGAATTATGGTGTCAATGCGGTGGGAGTGGAGAGAAGAGAGCTCAAGGTTACCTGAAAAAGTTAGAGAAGGCTTCTTCTAGGAAGTAGAATTTGAACTTGAAAGAATGGGGAGGCTTGCCAGGGTGGGTTAGCCACAATTGCTTCTGTGCTGGAAGGTTGACTTACATTCTCTGTAATTGTTTTAGTAGCTCCATGAGGGGTAGGCACTGTAATCTCCATTTCACAGATGAAGAAATTGAGGAACACAGGATTTGTGTGCCCAGCCCAAGGTCAATCTGCAGGATTTGAATCCAGGCCTTCTTGACTCTTGAGTGTGCTCCTGACCTCTGCACCACCTTCCTCTCAGATACGTAAGCAACAACAGGGACTGGCCTGTAATCCCAGCACTTTGGGAAGCCGAGGCAAGCTGATCACTTGAGGTCACGAGTTCAAGACCAGATCTGGCAACATGGTGAAACGCAGTCTCCACTAAAAACACAAAAATTGGCCGGCTGTGGTGGCTCATACCTGTAATCCCAGCACTTTGGGAGGCCGAGGCAGGCGGATCACGAGATCAAGAGATTGAGACTATCCTGGCCAACATGGTGAAACCCCGCCTCTACTAAAAGTACAAAAATTAGCTGGGTGTGGCGGTGCATACCTATAATCCCAGCTACTTGGGAGGCTGAGGCAGGAGAATCGCTTGAACCCGGGAGGCGGAGGTTGCAGTAAGCCAACATTGCATCACTGCACTCCAGCCTCGTGACAGAGTGAGACTCTGTCTCAAAAAAAAAAAAAAAAAAAATTAACTGGGCATGGTGGTGGGTGCCTGTAATCCCAGCTACTTGGGAGGCTGAGGCAGGAGAATCTCTTGAACCTGGGGGGTGGAGGTTGCAATGAGACAAGATCATGCCACTGCACTCCAGCTTGGGCGACAGAGTGAAACTCCGTCTCAAAAAACAAAAAGAGACCAGATGGTCTGAATTAGCAAATGCAACTAGGGTAGCACTGTCAGCAGGCTCCCCAAGACTAGGGAGTTCTCCTAAACTGGCTCTATGTCCCAGGGCCCCGCGGGACTGGCCCAGTGAAAGCACTCTCAATAGGTTTCTAACTGCAGAAAGCAGAATGGCAGTGGAAGGAGGACCGGTCCCTGAGCGTGGGGATTTGAGCAAGTTTGGTTCCTTAGTGCCTGCTAGGTGCTGGCTCAGCAACCTGGGGGAGCTTGGAGCTTGGGATGAGATAGATATGGACCATTAATGTGAGCTTCCCAAGGACAGGAAGTGGGTCTGATTCACCCTCTGTGCCTCCAGCCCCAGAGGCAGTGCCAGGATGACACACTCAGCCATTGTGTTGTCAAATTGAATTATGCCCCAGCGTAGAGGAGGAAGGTTTATTTTGCCCAAGAGTGGAAGGTCTTCCTAGAAGTGCCATTTGAACATCTGAAAGATAGGTTGAAAAGCCAGAGAAAGGGTGTTCTAAGCAGAGGCATTGAGATAGACAAAGGCAGGGATGTATAAAGAAAAACAGGTCACCTGGTACAGCCACAGTCTAGTGGGCACATAGGTGACTTTGAGTTCAAGTCAGGCTCTGCCATCGTGATCCTTTTGATTCTCTGGGCCTCAATTTCCCCTTCTAAAAAGGAGCCCTGAGATTTGATGATATTTGATGATAACCCATGCCTGGAGATTAGGATAAGAAACTCAGATGAAAGGAGCTAGAAGTGTTTAAAAATTTGTATTAATTTAGCAATCACTGGACCAGCAATCCTCTAGGCCCTGTTGCAAGTCCTTTTTCCTAAATTAGCTTATTTATTTACTTATTTATTTATTTATTTTGAGATGGAGTTTTGATCTTGTGGTCCAGGCTGGAGTACAATGGCGCAATCTCGGCTCACTGCAGCCTCTGCCTCCTGGGTTCAAGTGATCCTCCTGCCTCAGCCTCCCGAGTAGCTGGGATTACAGGTGTCCGTCACCATGCCCAACTAATTTTTGTATTTTCAATAGAGATGGGGTTTCGCCATGTTGGCCAGGCTGTTCTTGAACTCCTGATCTCAAGTGATCGACCCTCCTCGGCCTCCCAAAGTGCTGGGTTTACAGGCGTGAGCCCCCCGCGCCCAGACTTTATTTAATTCTTTCAACAGCCCTCTAGGGAGGCACTATAATTATCCCCATTTTACAGGTGAAGAAACTGTGACATAGAGAGATTCTGTGAAGTGCGCAAGGGGCAGAGCTGCAGAGCCAACCCAGGATGTCTGGCTCTGGAGCTGGCCTGGTGTGGGCCTGGGGAGGAGCCTCAGGGGAGACCTGAGGTTATTCAGACAGCAGGGTGTGGAGGTGCTGCAGCTCCAAGCTGGAGGCTCAGCTTGGGCTGATGATGGGCTGTGCATCAGCTCCCAGGAGCCTGCACAGAAGTCAGCTCCTTTCTTTTTTTTTTGAGACAGAGTCTCCCTCTGTCACCCAGGCTGGAGTGCAGTGGTGTGATCTTGGCTCACTGCAACCTCTGCCTCCCAGGTTCGAGCAGTTCTCCTGTTTCAGCCTCCCAAGTAGCTGGGATTACAGGCATGTGCCACCATACCCAGCTAATTTTTTTTTTTTTTTTTTTTTTGTATTTTTAGTAGAGATGGTGTTTCACCATGTTGGTCAGACTGGCCTCAAACTCCTGACCTCGTGATCCACCCGCCTCGGCCTCCCAAGTGCTGGGATTATAGGCATGAGGCACCATGCTGGGCCTGAAGTCAGCTCCTTTCATCACATTTCATGGCCCCTGGAAAACAAGCTCGTTTTCCTTCGTCTGTCAGCACCAGCTACAGACTCCTTCCCACCGAGTTCATTCCCCCCAGGGAGACTGTTTCTTTGCAGGCGTGTTGGTTATATTGGTGCCGTGTTGGTTGTGTTGGTGCTGTCTCCCCACCAGGCTATGGAGGCCCAGAGGGAGGGACATTCCTGCATTCAGAACCCTTGTTCCCTTAAGAAACATCTGGTAACTTCAGTTCTGCAGCATCACAGCTCCTCAGCATCAGAGGCTGAGACATGAACTTGGTGGTGATCGTGGGGATACGATCACCCATATAGCAGCATATAACACCCATATACCAGCAGCCCCCATATAGTTAACACCGCTCTATACCAGCATCGTGCTTGACATTTCCTATGCCTTCTCTTATTGAATCCACTTAACAGCTCTTCAAGGCCGGAGCAATCACTGGCAGCCCCATCTTGTAGATGAGGAGCCTAAGGCTCAGAAAGACTAAGTAACACTTCCAAGATCACAGAGCTGAGGTAGAGAAGGGAGTCACATGAAGCCATCTGGTGTCCAAGGTCTTAGCTGCCATGCAGGACACAGCCTTCAAGTTACTTCCAGTTTCCTCGAAGCTCTTTTCTTACCAGTCTGGAAATCCTAACTACCACCACCATTTGTGTCCTGCTGTGTCCACAGTCTCTCATTAATTGTCATGACAGTCTTTCGAGGTAAGGTAAGAGGTGTCCCTGTTTTCAGAAGAAAAAGACTGAGGCATCACCCCCGCACTGCTCTTCCTACCCAGTCCACACTGTGGTTCGGGAGGGGAACAGGGTATTGGATTCCCTGAGACCAAGAACTGTGTCTTCTGATTGGTTTGTGTTACTGAAGTGCTGGGGTCGGCTGATGATCATTCCTTGAGCACTTCCTGTGAGGGCTGCAGGGAAGGTGGGGGCTCTGGCCCTCCTGGGGTTTTCAGAGGTCGCCCTGGTTCAGCTATGTTCTTGCTCCCTGGAGCATCCCTGTGTCATCCCTCTCCCTCCACAGGCTGAGGAACGCAGGGCAGGGAGCCCAAAGTCCTGAATTTCATTCCCAACTCCTGTTCATGCTGGCTGTATGATGGAGGCACGATTATTTTGTCATTCTTGGCTTCTGTCTCCTTTTCTGTGAAATGGCCGTACTGATCCAGTCAAATCTGTGGCAGCGGTTGCAGTTGTGATCATTTAATAGCCTTCAGAATATTCCTGAATCTTCTTCACTGTCTGCCTTGATCCAGGCCTGGACTACTGCAGTAGCCTCGTAACCAATCTCCCAGTATCCTCCCTGTAGTAGCCAAAGGATCTTCTTGCAAAATAAATAAGCTCCTGTCACTCTTCTGCTGAAAAGTCTCCTGCAGTTTCCTGACACATGCAAAACACAGCCCTGGCTTCCGGCATGGCCTGTGAGTGGCTCTGGGACCAGCCTTGTCTGCCCCTTGCACTTTGCCTCCCACGTGGCTTGCCCTCACTCGGGCGCTGCAGCCACGCTGGCCTTCTGAGTTTTCCTGGAACATTATCAGCTTGTTCCCACCTCGGGGCCATTGCCTGTGCCCTGTCCCCTGCTAGGTAGGTGTCCTCTTACCCTACCTCCTGTCTTCCATGACTGGCTCCCTGTCTCTCTTAAATGCTAGCTTCCCCCTAACGGTCTTCCCTAAACTCCCAGTCTGCTTTCTTTCTTTTTTTCTTGTTTTGAGACAGTCTCGCTGGAGTGCAGTGGTATGATCTCGGCTCACTGCAACCTTGACCTCCTGGGTTCAAGTGATTCTCCTGCCTTAGCCTCCTGAGTAGCTGGGATTACAGGTGCCCACCACCACACCCGGCCTAATTTTTGTATTTTTAGTAGAGATGGGGTTTCACCATGTTGACCAGGCTGGTCTTGAACTCCTGGCCTCAAGTGATCCGCCCACCTCAGCCTCCCAAAGTGCTGGGATTACAGGCATGAACCACTGTGCCCGCCCCTAGTGTACTTTCCATCACTCCATGCCACGCTTCCTGCTTCAGCTTCCTTGTGACTCTGATCTCTATTTTTACTTGACGTGTGCATTTCATGCTGGTTTATTTGTCTTCCTGCCCATGGATGACAAGCTCCACCAGGGAAAGGACTTTATTAACCATGTTCCCCTAGCCCCTGGTAGGTCCCCTTGCACTAAAAGTGCTTCATGGTTATTTGCTGAATAAATAAATAATAGTAGCAGGTTGGCCACAGAATAGCCCTTGCCAGACAGCCCACTACTGGGCAGGGAAACTGCAAAGAAAAATCAACATTGACTGAAAACTTACAGGATAATTATGTCCGTAGTGAGTGCTCTCTACAGCACCCATTTCAGCAGAAACATGAATTTCTGACCCCTTCACGGGGAAGCACACCAGGTGGATCTGCAAAATTGTCTTGTCAGGTGTGTATCATCATCCCTGTCCCCCAAATGACAAAACTGAGGCTCAAGGAAGTGCCCTGAAAGCCAGTGTGGGACAGTGCTGGGATTTGAACCCAGGGCTGGTGGATTGCATGGCCCAGCCTGCCTCCCTGTCAGCACCAGGCACCAAAGCAAGCAGAGCAGCGCAGGAAACTGTCTTGATGCCACAAGGATTTTCAAGCTCCCTGGGAGTAGGAGCAGTGACTAACTGCTCAAGAGGAACAGGGTATGCCGCAGCATTAGACAGTCACTCTGAGCTATGGGCCTCTGGGTGACTCTGGCTTATTTTTTTAATACTTGCCTATAATTTCCAAAGCTTTTACAATGACCTTCTGTTACTGTTTTAAAAAGGGAGTTTTTTTTTTGGAGTCTCACTCTGTCACCCAGTCTGGAGTGCAGTGGCACGATCTCAGTTCACCACAGCCTGCGCCTCCTGGGTTCATGCCATTCTCCTGCCTCAGCCTCCTGAGTAGCTGGGACTACAGGTGCCTGCCACCACACCCGGCTAATTTTTTTGTATTTTTAGTAGAGACAGGGTTTCGCTGTGTTAGCCAGGATGGACTCAATCTTCTGACCTTGTGATTCGCCCACCTCGACCTCCCAAAGTGCTAGGATTACAGGCATGGGCCATCGCACTCGGCCAAGGAGTTGGTATATTTTAAGCATCTCACTTTAAGCACCACATCTGGTGGGTCTTAATGAAGAAGCTGGAGCAGGGCTGGATGCGGTCGCTCACGCCTGTAATCTCGGCACTTTGGAAGGTCGAGGTGTGTGGATCACTTGAAGTTAGGAGTTCAAGACCAGCCTTGCCAACATGGTGAAACCCGTCTCTACTAAAAATACAAAAAAATTAGCTTAACATGGTGGCGCATGCCTGTAGTCCCAGCTATTTGGAGGCTGAGACAGGAGAATCGCTTGAACCTTGGAGGTGGAGGTTGCACTGAGCCGAGATCGAGCCACTTCCCTCTAGCCTGGGCGTCAGAGCAAGACTCTGTCTCAAAAAAAAAAAAAAGAAAAAAAAGAAGCAGCTGGAGCCCAGGCCCCCTGGAGACAGAGATGTGGGTTTGAACCATTCCTGTGCACTTTGGCCCCAAGTTGTTGGCAGGGTAAGACAAGATTATGAAAGTAGAAGCCCTTTGTAACCAGAATGCTGCCGGCGGAAAAAGGAGTGTGCTTTGCTACTGACTCTTTGTTTAGTTTGTGGGACAGGGACCAGGGAGTTGGGGAGGTCTGGGGAAGTTTCCTGAACTTTGGTTTCTGTTCAAGGTGAGCCAGTTGACAAGAACACAAGCTGCAGGTTGCCATTTCACATTCATTCCTGGAGCCGGGAGCCCTGCCAGTAGCTCCAGCTTTCTTCCTCAGCAACAATGTGGCCTTGGACAAGTCACAGATCCCCACCACGCTTCACTTCTCTGTGAAAAGTGGGGTAACAAGCACCTAACTTTGATATGACTGGGTGGATAAATAATATGATTCATTAGAATAGGGTTTCTAAATCTTTTCAGACCTGTCATGTTTTTAAATGTATAAAGTGCCAGCCTAGGCAACATGGCAAAACCCTGTCTCTACAAAATATACAAAAAATTAGCCAAGCATGGTGTAGCGTGCCTGCGGTTCCAGCGACTCAGGACGCCGAAGGTGAAATGATTGCTGGAGCCCAGGAGGTGGAGGCTGCAGTGAGCTGAGATCCCGCCACTGCACTACAGCCTAGGTGGCAGAGCAGGACCCTGTCTCAAAAACAAAAGGTATAGACCAGGCGTGGTGGCTCACATCTGTAATCCCAGCACTTTGGGAAGCCGAGGCCGGCGGATCACTTGAGGCCAGGAGTTCGAGATCAGCCTGGCCAACATAGCGAAACCCCATCTCTACTAAAAATAAAAAATTAACTGGGCGTGGTGGCGGGTTCCTGTAATCCCAGCTACTTGGGAGGCTAAGGCAGGAGAATTGCTTGAACCTGGGAGGCAGAGGTTGCAGTGAGCCCGGATCGCGCCACTGCACTCCAGCCTGGGTGACAGAGTCTCACTCTGTCTCAAAAAAAAAAAAAGAAAAGTATAAAGTGAAATATGCAGGTTTACAAAGGAAAGCAGTTCTCCTGGATTATAGTATCAATTAAAACACCAAATCTAGCAGTCTAATGGAACTCCCCTAATTTCTTTTCTCTCTTTTGTTTTTTTTTCTCTGAGACGGAGTCTCACTCTGTTGCCAGGCTGGAGTGCAGTGGCATGATCTTGGCTCACTGAAACCTCTGACTCCCTGGTTCAAGCGATTCTCCTGCCTCAGCCTTCTGAGTAGCTGGGATTACAGGGACGCACCACCACACCTAGCTAATTTTTGTATTTTTAGTAGAGACGGGGTTTCACCGTGTTGGCCAGGATGGTCTCGATCTCCTGACCTCGTGATCCGCCTGCCTCGGCCTCCCAAAGCACTGGGATTACAGGCGTGAGCCAGTGTGCCTGGCCCAGAACTACCTTGTTTTATTTTATTTTATTTTTTTTGAGATGGAGTCTCGCTGTGTCGCCCAGGCTGGAGTGCAGTGGCACGATCTCGGCTCACTGCAAGCTCCGCCTCCTGGGTTCACGCCATTCTCCTGCCTCAACCTCTCGAGCAGCTGGGACTACAGGCGCCCGCCACCATGCCCGGCTAATTTTTTGTATTTTTAGTAGAGACGGGGTTTCACTGTGGTCTCGATCTCCTGACCTCAAGTGATCCGCCCGCCTCGGCCTCCCAAAGTGCTGGAATTATAAACATGAGTCACCGTGCCCGGTCGCACCCTTTTTTTTTTTTTTTTCAGCCTGCATTCATTCGTGTGTATGCGTGCATGCGTGCACTTGGGTTTTGAGCGGGGAAGTGACGTTGGCATATGCATTACACAGATATCCCTGACCACTAAATGGGAGCATATTGGAGGGGGCCTATTGGAAACTTGGCAAGAGATGTTGAGGACCGGAGAGATAGCTATGCTTGTGGAGAGGATATGAGGGACTGCAAGGTGGGGAAATATTTATGAGGTAAAGGTGGAAGAAACTGGGGGTTGGCTGAGAACAGGATGATGCTCAGAGCTGTGAATAGTCAGGGAATAATGGAAGAGGAGTAGGATTAGGGGAGAAGACGCTGAGTTCAGTTTGTAATGTGTTCAGTTGGAGAAACACCCAATCCAGCTGAGATGGCACCAAAGAGGACTTTGAACACAGAGGCATCTAAGTTGGGTCTTGAAGGATGAGTAGGAGTTGGGAAGGTGTGTGTGGCAGAGGCATTCCAGGTAGAGGGCCCAGGATTAAGAAAGGCGTGGAAGTCATAGGCAGCCTAGATGTTGGACTTTCAGGTACCACTACCCAGAAGATAAGAGATCTGGCCGGGCGCAGTGGCTCACGCCTGTAATCCCAGCACTTTGGGAGGCCGAGGCGGGCGGATCACGAGGTCAGGAGATCGAGACCATCCTTGCTAAAATGGTGAAACCCCATCTCTACTAAAAATACAAAAAAAGTTGCCGGGCATGGTGGCGGGTGCCTGTAGTCCCAGCTACTCGGGAGGCTGAGGCAGGAGAATGGCGTTAGCCCGGGAGGCGGAGCTTGCAGTGAACTGAGATGGCACAACTGCACTCCAGCTTGGGCGGCAGAGCGAGACTCCTTCTCAAAAAAACAAGAGAGATCTGAGGCTGAAATACTGGGGAGGGGTGGGCCTGGCAGGAGGAAGAGATAGGTGAGTCATTAACATGACTCATGTTATCATGAAATGTAAGAGCTCATCTTGGGAGCGGGTAGTGAAGAGAGCAGGAGCATTGTCCCTTAAATGGAAGCTTGGGAATGTTGGTCTTGAGACCTAGGCAGAGTAAGAAGAGCCTCTAACAGAGAAATCTGCTTCTTTTTTTGTTCCTCAACCATGCAAGGAGGCATCTCCATGACAATACATATAGATTCAATAGCTGCATTGTATTCCATGCTATGGATATAGTATAATTTAATTAATCAAGTTAATCTTTTAGTGGTAGACATTAAGTTTTCACCTTCTAGTTTTCACTTACTCTTAAAAATAATACATCCTCGGGAGGCTGAGGCAGGAGAATGGCGTGAACCCAGAAGGCGGAGCTTGCACTGAGCCAAGATGGCGCCACTGCACTCCAGCATGGGTGACGGAGCGAGACTCCGTCTCAAAAAAAAAAAAAAACATCCTAGCTGGGCGTAGTGGCTCATGCCTCCAATTCCAGCACTTTGGGAGGCTGAGGCGGGCAGATCGCCTGAGTCCAGGTGTTCAACACCAGCCTGGACCACGTGGTGAAACCTTGTCTCTACAAAAAATACAAAAAATTGGCCGGGCGCGGTGGCTCAAGCCTGTAATCCCAGCACTTTGGGAGGCCGAGACGGGCGGATCACTAGGTCAAGAGATCGAGACCATTCTGGCTAACACGGTGAAACCCCGTCTCTACTAAAAAAATACAAAAAACTAGCCAGGCGAGGTGGCGGGCGCCTGTAGTCCCAGCTACTCGGGAGGCTGAGGCAGGAGAATGGC
>NW_016804726.1:1278008-1308557 GCF_001698545.2 Rhinopithecus bieti
CGCCTGGGCGACAGAGGGAGACTCCGTCTCAAAAAAAAAAAATACAAAAAATTAGCTGGGCATGGTTGTACATGCCTATAGTCCCAGCTTTTTGGGAGGCTGAGGCTGCAATGAGTTGAGATTGTGCCACTGCACTACAGCCTGGGCAACGGAGTGAGAGTCTGTCTTAAAGTAATAATAATAATAATAATAATAATAATAATACGTCCTACACCTGTAGTCCCAGCTACTTGGGGAAGCTGAGGTGGGAGGATTACTTTAGCTGAGGAGGTCAAGGCTGAAATGAGCCATGATGGAGCCACTGCACTCCAACCTGGGTGATACAGTGAGACCCTGCCTCTAAAATAATGATAATGAATAATAATAATACATCCCTGGCTGGTCGTGGTGGCTCACACCTGTAATCCCAGCACTCTGAGAGGCTGAGGTGGGTAGATTCCTTGAGGCCAGGAGTTCAAGACCAGCCTGAGCAATGTAGTGAAACACTGTCTCTATAAAAAATACAAAAAAATTAGCCAGGGGTGGTGGTGCGTGCCTGTGGTCCCAGCTACTTGGGGGGCTGAGGTGGGAGGATCGCTTGAGCCTGGGAGGTCAAGGTTGAAGTGACCTCCAGCTTGGGAGACAGAGACCCTGTCTCAAAAACAAAACAATTATAATCATACTACATCCCTATGCAAATTAATTGAGTACATACTACATCCCTATGCAAATATAATTGAGTACATGTGCAGGGATTTTCATAGATTAAATTCTTGGAAGTGAAATTTCTGGGTCAAAGTGAAAGGACATTTTAGCATTTGGAAGATTTTTGGCTGGAAGCAACAGAATTCCTAGCTCAAAATGGGAGTTTGTTTTCTCACATAAAAAACCAGGTGGGGCAGTACCAGAAGCAGGTAATGTTTTGAGTCAGACTTTTTTTTTCTTTCTTTCTTTCTTTGAGACGGAGTCTTGCTCTGTCGCCCAGGCTGGAGTGCAGTGGTGCCATCTCCGCTCACTGCAAGCTCCGCCTCCCGGGTTCACGCCATTCTCCTGCCTCAGCCTCCTGAGTACCTGGGGCTACAGGCGCCCGCCACCATGCCCTGCTAATTTTTTTGTATTTTTAGTAGAAACTGGGTTTCACCGTATTAGCCAGGATGGTCTTGATCTGACCTTGTGATCCACCCGCCTCAGCCTCCCAAAGTGCTAGGATTACAGGCGTCAGCCACCGCGCTCAACCGGCATATTTTTTTAATCAGTGAGTTTGAGTATCCTAATGATTTATTTTCCTGTGAATTTCCTTTCTTTGTTCTTTCCCCTTTTTTATTTTTATTTTTATTTTATTTTATTTATTGATTTTTTGAGACAGAGTCTTGCTCTGTCGCCCAGGCTGGAGTGCAGTGGCACGATCTCAGCTCACAGCAACCTCCGCCTCCCGGGTTCAAGCAATTCTTCTGCCTCAGCCTTCCGAGTAGCTGGGACTATAGGCGAGTGCCACCAAGCCTGGCTACTTTTTGTATTTTTAGGAAAGACAGGATTTCGCCATGATGGCCAGGCTGGTCTCGAACTCCTGACCTCAGGTGATCCATGTGCCTTGGCCTCCCAAAGTGCTGGAATTACAGCCATGAGCCATCATGCCTGGACTTTTTTTTTTTTTTTGAGGCAGGGTCTCACTCTGTTGCCCAGGCTGGAGTGCAGTGGCACAATCAAGGTTCACTGCGGCCTTAAATTCCTGGACTCAGGTAGTTGCTCTGTCACCCAGGCTGTAGTGCAATGGCGCAATCTTGGCTCACTGCATCCTCTGCCTCGCAGGTTCAAGTGATTCTCCTGCCTCAGCCTCCCAAGTAGCTGGGATTACAAACGTGTGCCACCATGCTCGGCTAATTTTTTTTTTTTTCTTTTTCGAGAAGAGTCTTGCTGTGTCGCCCAGGCTGGGGTGCAATGGCACAGTCTTGGCTCCCTACAACCTCTGCCTCCCGGATTCAAGAGATTTTCCTGTCTCAGCCTCCCGAGTAGCTGGGATTATAGGCACGTGCCACCACGCCCAGCTAACTTAATTTTTGTATTCTTAGTAGAGACAGGGTTTCACCATGTTGGCCAGGCTGGTCTTGAACTCATGACCTCCCAAAGTGCTGAGATTATAGGCGTGAGCCACTGCGCCTGGCCCCCAGCTAATTTTTATATTCTTGGTAGAGATGGGGTTTCACCATGTTGGCCAGGGTGGTCTCGAACTCCTGACCTCAGGTGATCCACCCACTTCGGCCTCCCAAATTGCTGAGATTACAGGCATGAGCCACCGTGCCTGGCCAGAAAGCCAGTCTTGAATTGCCAATACCATCCCTCCCCCATCCCTGGGCAGCGGCCACGTGGTGCAGAGAGAGAATTCATCCAACAAAATATTGAATCATAACTTTATTTAACCTTAATTAGCTCTGTATGGGCACTGTCTCCAAATATAGGGTTTAGGGCTTCAACATATGAATGGGAGAGGGGGCACAAACATCCAGGCTGTAACACCCTCCCTATAAGAATTTTCTGGCTGGGCGCGGTGGCTCAGGCCTATATTCCCAGTACTTTGGTAGACTCAGGTGGGAGGATTTCTTGAGCCCAGGAGTTCGAGACCAGCCTGGGCAACGTGGCAAAACCCCATCTCTAAAAAAGATAAAAATACAAAAATTAGCCATGTGTGGTGGTCCCAGCTACTCAGGAGGCTGAGCGGGGAAGATCAGTTGAGCTCGGGAGATGGAGGCTGCAGTGAGCCAAGATCACTGCACTCCATCCTGGGCAACAGAGCGAGACCCTATCTCAAAACAAAGAAATTTTGTTCCCAGAGAAGGGAAGGGTGTGGGGTGTTAGGTGCCTGGAGGGCTGGGGCCTTTGGTCTCCTGATGCCTTGTTAATGAGGCTGCCTGATGCCTGTCTCCACAGTGTCATTGAACCCAGGATCCAGGCTGACTGCATGGCTTTGAATAACTTTCCTAGCCTCTTAGAGTACTATTTTTCTACCTGATGGGGATGTTGTGAGATTTAAATAAATCTCGGTTATTTAGTGACAACTCATTTTCTTGTAGAGCAAAGCTAGAGATAGAATGGCCCTTTTGTTCAAAAGCTCCTGTGACTCCTCTACCTTGGGGTGGAATCCACAGTCTGCCCCCTCTACAAAACCTCTATGGGCCGGGTGCTGTGCGTGGCTCATGCCTATCATCCCATCACTTTAGGAGGCTGAGGTGGGAGGATCACTTGAGACCAGGAGTTTAAGACCAGCCTGGAAGGCCGGGCGCGATGGCTCACACCTGTAATCCCAGCACTTTGGGAAGCCGAGGTGGGCGGATCACAAGGTCAGGAGATTGAGACCATCCTGGCTAACATGATGAAACCCCATCTCTACTAAAAGTACAAAAACTTAGCCGGGCGTGGTGGCAGGTGCCTGTAGTCCCAGCTACTGGGGAGGCTGAGGCAGGAGAATGGCATGAACCCAGGAGGCGGAGCGTGCAGTGAGCCAAGATCGTGCCACTGCACTCCAGCCTGGGTGACAGAGCAAGACTCCGTCTCAAAAAAAAAAAAAAAAGACCAGCCTGGGCAACATAGCAAGACCTTGTCTCTACAAAAAATTTTAAAGGTTAGTGAGGCGTGGTGGCACATGCCTGTAATCTCAGCTACTTGGGAGGCTGAAGTGGGGGGATCCCTTGAGCCCAGGAATTTGAGGCTGCAGCGATCATGCCATTCTGGGCAACAGAGTGAAACTGTCTGAAAAAAGAAAATGAAAATACTTCTACATGTGGTCTTCCCTGCTAATCTCTCTGACTTATTCACCACCCTCCGCACTGCCCACTCTGCTCCATCCTTACCAGCCTTCTTGCGCGTTCTCAGATTTACCAACAAGGCGCCTCCCTCAGGACCTTTGCACTCACTGTTCCCTCTGCCCGGAGCCCTTTCCCACCAGGTATCCACAGGGCTGGCTTCCTCACATCATACACGTAGATCTCCATTCAAATGTCAAAGTGAGCCAGGCACAGTGGCTGATGCCTATAGTTCCAGCACTTTGGGAGGCTGAGATGGGTGGATCACTTGAGGTCAGGGGTTTGAGACTAGCCTGGCCAACGTGGTGAAACCCTGTCTCTGCTAAAAATACAAAAAAATAGGCCGGGCATGGTGGCTCACACCTGTGATCCCAGCACTTTGGGAGGCCGAGGCAGGCAGATCACAAGGTCAGGAAATCGAGACCATCCTGGCTAACATGGTGAAACCCCGTCTCTACTAAAAATACAAAAAATTAGCAGGGCATGGTGGCACGTGCCTGTAGTCCCAGCTACCCGGGAGGCTGAGGTAGGAGAATTGCTTGAACCCGGGAGGTGGAGGTTGCAGTGAGCCAAGATTGCGCCACTGGTCTCCAGCCTGGGCAACAGAGCGGAACTCCCTCTCAAAACAAAACAAAACAAAAAAAAACAAAACCAAGAAGTAGCCGGACATGGTGGCAAGTGCTTGTAATCCCAGCTACTTGGGAGACTGAAGTACAAGAATCTCTTGAACCCGGGAAGTGGAGGTTGGAGTGGGCTGAGATCATGCCACTGCACTCCAGCCTGGGCAGCAGAGTGAGTCTCTGGCTAAAAAAAAAAAATCAAAGTGGCCTTTCAGACTACTCAGAATTATAGCACCCTGTCACTCTATCTTATTATTTTTTCTTAATTGAGTGTATCCTTCCTATACTATGTGATATATTTACTGTCATGTGCCTCTCCACTAGAACATACGTTCTAAAGAAAGCCTTTGTCAGCTGGGCACAGTGGCTCACACCTGTAATCCTAGCACTCTGGGAGGCCAAAGCAGGCAGATAACCTGAGGTCAGGAGTTTGAAACCAGCCTGGGCAACATAATGAAACCCTGTATCTACTGAAAATACAAAAATTAGCCAGGTGTGTGGTAGTGCACACCTGTATTCCCAGCTACTCCAGAGGCTGAGGCAGGAGAATCACTTGAACCCAGGAGATGAAGGTTGCAGTGAGCTGAGATCGTGCCACTGCACTCCAGTCAGGGCGATAGAGTGAGACTCCATCTCAAAAAAGAGAAAAAAGAAAACAAAGGGGGCCGGGCACGCTTTCTCATGCCTGTCATCCCTGCACTTTGAGAAGCCGAGACAGATGAATGATCTGAGGTCAGGAGTTTGAGACCAGCCTGGCCAACATGGTGAAACCTTGTCTTTACTAAAAATACAAAAATTAGCTGGGCATGGTGGTGGGCTCCTGTAATCCCAGCTACTCGGGAGGCTGAGGCAAGAGGATCACTTGAACCCAGGAAACGGAGGTTGCAGTGAGCCAAGATGGCACCATTGTACTCCAGCCTGGGTAACAGAGGGAGACTCTGTCCCAAAAAAACCAAAAACCAAAACAAAAACAGTTTTCCCTTGAACTTGAGGGTGTCCGTAAGGTATTGTAGCTCAAGCCTGTGTGGGAAAGGGCAGGTGGCCTCTATGCCCCTTGTCCCTTGAGGGCACCACACAGTCTAGGAGTCCAGGGGGCTGTGGGTGGGGAAGACACCGCCCTGAGGGTGGTCATCGCCCTCAGGGACGCCCCTCCCGACATGGGGAAGGGAATGAGAGTGAGAGTGAGAGCACCCAATCACAGGGCCCACAAAGTGGGGGTGGCCGACAGCAACCCGGCTTTGCTGACTGATGGACTGTGCTCTCTCCCCCAGAGACTGATGGAGAGGCAGAAACGGAAGGCGGACATCGAGAAGGGGCTGCAGTTCATTCAGTAAGCCTGCATGTGGCCAGGGCTGGACGGCTGGGTGGGCAGGGGTGGGTTCTCTGAGAGCCACACTCTCCCAGCGCTCCCTTTCCTCACTGCTGAGCCTTTACTGCCAAGGCTGCTGTGTGTGCTGGGGTGTGGGCAGGTGGAAGGAGCCAGGAAGAGGCTGGTGTGGCTGGGCTTGAACTCCACATACACACATGCTCCCTGGCCCAGGTTACCCTTCGATCTTGTCCGGTAGATAATTCTACCTTCACCCTTCACATTTGCACTCCCTGTTAATTCTCTTGCATGACTGCACGAGTTTTCTGATCAATCAATAGTCCCTGTTTATGGAGCACTTACAATCTCAGTCTCTACACGGGGAGCTTCACATCTGTGTCTTCTTTGAGACAGAGTCTCTCCTTGTTGCCCCAGCTCGAGTGAATGGTGCTCCTGACCTCCTGGGCTCAAGTAATCCTCCTGCCTCCGCCTCCCAGGTAGCTGGGACCATAGGTGCACACCACCATACCCAGCTAATTTTGTTTGTTTGAGACAGAGCCTTGCCCTGTTGCCCAGGCTGGAGTGCAGTGACATGATCTCAGCTTACTGCAACCTCCCGGGTTCAAGCGATTCTCCTGCCTCAGCCTCTTGAGTAGTTGGGATTACAGGTGTGTGCCACCATGCCCAGCTAATTTTTGTATTTTTAGTAGAGATGGGGTTTCGCCATATTGGTCAGGCTGCCTTGAACTCCTGGCCTCAGGTAACCCGCCCACCTTGGCCTCCCAAAGTGCTGTGATTACAGGCATGAGCCACCGCACTAGGCCAATCTTTTTAGTTTTTTGTAGAGACGGGGCCTTGGTATTTTGCCCAGGCTGGTCTCAAACTCCTGGGCTCAAGTGATCCTCCTGCCTCAGCCTCCCAAAGTGCTGGGATTACAGACGTGAGCCACCATGCCTGGCCAATCCATCATCTTTTTAGTCTTCACAACAACCCAGTAAAGTAGGTGGCCTTATTTTCATTTTGCAGATGAGAAAGTTGAGGCTCACAGAGGTTAAGCAACCTGCCTCAGCCTCCCGAGTAGCTGGGATAACAGACGCGTACCACTGCACCCAGCTAATTTTTGTATTTTTAGTAGAGACGGGGTTTCACCATGTTGGCCAGGATGGTCTCGAACTCCTGACCTCATGACCTGCCCTCAGCCTCCCAAAGTGCTGGGATTGTAGGTGTGAGCCATCGCACCCGGCTCGACATTTGTTTTTGTTTTGTTTCTCTTTTGTTTTTACACACAAAATATTTTGAGTAACCTTTTTCTCTTATTGCTCTCAAGTAGGTCCTCAGAGGCATAATTATCCAATGCTAATGAAGCGTAGGTATCGTGGCCTCTCACTTGCACGAGCCCCTTCCGAGGCCCTGAAAGGCATGCACCCTTGCAATCCTGTGTTCATCATTTTGTGTTCTTTTTCTTAAATAGAGCTCCCCATAAAACTGGAGTTTGCCTCCATGTTCCCTTATATACTCCCCACTTTTGTTCTCTCACACAGACCAATAAAACACTCTTTGCCTTTTCTTTTCTTTGTGATGGGGTCTCCCTGTGTGGCCCAGGCGGGTCTCAATCTCCTGGGCTCAAGCAGTTTTCCTACGCCAGCCTCCCACGTAGCTGGGATTGCAGGCGTGTCCCGCTGTGCCCAACGTACTCCCTTGCCTTTTCTCACCCATGTCACCGCAAACTGGGTCCCTTTTCACACGACCTCGGTGTCCGTGCTGCTGTCACAGAGTGAGTGTTCATATTGACACAACACATTCTCCTTCCTCAGTGCACAACATAGTCACTTTTCCTGGCTGCTTCTGGAGGGTGTGCTGCGCTGGGCTGATTTGATTAGGAGTTTTGGGAGCACCTAGAGCATGGCCCGAGTTCAGCAGCCACTCCCTGGGCCGTTGGCCAACCCCACCTTGCTGCCATGGCTGGGAGTTTGCAAACCCTCCTCAGACTTGGTCATCAGAGCGGCTGCTAGCTCATCTCTCTTCATGGGCGGCAGGTCCTCTCCCATTTTTGGGAGTGAGGGTTTGATTTTGGGGAAGTACTCCAATTTATTCAGAGGCCAGTCTGGTGAACAAGGTGACTCCAGCCACTGCTGTCTTCCATCAGAAGAGTTCTGTGTCTCCAGCCTCAGTCACCGATATCTGTGGAGCTGGATCCCCAGCCCGATTCTCCCATTTCCCCTACAGGGTCATTGTGAGGGTTAAGGGGCCAGGTGGTGCTTGGGGTAAATGTTCACTCTTGTCCCCTCCTTCTCCTTTCCAAAGGGGAGTTCTAGGGAGGCGCAGCTACAAGGCAGCCTCCCTGAAGCCGTCTGTTGGCCTCCTAAGGCTTTGCAGGAAGCACAGTGGGACTCAATGCTTTTCATATCAGTCCTGCTATTTTTGCCCCACTTCTCCTATGCTGTGTTGCTGCATGTGTGCCTCATGTGCTTAGCACGCCCTGAGAGCCCTAAGTGAATGGAGACAGGTGGGTTGGCCCCAGCTTGCGGAGGACCTTAAGATGTCTATGGCTGGGTGCGGTGGCTCACGCCTGTAATCCCAGCACTTTGGGAGGCCAAGGCAGGCGGATCACAAGGTCAGGAGATTGAAACTATCCTGGCTAACACAGTGAAACCCCGTCTCTACTAAAAATACAAAGAATTAGCCGGGCGTGGTGGCGGGTGCCTGTAGTCCCAGCTACTCAGGAGGCTGAGGCAGGAGAATGTCATGAACCCGGGAGGCAGAGGTTGCAGTGAGCCGAGATCACGCCACTGCACTCCAGCCTGGGTGACAGAGCGAGACTCTGTCTCAAAAAAAAAAAAAAAAAGATGTCTTAGGACGCTGGAAGAGGGGAGGCTGGAGGCAGGAGGCCAAGAGGGTAGTGATGGGGTCCTTGGTGGGGCAGCAGAGGGGACAGACACTGCAGCAGTATGGGGAGGGATGGCAGGGCCGGGGCCCAGACAGTGGGGAGGCAAGTGGGAGGTGGGCTGGTGAGCCCCGATGTCACAACTGGGAACACCTTCCACACATACGTGCACACACAGCCTTCCCAGCGTTNCGAGACTCTGTCTCAAAAAAAAAAAAAAAAAAAAGATGTCTTAGGACGCTGGAAGAGGGGAGGCTGGAGGCAGGAGGCCAAGAGGGTAGTGATGGGGTCCTTGGTGGGGCAGCAGAGGGGACAGACACTGCAGCAGTATGGGGAGGGATGGCAGGGCCGGGGCCCAGACAGTGGGGAGGCAAGTGGGAGGTGGGCTGGTGAGCCCCGATGTCACAACTGGGAACACCTTCCACACATACGTGCACACACAGCCTTCCCAGCGTTGCGCCTCTGCCCACCTCTCACGCACTGGCCTAGGCCGCTCTTTCCTGCCCAGGTGCTGGCGGCATTTCCAGGCAATGGAAAGATCCCCCCAGCCCTGCCTCCGATGCCTTCCTGCCGAGCAGCCTTGGGCAAGTCCCTGCGCCACTCTAAGTGTCTGTTTTTCCCTCTGGAATGAGGGGCTGGGAGACAAAGCCCAGCTTCCCTTCCAGCCTGGCCATTGAGCCTATCGGAGAGATGAACCTCAGTTCTCCTCGGCTGATGCCCTCTTTCATACTGAGGGCGCATTAGCCACAGGAGGGAGCAGGTGTCCAGACCCCACCTAGAATGATTTGTTGAGTCCAGCATGAGGGGCTCACAGGCTCAGTGAAGACCTGGCATTGGCTGGGGCATGTGTTAGTGGGAGTGGACAGGGTAGGGACTGAGTGTCTGTGGGCCTGTGCTCTCGGGTTTGATGGGCTGTGGTCCTTCCCAAGGCCTATGCTAGGTGTTAATTCCCTGACGACGCTCATGCTTCCTGCCTTTTCCTGCCTGCTTCTCTCCCTGCCACTCCTGCTACAGCAGCCCCTGCACCATCCTCTCCTCCTGGCCTTGAGCTGCAGCTGGAGCCTTCCGCTGCTCTGCCTTGGCCCGAGTCTGATTTTCCTCTTCTTGTCCTTTTCCAGTCCTGGGGGCCTCCTAGGCCCAAGTGTGGCTCCTCCCTCCTTCCCCTCACGTAACTGAGAAAGGGCTCGGAATGCCTGCTTGCCTTTAGGAGAGGGCTGGTTTTTTCAGCAGCAGGGGCTGGGGCTGGGTCAAGGGCCAGAGGTAGAGCTGGAAGTAGGCTGAGCTAGGGCTGGCTTAGGGCTAGGGCTGGCTGGGTTGGGGCTGGAGCTGGGGCTGTGGCTGGAAGTAGGGCTGGAGCTCAGGCCAGGCTGGAGGTGGGGCTGGGGTCAGTCTGCTCTTTCTCAGCACCTGTACCTTGGAAAACCTGGCTGTCTGGCCCCAAGAAACATGCAGGTCCTTTCATCAGAACTGGAAGTCTTGCATGGTAATGATTTAGGGGAAGAAAACCGCTGTCTGTTCACCCTAGTCCACAAGGTGATGGCTGAGGTCTGAGTTAGAGGAGTAGCTCTGGACCTCCATGAAGCTGGGACCGCTGGGCTCACCGAGACCTCGTGTTCTCTTTTCCTACTAGGTCGACACTACCCCTAAAGCAAGAAGAGTATGAGGTGAGTGTCAGCTGTCAGGCTGAGCAAAGGGGAAGGGTGGAGATATGCAGGGGAGAGGCTTGGGCCAGGTGCCCGAGCTGGGGCCAGAGGTCATGAGCCCCCTATACACCTTGCCCCCAACAGGCCTTTCTGCTCAAGCTGGTGCAGAATCTGTTTGCTGAGGGCAATGATCTGTTCCGGGAGAAGGACTATAAGCAGGCTCTGGTGCAGTACATGGAAGGGCTGAACGTGGCCGACTACGCTGCCTCTGACCAGGTGGCCCTGCCCCGGGAGCTGCTGTGCAAGCTGCATGTCAATAGGGCCGCCTGCTACTTCACCATGGTGAGCCTGGCACCCTCCTTTCTCTCCTCCTCCGCTGTCCTGATCACCACATCCCTCTGGATGCCCAGTGGAGCCAGGCCCATACTCCAGTGAGCCTGTAGACCAGGGCCAGCCTCCTCCCAGCCTACGTTCAGAATCTCATTGTCCTGGTGGCTCTCAATCTCAACTGTACAACATGCTCAGCTGGAGAGCTTTTAAAAGTATGATGCATAATAAAAAGGTTTTTTTTTTTAAATGATACTGATGCCCTAGCCCTACCCCAGATGAAGTAACTTAGAATCTTGGGGTAACCCTGGGCCTCGGTGGGAGTCTGACTTCTCCTGGTCCTCCTTCCCGGCCCCACTGTTCTTTCCATAGCCTCAGCCTCATCACTGTTTCTTTACAGATTTCAGTGCCTTCCTCCTCCCCCTCCTCTCCTCCTTAGAGCTGCAGCCTCCTCCTCTTCCCTGTCCTGTGCACCCACTGACTCAGGTTCATGAGATCCTGTGGGAGGCTCTGCTGCAGGCTCTCTAGAGGACCCCGTGACACCTCTGCCATCCAGCAGACTCTTCTGGATAAATGGCTCCCGGATGCCTCAGGGTTAACCCTTGTATACACTCTGCACACAGAGCTACCTTCATGGTCTCACTGCCTCTTAGAGATGCCATTGTTACTCTCAGCCCATCATGTTCTGAACCAAAGGCAGAGATGGATATAGACTTGTTTGAATGATCAGGCTGGTGGTTGTAGATCTTCAGGCCCTTTCCTGCAGTGTCCCGCCCAAGCCCACTGCAGCCCCATCAGCTAGACACGCAGATACCCTTGATCAGAGGCTGGACACCAGGGTGCTTCCTTCTCTCCTGGAGCCTCGAGCCCTGTCCCTGACCCAAGACTTCAGCTCCTCTATCTCTGCCAAGAAGAGAAGCTGGTGTTCATTCCTAGGCAGGGGCAGGAGGCCTGGGGGAGGGAGGGTCATAGGTGTTGACCAGTGACCACCTGCTCCTCTCCGGCAGGGCCTGTATGAGAAGGCGCTAGAGGACAGCGAGAAGGCACTGGGCCTGGACAGCGAGAGTATCCGGGCATTGTTTCGCAAGGCACGCGCTCTCAATGAACTGGGACGCCACAAGGAGGCCTACGAGTGCAGCAGCCGGTGTTCCCTCGCCCTGCCCCACGTGAGTGTGGCTCTGCAGCCACGCTGGTGCCTGCTCAGAGGCCAGAATTCTAACCTTCTGGCCCTCACTTGGGCCCAGCCACCATATCCTTGTGTCTCAGCTTCCTCCCCTGTGACTTGCAGATCCTGACGTTAACACTAGCTCCCATTCTCTGAGCACTGAGTGGGTGCCAGGCACTGCTAGGATACGTTGTGTGTATTAACTCACCTAATCCTGGCAATAACCCTAAGAGGCAGATACTGTGATTATCCTCATTTTAAAGATGGGGCCAGACACAGTGGCTCATGCCTGTAATCTCAGCACTTTGGAAGGCTGAGGCAGGTGAATCACCTGAGGTCAGGAGTTCGAGACCAACCTGGCCAACATGGCAAAACCCCATCTCTACTAAAAATACAAAATTTAGCCGGGCATGGTGGCATGCGCCTGTAATCCCAGCTACTCGGGAGGCTGAGGCAGGAGAATTGCTTGAACCTAGGAGGCGGAGATTGCAGTGAGCTGAAATTGTGCCACTGCACTTCAGCTCGAGCGACAGAGTGAGACTCCATCTCAAAAAAAAAAAAAAAAAAGGCCAGGCACGGTAGCTCATGCCTGTAATCCCAGCACTTTGGGAAGCTGAGGTGCATGGATCACCCAAGGTCAGGAGTTCGAGACCAGCCTCGCCAACATGACGAAACCCCATCTCTAGTAAAAATACAAAAATTAGCCTGGTGTGGTGATGCACACCTGTAATCCCAGCTACTTGGGAGGCTGAGGCAGGAGAATCACTTGAACCTGGGAGGCAGAGGTTGCAGTGAGCCGAGATCGCACCACTGCACTCCAGCCTGAGCAACAGAGCGAGACTCCATCTCAAGGAAAGAAAAAAAAAAAAAAGCCCAGGCATGGTGGCTTACACCTGTAATCTCGGCACTTTGGGAGGCTGAAGAGGCTGGATCACGAGGTCAGGAGTTTGAGACCAGCCTGGCAACATGGTGAAACCCCGTCTCTACTAAAAATACAAAACTAGCCAGATGTGATGGCGGGCACCTGTAATCCCAGCTACTCAGGAGGCTGAAGCAGGAGAATGGTGTGAACCCAGGAGGCAGAGGTTGTAGTGAGCTGAGATTGCGCCACTGCACTCCAGCCTGGGCGATAGAGTGAGACTCTGTCTCAAAAAAAAAAAAAAAAAAAGAAAAACAAACAAAATATGATGTAAGTGTTTTGAAAAAAATAAATGAAGGGGGCCGGGCGCGGTGGCGTCAGGCCTGTTAATCCCAGCACTTTGAGAGAGGCCCGAGACTGGGCGGATCACGAGTCGAGGAGATCGAGGGAACCATGCCTGGCTAATACGGTGAACCGCGGGTCGGTCGTACTAAAAATACAAAAAAACTAGCGGCGACGAGGCGGGCGCCTGTAGTCCAGCTACTCGGGAGGCTGAGACAGGAGAATGGCGTGACCCGGGAGGCGGAGCGTTGGCAGTGAGCTGAGATCGGCCCACCTGCACTCCAGCCCTGGGGGCAGAGCCAAGACTCCGTCTCAAAAAAAAAAATAAAAAAATAAAAAAAAAAAATAATAAATAAATAAAATAAATAAATGAGGGGATGGAGGCATGGAGAGAAAACCACTTACGGCTGGGCGCGGTGGCTCACGTCTATAATCACAGCACTTTGGGAAGCCGAGGTGGGTGGATCACTTGAGCCCAAGCATTTGAGACCATCCTGGACAACATGGTGAAATTTCATTTCTACAAAAAATACAAAAATTAGCCAGGCATGGTAGCACATGCCTGAAGTCCCAACTACTTGGGAGGCTAAGGTGGAAGGATCACTTGAGCCCAGCAGGTTGAGGCTGCAGTGAGCTTTGATCACGCCACTGCACTCTAGCCTGGACAACAGAACGAGACCCTATCTCAAACAAAACAAAAGAAAAGACGAAACTGACTTACCCAAGATCATGACAGCCAGTAGGTGGCAGAGCTAAGACTTGAACCCAGGCAGTCTGATTCTAGAGTCAGTGCTTTTAACCTCTGCACTGAAGAAGCACATAACTGACATAAGGAGTAAAAGGGTGACCTCGGCCAGGTGCAGTGCCTCATGCCTGTAATCCCAGCAGTTCGGGAGGCCAAGGTGGGCGGATCACGAGGTCAAGAGATTGAGACCATCCTGGCCAACATGGTGAAACCCTGTCTCTACTAAAAATATAAAAATTAGCCAGGCGCTGTGGCGTGTACTGTAGTCCCAGCTACTCAGGAGGCTGAGGCAGGAGAATTGCTTGAAGCTGGGAGGCGGAGGTTGCAGTGAGCCGAGATCGCGACACTGCACTCCAGCCTGGTGACCGAGTGAGACTCCGTCTCAAAAAAAAAGTTACACAGGCATGGTGGTGCACACCTATGGTCCCAGCTACTCGGGAGGCTGAGGCAGGAGAATTGCTTGAACACAGGAGATGGAGGTTGCATTGAGCTGAGATCACGCCACCACACTCCAGCTTGGGCAGCAGAGCAAGACTCTGTCTCAATAAATAAAATAAATAAATAAATAAATAAAGCCAAAGTCTTGCTGTCATAGCTGTCACTAGGTGGGGAAGAAACAATGAGAAATTATCAACAGAGAGCCTGTGAGGTGGCCCTGGACTGCTCGCAGCTGGTTACATCCCCCTCTCCCCATTTACTTATCCACATATCAAATATTTTTTGAGCGCCCCTGTGGGACACAGATCTGTGCCCCACAGGGTCCCGCAGCCCACTGGAGACAAATGAAGGCAGCTGGGGTCTAAGCCTGGCTCCACCTGCGACTCCCAGCCTGAGTGTGAAGAAGCACTTCCCATCTCTGCACATCAGTTCCACATCTATACGATCCCCTTCCTACTTTATCCCTGAAATAATGGATGTGAAAGAAGTTGGGGAAAGGTAAATGCTAGTCAGGAAGGGTGGAAAGGAAAAGAGTGACCAGAATCCTGGAAGACTCCCTGGAGGAGGTGGGGCTTGAGTAGGGCAGAAAGTGGCAAGAAGGATTTGGGTGGGCAGAGCAGAGGACAGGCAGTGTGCACAGTGGCCAAGGATATTGATGCTAGAGAGCTGGCCTGGGTTTGGGTTCTAATCTTGGGTCTGTCACCTACTAGTTATGTGACCTTGGCCATGGCTTAGCTTTTCTAAGCCTTGGTTTATACCCCTGTAAAATGGGGTGATGACCGTGCATCCTAGGGCTGTGCCAAGGATAGAATACGAAAATCGTATAGGGCAGTTAGCACAATGGCCAGACACAGTAAGTGTTCAGAACACATTTGTGTTATCATGCTCATTGCTTATTATTCTTGTTTCTCTAATTCTGTTTAGTTCACAATTAAGAATCTTTCTTGGCCAGACACAGTGGCTCATGCCTGTAATCTCAGCACTGTGGGAGGCCAGGGTGGGAGGATCACTTGAGCTCAGGAGTTTGCAACCAGCCTGAGCAACATAGCAAGACCCTGTTTCTACAAAATTTTTTTTTTTTTTGAGACGGAGTCTTGCTCTGTTGCCCGGGCTGGAGTGCAGTGACCAGATCTCAGCTCACTGCCAGCTCCGCCTCCCAGGTTTATGCCATTCTCCTGCCTCAGCCTCCCATGTAGCTGGGACTACAGGCGCCCACCACCTCGCCCAGCTAGTTTTTTGTATTTTTTAGTAGAGACAGGGTTTCACTGTGTTAGCCAGGATGGTCTCGATCTCCTGACCTAGTGATCCACCCGTCTCGGCCTCCCAAAGTGCTGGGATTACAGGCTTGAGCTACAAAAAATTTTTTAAAAAATTAGCTGGGCATGATGGCATGCACCTGAGATCTCAGCTACTCAGGAGGCTGAGGTGGGAGGACTGCTTGAGCCCAGGAGGTGGAGGTTGTAGTGAGCTATGATTGCAGCATTGCACTTCAACCTGAGTTTGACAAAGCAAGAGCTTGTCTATTAAAAAAAACAAAAGACAGCCTTTCTGTATGACCATAGTCCCCTGATCCATATAGCATTTTAGAGTGTCCACGATAGATCCACACCCAGGTCTCACTGGTACTTACTCATAAGGAGGACAAAGCAGCTTTCATCCCCACCACAGGGGATAGAAAGGAGCCGGGACCCAGTTAGGGTTAGTAAATGGCCAGACGAAAGTAACTAAGGGCTCCTGGCTCTGCTTGAGGGAACTCTCTCTTTTCCCAATCTTTGTTGGCAAACATTCACCGAGCCCCTGCTCCATGCTGGGCACTGGGGATCACAGATGACTCCAACCCAGGCCCTGGCCTCCAGAAGCTTGTCAGTGAGGTCGGAGGTAGACACATGCCCAGATGTCAGTGCCTTCCTTGCCCCTTTGTGCCTGGACCCCAGCTTGTAGCCATCTGTTTCTTTGTTCACTGTCTGATCTCCCCCTTTGGATTGGAATCTCCATGAGGCCTGGGCCCATCTGCCCTGTTCGCTGGGGTATCCTTTGCCCCTCACTCATGCTTGGCACGTAGTGCATGTTCTATATTACAGCCTGGGAAGGGAAGGAAGGATGGTTGCTGTCTAGTGGTCACTAAGTGTGGTCCAGGCACTGTTGCAAGCTTTCCACGCCCTGGCTCCTTTGGGCCTTACAACCCTGTGCCTCATCTATGTATCCTCACTTGCTAAGGGTTGCAGAACATTGTTTCGTTTTAGAAACAAGTTGTAGAACTATATAATGTGACCTCATTCCTGTTTAAAAAAAGAAAGAGACAGCCAGGCACAGTGGCTCACGCCTGTAATCCCAACACTTTGGGAGGCTGAGGCGGGTGGATCACTTGAGGTCAGGAGTTCAAGACCAGCCTGGCCAACATGTTGAAACCCCTGTCTCTACTAAAATACAAAAAAAAAATAAAAATTAACTGGGCATGGTGGCACATGCCTGTAATCCCAGCTATGCGGAAGGCTGAGGCAGGAGAATCTCTTGAACCCAGGAGGCAAAGGCTGTAGTGAGCTGAGATCACACCACTGCATTCCAGCCTGGGGGACATAGCAAGACTCCGTCTCAAAAAAACAAAACAAAAAAAAGAAACAATCCCCAAATCCCCGCAAAACAAAAACTAAGCTTTTTTTTTTTTTTTTTTTTGAACAGGCGGTATTGCTGTTGTGTAGGCTGGGAGTTCAGTGGCGTGCATCTCAGCTCATGCAGCCATCTTGCCTCTTGGAGTTCAAGTGATTCTCCTGCCTCAACCTCCTGAGCTAGCTGGGATTACAGGCACCCGCACCATGGCCCCGGCTTTTTTTCTATTTTTAGTAGAGCATGGGGTTTCACCAGTTGGCCAGGGCTAGCGGTCTTGAACTTCTGACCTCGGCGGTCGATCCGCCCACTCAATGGCGCCTTCCCAAAGTGCTGCGGATGGTACAGTGCATGAGCCAGAACTAAGCATTCTTTTTTTTTTGTTTTTTTTTTTTTGGACGGTGTCTCGCTCTGTCGCCCAGGCTGGAGTGCAGTGGGCCGGATCTCAGCTCACTGCAAGCTCCGGGGCTTCGCCGGGTTCACGCCCATTCCCTCCCGCCTGGCCTCAGCCTCCGGAGTAGCTGCGGACTACAGGCGCCCGCCAGGTCGCCCGCTAGTTTTTTGTATTTTGAGTAGAGACGGGGTTTCACCAGTGTTAGGGCCAGGATGGTCTCGATCCTCCTGCCTCGTGATCCGCCGCTCTCGGCGCCCCCAAAGTGCTGGGATTACAGGCTTGAGCCACCGCGCCCGGCCTAAGCATTCTTTATAGGTCTGCATTCATGCATTCCTAGAAAAGAGCCCTAAGGAAACACATCAGCCCAGCAGAGTGCGATTCCCTCCTGGAAAAGCCTAGGGCGAAGGCGGAGACCCAGGGAGCACTTGCTCTCCCTGTAACATTCTTCCCTTCTACAGTGACACTGTCACTTGCTAAATTTTAGAAATAAAAAGACTATACTAAAATAAAAACAAAGTGATTCATTTTCTACCCCAAATAAAAGGAAAACAGAAGCATGGGGTGGTGGTCCTGGTGCCACCACTCATTAGCTGTGTGACTTGGACAAGCCAGGGTCACCTCCTGGGGCCTCACTTTCTCATCCGTAACATGGGGTGACCATGACCTCCCCCCGTAGGGCTGCACAGGTGTCCAGGAGCACGGCTTTGTGAGCCCGGGCAGACTGACCCACCACCCTGTGTCTTGTCCTCTGCAGGATGAAAGTGTGACTCAGCTTGGTCAAGAGCTGGCCCAGAAACTGGGGCTGCGAGTTCGCAAGGCATATAAGAGGCCCCAGGTAGGTGGGCTCGGGACCCTGGGAGGGTCGGTGTGGATGTGAGGAGGTCTGAAGCGAGGGACCAGGCACCGTGGAGAATGTGGGTGAGGGTGGCCAGGGCCAGGTTAGGACAGAGGGGGGCGACAGCAGGTGATCTTCCTTGTCTGTTGGCTGAAAGCCCCGGAACCGTTCAGAAAAGGAGATAGCAGCCACCGCTTCTAGCTCACCTTAGACTCCAGCTGTTGAAAACTACTCCCTCCCTGCGCTGGCTGACTTTAATCACCTGGAGGTGGCCTGAGTTGACACTGGCGTCCTTCAGCATTATGTTCTAAAATAACCCCCATATGGTGCAAATTTGAAGTGTCGGTATCCGTTTGGCTGGTTCAGATCCACACAGATTCATTTGGCACCTGCCAAGGGCCACGAGGCTGCACATGGGAAAGCTCGTGACTCGAGTCTCTGCTGTGACCTTGAGCAAGTTAGTTCATCTCTTTCCACCTTGGTTTCCTCATCCGGAGGATGGAGATAATTTATGCCCACCCCAGAGGGCTCATGGGAGAATTAAAAAAAGAGGTGCCTCCCGCCTGTAATCCCAGCACTTTGGGAGGCTGAGACGGGCAGATCACCTGAGGTCAGGAGTTCGAGACCAGCCTGATCAATATGGAGAAACCCCGTCTCTACTAAAAATACAAAAATTAACCGGGCGTGGTGGCGCATGCCTGTAATCCCAGCTACCCTGGAGGCGGAGGCGGGAGAATCACTTGAACCCGGGGGACATAGGTTGCGGTGAGCCAAGATCGCGCCATTGCACTCCAGCCTGGGCAACAAGAGTGAAACTCCATCTCAAAAAAAAAAAAAAAGAGAGAGAATGGGCTGGGTGCAGTGGTTCATGCCTATAATCATAGTACTTTGGGAGGCTGAGGTAGGCAGGTTGCTTGAGCTGAGGAGTTCAAGACCAACCTGGGCAATATGGCGAAACCATCTCTCTCCAAAAAGTACAAAAATTAGTCTGGTGTGGTAGTGCACGCCTGTAGTCTCAGCTACTTGGGAGACTGAGGTGGGAGGATCACATGAACCCCAGAGGTCAAGGCTGCAGGGAGCTGAGATCACACCCCTGCACTCCAGCCTATGGGACAAAGTGAGACTGTCTCAGAAAAAAATTTTAAAAATTAACAAATAAGGCCGGGCGCGGTGGCTCAAGCCTGTAATCCCAGCACTTTGGGAGGCCGAGATGGGCGGATCACGAGGTCAGGAGATCGAGACCATCCTGGCTAACACGGTGAAACCCCGTCTCTACTAAAATACAAAAAACTAGCCGGGCGAGGTGGCGGGTGCCTGTAGTCCCAGCTACTCGGGAGGCTGAGGCAGGAGAATGGTGTGAACCCGGGAGGTGAAGCTTGCAGTGAGCTGACACCCGGCCACTCCCCCCCCCCCCCCGGGAAAAAGTGAGACCCCCCCCAAAAAAAAAAAAAAAAAAAAAATTAAATAAGTAAAAAGATAGAATGTTTGAGACGGTGTCTAGCATGGTGCGTGACACACAGTAGAGGTGTGCAGGGAGGTCCTCTGCCCAGGTCAAGGTTGGCGGAAGAAAACCCCAGAATCTGACCCAGAGAGACAGAGCAGGTGATTTCCGGCAGGCCTGGGGACAGGGACTCAGGAGACACTGCAGATCCCAGCTGCCTGTGTCAGGGCTTCTTTCCTGCCCCAGCTAAGGGGACCTTGAGCATCTTTTCAGAATCTTTACCTCTGCCCACCTCTCTCCAATCTCTGGCAGGAACTGGAAACCTTTTCTCTGCTCAGTAATGGCACTGCGGCTGGCGTGGCAGATCAGGTAGGACTGGGGCTGAGCCAACCTGTCTTGATTTATCCATTATGAGAGGTTTGGATTCACTCTCTCCGGGTATAAATGACCTCAGGCAGCGGGTCCAGGGGCCTCCGCCTCCCCAGGAGGTGCCTCCCATGACCACGGGGGCAGGGTGTGGGGACAGGCCATGGCTGCTGTTGGCAGAGAGTGGTCATTGCCGGGGAGCCACTGGGGGCAGCCTTACTCATGGACCCTGGCCAGGACACAGTCTGGGCACCTGGTCCCACGTGCCTTCCTTCTGCCTCCCGCCCCACATTTCCTGCTGTGTTGCTTTTTTTCTCACCAGCCTTTCTGCAGGTTCAGTCCCCTGGGCCTCGAATGTCTTCCTCTTCCCCACCCTGCCTTTCTCTAGCTCTTCGCTTTTCAAAGCCCAGCTCAAGGGCATGCCCCTGCTGAAACCCATCCTGCTCTCCCTGGCTCAGTGACTCTGCTGGGGAGAGGCAGCTGAGACTGAGGATTCTGACGAGGAAGAGCCCAACTGGGCCCTGCAGCCTTGCGCAGGTCCTTCAGAGTCCACATTCTGAAATGCGGACCATCCCTCAACAGAAACAGGGGAGGAAAGTGCTTGATAACCCGGTACACGGGACCCAGCAGGAAATGAAGTGGGCAGTCACTGCGGAGAGCTGCTGTGCTGTCCCGAGCTAGGGACTCCTTCTAAGGGCCAAGACAGGCCTGGCTCATCCCGGGAGGTGGGGCAGGGCCTGGCACACAACTAAGACCCCTGCCCCCTACTCACCACACAGGAGCTGCTCAGGTAGACTTTGAGGCTTTCTGGAAAGTGAGGGATGGGCTATAAGAGCACTGATGGAACCCGAGGTCCTGCCACCTTGTACGTTAAGGGAAACTGAAGCACAGAGTGGGACGGGGACAGGGCCAGTGTCACACAGCGAGGTAGCAGCAGGCCTCCCTCCTCCAGAGCTTTGCAGCACTTTCTTTCATTCATTCCAAAAGGAGGCTCACAAAACACTCTTGGCCCTGGGCCTGAGAGAGCTGCATCCTTGCCCTCAGGGGCCTCCCAGCCTGCAAAGAAGGCGGGTGATGATCTGCCTTTGTAGCACTCATGGTATGTGTGCCAGGCACGGTGGCTCATTCCTGTAATCCCAGCACTTTGGGAGGCTGAGGTGGGTGATCACTTAATTTCGGGAGTTAAAAACCAGCCTGGCCAATACGGTGAAACCCCATCTCAACTAAAAATACAAAATTAGCTGGGCGTGGTGGCGTGCACCCGTAGTTCCAGCTACTTGGGAGGATGAGGCAGGAGAATCACTTGAACCCAGGAGGCTGAGTTTGCAGTAAGCCGAGATCACGCCATTACACTCCAGCCTGAGAGACAGAACAAGACTCCATCTCAAAAACAAAAGAAATTATTAGGCCTGGCACATACCAGGTGCTCCAAAGAGGAAACATTAAATGAATGAGAAGTGATTTGTCTAAGTTTACCCAGTATGGGCCAAGCACTGAGCTTGGGGTTGGGTACGTGATAAACAAAACAATTCTGTTCCCTGCCTTCAAAGGGCTCACAGTCCAGGAGGGACATTAGGACATTAGCCAGATCATTTCTGGTTACAAACCGTGATGAGGACTCTGAAGGCAGAGTGTGGGGAGACCTGAGCCATTGCAACTGGGAGGCCTGATTTAGACAGGATTCAGTGACATTTAAGCTGAGACCGGAAGGTTGAAGAGGTAGGAGCAGGTGTGCAGGTGAAACAGCATTCCAGACCAGGGGAAGGTGTTTACAAAGACCCTGAGGCCTGGAGGAGTGTGGGAGGAGCCAACGCTAAGGCAGGCAGCCCCCTGGGGGTCCTGGAACAGGAGATATAAGCCAGACCGCTTGGCCCCTGGTGAGAAGCTCAGTCTTAGCATTGGGAAGGCATTGAAGGGAGGCAGCATTAATTCTATTCATTGATTCAGAAGGTATTTATTGAGTACTGCTTTGTACCCAGTGTCAGTTCAGACGCTGGGAATAGAGCACTGAGGTAGCTTCTCATCACAGCAAGCGGAGCTGGGGCTGGGCAGGCACAGCAGATGCTCAAAAGATATTTGTTGAACGACTGATGACTGTGGCCAGGGGGCCACAGCAAATATGGGCTGAATGCCCAGCTCTCCAGGGCCAGGCCTCAAAGCCCTGCTCAGTCTGCAGCCAGATGACCACAGATGGTGCCATCTACGCAGGCACTCCCAGTCCCAGCCAGGCCGTTCACCCATCCCTGCAATCTTTCTGGGCTCCTCCTGCACGTTCATAGAGGTCAGGCGGGGCATGGTTAGGGAGGGCTCTAAGAAGCCCACAGTGGAGAGGACCAGTTCAGACCTGCCTCATGAACTCAGTTTGCCCAACATGGTACCCACATGTGCACGTGCACACACGGAGTGGCCCTAGGACACATGAGGGCAGGGTGGTGTCCCAGCCAGAGCCCCTGGCCTTCTGTCAGTTGTGCACAGACACAGGTAAACGCAGGCTGCAGGGGTCCTTGTAGGTTCTCCACCATGAGCACCCTATTCGCTCAGCCGGCTGGTCATTCCACATGTGCATCTGAAGTGGGGATGGTCCAGGCTGTGCCCTCAGGGAGCTGCTTATGACCCAGGAGCCAGGCAGAGGCCCTACAAGACAGAGTCTGTGCAAGAGCTGCCTCTGGCAGTATGGGGAGCAAGATGCAAGGAGGGCTGTGAGTTCCAGGAACAGAGAGCCCAAGGCAGCCTTGGTGGGAGAGGGCTTCAGTGAGGCAGGGAAGCAAGACTAAGAGGAAGGGAGAGCTGGAGAGGGGGGAAACGGCACTCATGACCAGGGACACAGCCTGCGCAAAGGCTAAGCAGCAAGAGAGAAAGACACCCCAGACCACAAGACCAGTTCCTCCCATGGGGCTCAGAATAGCCTGGGCTCTGCAGTGGGACGTGCTTTGGCTCAGATCCTGAGCCCGCTCCTTATCTACGCAGGCCACTCCATCCCTCAGAGCCTTAGCTTCCTTCTCTTTCACAGGGGTCCAGTACCTGCCATTTTTGTGGAGGTTACAGAATTACAGTGGGTCAGTGTGAAAGCTCCCAGCAGGGCGTCTTCAGGAGAGATAGAGCTCCATAGACCTTTGTTGCTAAACGGATGTCACCAGAAGGAGTGCCATGCAGAAGGGCAGGAAGAGTGAGCCTGGCAGGCTGGGTTGATGGCATGGGCAGGAGGGCTGAGAAGGCGACTTTGTCCTGTATGACTTGGGAGCCATGGGCACGACGTAGCAGGGAGAATCACCGCTTTCCCTAGAGATGTTCATCTGGTACCTCTCTTCCCTCAAAGACTTTATGTGCCAGGCGCGGTGGCTCACGCCTGTAATCCCAGCACTTTGGGAGGCTGAGGCGGGCGGATCACAAGGTCAGGAAATCGAGACCATCCTGGCTAACACAGTGAAACCTCGTTTCTACTAAAAATACAAAAAAAATTAGCCGGGCGTGCTGGCGGGTGCCTGTAGTCCCAGCTACTCGGGAGGCTGAGGCAGGAGAATGGCACGAAGCCGGGAGGCGGAGCGTTGTATGAGCCGAGATCACGCCACTGCACTCCAGCCTGGGCGACAGAGCAACACTCTGTCTCAAAAAAAAAAAAAAAAGACTTTATGTACTTACCATGAGGATAGCAGCTCTGTGATCCAGCATGGCGGCCTTGGTTTGGCAGCCAATCTGTGGTGAGCAAACACTCCAGAGACTGAAGTGCACACATTTGCCATGTGCTCCATGGCAGGCTCAGATGCAGGAAGGCGGTGCAGGGTGTTGGTGCAGGTGTGGGTGGGGGAGTGTACAGTTCCAAGGGACAGACTCAGGGCAGGCTCTTGGATCAGACAGCCCTGCTCTGATCTGTGCATGGCAACTTTCTGGGCTGACATTTCCATGCCATGGGATGCTACCTCGCAGGGCGCCTGGACCGAGGGCTAAACCCCACAATGGGTGTGAGATGCTGGCCTGGGCTGGCGTGAGTCAGGATGCCGGATGAATCTAGCTCCTGGTCCTGTGGCTGCTGGTCCTGGGAAAGGAAGGCTAGTGGTGGAGTCTGGTCCTCCATCTGGCCCTCTGTAGGGACACCGAAAGGGCGGGGCCCCCCAGGGCCTTATCAGGGAAGCAGGACTTGAGCTGGACTCTGAAGGACTCAGAGAAAAAGGGGAGGTTGTCAGGACAGGGAAGGATGCACCACGGCCTGAAGTTCAGAGCGTGGGAGCTGATGAATAAAACACCAGCTCTCCCAGGCCAGTTTCCTGATAGCTGGGACTCAGGAACTTATGCTGTGCATCTAATAAACACAGGCCAGGCATAGTGGCTCACACCTGTCATCTCAGCACATTGGGAGGCCGAGGCAGGCGGATCACGAGGTCAGGAGATCGAGACCATCCTGGCTAACACGGTGAAACCCCATCTCTACTAAAAAATACAAAAAATTAGCCAGGCATGGTGGCGGGCGCCTATAGTCCCAGCTACTCAGGAGGCTGAGGCAGGAGAATGGTGTGAACCTGGGAGGCAGAGCTGGCAGTGAGCCAAGATCGCGCCACTGTACTCCAGCCTGGGCGACAGAGTGAGACTCTGTCTCAAAAAAAAAAAAAAAAAATTCAAAAATTAGCTGGGCGTGGTGGCATGTGCCTGTAATCCCAGCTACTCGGGAGGCCGAGACTAGAGAATCACTTGAATGTCGGAGGCGGAGGTTGTAGTGAGCTGAGACCACACCATTGCACTCCAGCCTAGGTGACTGAGCAAGACTCCATCTCAAAAAAAAAAAAAAAAAAAAAGTTGGGTGTGGTGGCTCACCCCTGTAATCCCAGCACTTTGGGAGGCCAAGGCAGGCGGATTGCCTGAGCTCAGGAGTTTGAAACCAGCCTGAGCAACACAGCGAAACCTCATCTCTACTAAAAACACAAAAGGCTGGGTGTGGTGGCTCACGCCTGTAATCCCAGCACTTTGGGAGGCTGAGGCAGATGGATCACCTAAGGTCGGGAGTTCGAGACCAGCCTGACAAACATGGAGAAACCCTAAAATAAAAACATTAGCCAGGCGTGGTGTCGCATGCCTGTAATCCCAGCTGCTCGGGAAGCTGAGGCAGGAGATTTGCTTGAACCCGGGAGGCGGAGGTTTCGATGAGCCAAGATCGCACCATTGCACTCCAGCCTGGGCAACAAGAGCAAAACTCCATCTCAAAATAAATAAATAAATAAAAATACAAAATAAAAATACAAAAAAATTAGTCAGTCAGGTGTGGTGACGGGCGCCTGTAATTCCAGCTACTCGGGAGGCTGAGGCAGGAGAATTGCTTAAACGCAGGGGGTGGAGGTTGCAGTGAGCCAAGATCATGCCACTGCACTCCAACCTGGGCAACAGAGCGAGACTCTGTCTCAAAACAAACAAATAAACAAACAAAAAACACTTACAAAGCACTTCCTGTGTGCCAGGCCCTATTCTGAACTTTTCACACATAGCAGGTCATTTCATCCTGATAGCCTTCCCCAGCAGTGAGTGAAGCAGGCCCAGAGTGGATGGGGAAATTTGCCTAGGCTGCACAGCCTGCTCAGGCCCAGCTTCCCTCTAGCAGGAAGGCAGTGGGATCCCACCTGGGCTGCATCCCCTTCTCTGCTTCTTGGGGGACCTGGGGCTACCATGGGAGAGGAGAGCCTGGGGACCCAGGGAGAGGGCACTTTTGTCTTTGAACTGCAAGCCATCTGTGGTACTGCATAGGGGGCTTGGTATGACCCTTGCCGCCTTCACCAGGGTGAGGACCCCACCCCGTGGCAGGTGGAAGCCAAGACTCAGAGGTTCCCTCCCTGCCCTTCACCACCCCTCCCTAGAGGGGCAGCTGTGGCGCTCCACTGATCCCATGCCCCACCTCCTGGCCCATCCAGCCTCTTGCTGGGCACCACAGGGGTGAGGACCCAGCACATGTGAGGGCTTTTTTTTTTTTGAGATGGAGTTTCGCTCTTGTTGCCCAGGCTGGAGTGCAATGGCTCGATCTTGGCTCACCACAACCTCTGCTTCCCGGGTTCAAGTGATTCTCCTGCCTCAACCTCCCTAGTAGCTGGGATTATAGGCATGTGCCACCACGCCTGGCTAATTTTGTATTTTTAGTAGAGACGGGGTTTCTCCATATTTGTCAGGCTGGTCTCAAACTCCTAACCTCAGGTGATCTGCCCGCCTCGGCCTCCCAAAGTGCTGGGATTACAGACATGAGCCACCACGCCCTGCCATTTTTTTTTGAGGCGGAGTTGCCCAGGCTGGAGGCTGGAGTATAGTGAGCATGATCTCAGCTCACTGCAACCTCTGCCCTCTGGGTTCCAAAACCCATTCCTCCTGCCTCAGCCTCCCAAGTAAAAACAAGGTTCAGGCTCCTACACACAATACACAACTAATTTTTTTTTTTTTTTTTTGGAGACGGAGTCTTGCTCGCCACCCAGGCTGGAGTGCAGTGCCGGATCTAAAGCTCACTGCAAGCTCCGCCTCCCGGGTTTACGCCATTCTCGCTGCCTCAGCCTCCGAGTAGAAACTGGGACTACAGGCGCCCGCCTCGTCGCCCGGTCTAGTTTTTTTGTATTTTTAAGTAGAGACAGGGTTTCACCGTATTTAGCCGGAATGGTCCTCGATCTCCTGACCTCGTGATCCGCCGTCTCGGCCTCCCAAGTGCTGGGATTACAGGCTTGAGCACCTGCGCCCGGCCAATTTTTGTATTTTTAGTAGAGATAAGGTTTCACTATGTTGGCCACGCTGGTCTCAAATTTCTGACCTCAGGTGATCCGCCCACCTCGGCCTCGCAAAGTGCTGGGATTACAGGCATAAACTACCGTGCCCAGCTGCATGTGAGGGCTTTAATCTCCCCTGGCACTCTAAGTGCTCCTGGGTGCTGGGTCAACAGCGTAGTCATGTGCGGAGGGGCTGGTCCTGGGTGCCGGGATCGGGGCCTTCCCAGCTGCAGAGCCATTGTGGCCCTCTCCCCACAGGGAACTTCTAATGGATTGGGGTCCATAGATGACATCGAAACAGGTAATGTCCCTGATATGAGGGAACAAGTGGAAATTGAGGCCCCAGGTTGGGGGGCACTCAGCCCCCCACCCCTGATGTCCCCTAGAGGTCAGGGGAGTCAAGTCCTCTCCCCATCCCAGCCCTGTAGATGAGAGGGCCTTTGAGGGGTTCCCCACCCTGATACTCCCTGAGGCATGGGAGAAAACAGTGGGTTGAGAGCCACAGACCTGCTCAGGGAGGGGAGGGCATCTCTAGCCTGGCGGAGGCGGGTGCTGCCTCTTAGCTGGGTGCAACAGTCCCATGGCCTTCACTCCAGGCTGCCTGCACATCCCTGCCTCTTCCAAAGCCCTTTCCCCTCCTCTTCCTCATTGGCTTCCAGAAAAGGTTGCCTTTTTAAGAGTGTCCCTGGGAGAGGGCATTGCTTACCCCAGAGGAAGGAGGCAGCAACAGTGGACATTCAGGCATTGAGCCTGGGCCAAGCGTTGACATCATAGGACTGAGGGCCCCTGCCAGCTCTGGGGCTGTGGCCTTCTTTGACCACCCCCTGAGTGTCTGCCAGTGGGATCAGCCGATGGGGAAGGCAGGGTTCCTGGGAAGAGCTGAAGGAAGAAGGGAAGGTATTGGGTGAGCGTCGTGGGGCTCAGGATGCCTCCTCCACCCCCACCAAGCAGTGCTCCCCTTTATCTCTTGCCCACCCCATCCGCAGACTGCTATGTGGACCCTCGAGCCTCCCCGGCCCTCCTCCCCTCCACGCCCACGATGCCCCTATTCCCTCATGTTCTGGACCTGCTGGCCCCCCTGGACAGCAGCAGGACCCTCCCCAGCACCGACAGCCTGGATGACTTCTCAGATGGGGATGTCTTTGGCCCAGAGCTGGACACCCTCCTGGACTCACTGGTGAGCCACACCGCCCTCCTTGTGCTCCCCTGAGTCCCTCTCCCCGCCGTGTCTCCATTGTCCCGGGGTGGAGGGAAGGCCCCCATGCTCATGTCATGTGTCTCAGGAGGAGGCCTCAGTAGGGACAGAAATGAAGCTGCAGACTGGGCATAGTGGCTCATGCCTGTAATCCCAGTACCTTGGGAGGCCAAGACAGGCGGATCACTTCAGGTCAGGAATTTGAGACCAGCCTGGCCAACATGGTGAAACCCCGTCTCTACTAAAAATACAAAAATTAGCCGGGCATGGTGGCGCATGCCTCTGGTATCAGCTCCTCAAGAGGCTAAGGCTGGAGAATCGCTTGAACCCGGGAGGCGGAGGTTGCAGTGAGCCAAGATCACGCCACTGCACTCTAGTCTGTGCAATGGAGCGAGACTCCGTCTCAAAAAAAAAAGGAAAAAAAATGAAGCTCCAGAATGTCTGGCCAGAAGGGACCATAGTGAGCACTGCTCCCCCGTGGGACAGGCTGAAGCCAGGGGACAGGGTGCAGGTCTCCTTGCTTCCCCAAGTGCCTGATGCTGCCCAGGCCTGGGCAGTCCTGTTTTCCTCTGACCCCTCCCTCTGTCCCTGCCTCGTAGTCTCTGGTCCAGGGTGGCCTGTCTGGCAGCGGCGTGCCTAGTGAGTTGCCCCAGCTGATACCCGTGTTCCCCGGCGGGACCCCACTGCTACCACCTGTGGTGGGTGGCTCCATCCCTGTCTCCAGCCCACTGCCCCCCGCCTCCTTCGGCTTGGTCATGGACCCCTCCAAGAAGCTGGCCGCCTCTGTGCTGGATGCCCTCGATCCCCCGGGCCCCACGCTGGACCCCCTGGACCTGCTCCCATACTCGGAGACCCGACTGGATGCACTCGACAGCTTTGGGTCGACACGAGGCTCCCTGGACAAACCTGATTCCTTCATGGGTAAGGCCATAGGTGGGCACGTTCACCCTCCCTGGACAGGTTGTACAGTGCTGTGGTCTCTCTGGTCCCTGGAGAGCGGAGTGGAGTTACAGATCTCTCTGTCCCCATTACCCCTTAGCAATCCCGGGCCATGTCTATGTGCTGCTGTCTCTCCAGTGCTCGGCACAGTGTGGGGCTGGGCCTGAGGGGCGGGTGTCTTCTTCAAGATCAAGCAGAGGAGAGCTATGACAGTCCAGGCCTCTAGACTCCCAGTCTGGTGCTCCCTGCCCAGTCTCCCAGGACCCTGGGTCACCAGGCTGGTGAGATCCCATGGGATGATCCTGAGGCTGGGGGCAGGGCACAAGGTCATGGCCTCCCACAGCACCACTCTGGGCTGGGTGCCAGGGACCCAGGGAGGAAGCCGGGTTGTCTGGGCCCTGGTGGGGCTAGCTTTCGGCAGTCGGAGACAGCCCAGGGCACTCGACTGAGAGGGCTTAACGGGACAGTGGGGGCATGGAGGGGATTCACTCAGCCTCAGGGCCAAAGGAGGCTTCCTGGAGGAAGTGGTCTTGAAGGAAAAGCTCTTGAAGGCGGGGTCTTGAAGGAAAAGGTCAAGTTCTCTGCCTGCCAGGCAGAGGAAGCAGGGGCACTATCCTGGCACAGCATGGCGTGGGGCTGGCTGATGAGGAGAGCAGCTGGGGTGGGGGCCTTGGTCTCCAAGGACCTGGGAGCAAGCTAAGGAACTTGGGCTTTTTCCTAGGGGCAGCAGGAAGCCCTGGCAAGTTTAAGCAAGGAGTGGACACACTCGGGCTGGGAGGCGTCTTTGCCCCAGAGTAGTGGAGAGGAGAGGATAGAGTCAGGGGTTCAGCGGGAGTGGGAGAGGACGTGTGGCCTGGAGGCTTCTCTGAGTTAGCAACACATAAGGGGAAGCCCTAGGAAGGCCCCTCACGCCTCAGAGCCAGAGCCACTGACCCCTATGTCTTCTCCCTGCCCAGAGGAGACCAACTCACAGGACCACCGTCCCCCTAGCGGTGCTCAGAAACCAGCCCCTTCGGTGAGTGACTGGAGTGGGGATCCAGGCCTCTCATCCCCTGCTGGGGGCTGTGGGTTCTAGAGTCGGGGAATGAGCCGTCTGCACGGGGTAAGGTGCTGCATTCCCCATGGCGGGCACCCCCAGAGGGGATGGATCAAAGATGGTTACCTTGTGTCCTTCCTCACCAAGCCATGTGCTGGGCAGGCACACAGAGGGCACCATTGCCCTTGTCTGGTAGAAGAATTCAAGTCTCAGAGGGTGAAGTGACTTCCCCAGGGTTAGTAACATCCCTGGTCTCCAGACTCAGCCAGGTCCTGAGTTTAAAAGAGCATCTGGGCCGGGCGCGGTGGCTCACGCCTGTAATCCCAGCACTTCGGGAGGCTGAGATGGGCAGATCACAAGGTCAGGAGATAGAGACCATCCTGGCTAACATGGTGAAACCCTGTCTCTACTAAAAATACAAAAAATTAGCTGGGCGTGGTGGTGCGCACCTGTAGTCCCAGCTACTCGGGAGGCTGAGGTGGGAGAATGGTGTGAACCCAGGAGGCGGAGCTTGCAGTGAGCCAAGATCACACCATTGCACTCCAGCCTGGGTGACAGAGCAAGACTCCATCTCAAAAATAAATAAATAAATAAATAAAAGAGCATCTGATGAAGGGCTGGGCATGGTGGCTCACGCCTATAATCCCAGCACTTTGGGAGGCCAAGGCGGATGGATCGCGAGGTCAGGAGTTCGAGACCAGTCTGGCCAATATTGTGAAACCCCGTCTCTATTAAAGATACAAAAATTAGCTGGGTGTAGTGGCGGACACCTGTAATCCCAGCTACTCAGGAGGCTAAGGCAGGAAAGTTGCTTGAACCTGGGTGGTGGAGGTTGCAGTGAGCCGAGAGCACGCCATTGCACTCTAGCCTGGGCAACAAGAGCAAAACTCCATCTCAAAAAAAAAAAAAAAA
>NW_016804726.1:1312345-1333259 GCF_001698545.2 Rhinopithecus bieti
AAAAAAAAAAAAAAAGGGCATTTGATGAGGATGCTGCACTCTGACCTACACTAGCTGTGTGGTCCTGGTGAAGTTCCCTAACCTCTCTGAGTCTTGCCTTCCTCCCCATCTGCTGATGACTTGGGGGATTGGTGGAGGGCATGAGCACAGGCTGCAGTCACGGCCCCTCCCATTTCTATGCTTTCACATTCAGCTTGCCTTCAAAGAAAGGCTCAGAGCCAAGACCCAGGTTACCCACTAGCCTGGGGGCTTCCCAAGACAGTCCTGATATTCTAGACTCTTGGACCACATTACCAAGCGCTCCCCTGGCTGGGAGGGTGGAGCAAGAGGAGGGGTCCTGGGTGGTGGTTTTGCTCTTGGGTGGGGGGGAGGTCATAGAGCACTCCCCCCTTCTGGTGCCCAGGCTGGCCCCAGTGGCCTCAGCCATCATCCAGTGCCCACAATGGCCTCCTTCCTCCTGTCACAGCCAGAGCCCTGCATGCCCAACACTGCCTTGCTCATCAAGAACCCCTTGGCTGCCACCCACGAGTTCAAGCAGGCCTGCCAGCTCTGCTACCCCAAGACAGGTAACATTTCACCTGCAGACTCCACGCCTCTGCCCAGAGAACTGGGAATCTCAGGAACATGAGATCCCAGATCAAAAGTATCCCAGTGTCTCAGTTGGAGATAAATGCCAGAAAACAGAAGCCCCTCTGGGGCAAAAAAAGGAAAGGGGCAGGAGTTTGGGGTCTGTCCCTGCCAGGCACCGTCTTCACAGTTCTTGCTAGAAAACACTAACATGGTCAGACTCGCTAGAGAGTGAGGGCGGTGGTAGAAAGGGGATGGGTAGGCTGGGCATGGTGGCTCACATCTGTAATCCCAGCACTTTGTGAGGCTGAGGCAGGCGGATCACTTGAGGTCAGGAGTTTGAGATCAGCCTGGCCACCATGGCAAAACCCTGTCTCTACTGAAAATGCAAAAAGTAGCCAGGCTTGATGGTGCTTGCCTATAGTCCCAGCTACTCGGGAGGCTAAGGCAGAATTGCTCAAACCTGGAAGGTGGAGGTTGCAGTGAGCTGAGATCACACTACTGCACTCCAGCCTGGGTAACTGAGTGAGACTCTGTCTCAAAAAAAATGGAGTGTGTGTCAAGAATGGGCTCCTTGGAGGGCTTTACCCCAGCACGGCCCCCCAGTCTCCAGGGAGCAAGTAGCCAGGAAGGGTGTGGTGGGAGCTGGTGGGAGGCCCTCAGAGGGGAGGTAGGTATATAAGGAGGGGGCCAATACCTACCCATCGCATGGGCTTGCCAGCCATCACCCTTCAATTCTGCTTCCGGAATTACCACGTGTGTCCACCCTGCCCATAGGCCCCCGGGCTGGCGACTACACCTACCGTGAGGGCCTTGAGCACAAGTGCAAGCGGGACATCCTGCTCGGCCGGCTCCGGAGCTCGGAGGACCAGACCTGGAAGCGGATCCGGCCCCGGCCCACCAAGACCAGTTTCGTGGGCTCCTACTACCTGTGCAAAGGTGGGTGGGCTGCAGCGGGGCAGGTAGCACAGCTGGGGCTCAGCCCCTCCACCCCCAGCCGCCTCTCTGCTCCCCATCACCGGTAGACAGAACAGGGGTGGGCCTCACAGCCGCATGGGAGGAGAACGCTGGGGCCTAGGCTCCTGGGACCCATGCGGGAGGAATTCTGCATCACAATGAGCGTCTCTTGCCCTGAGCAGCTTCCAGAGGCAGGCAGGGCACATTTGGGACATTTGGCCGGACCCGAGCCCCTCACTGGCCCGTGCTCTGGAGTGTCAGGGGCCTGCATGACTCACAGGGAGCTGGCTTCTCTTACCACTGTAGGGCCCTGAGGGGCCGCGGGGCGGTGTGCCCAGCAGCCACAGGAAGCATTTAGGACTGGCGCATGGTAAGGGCTCCATCCACCTGAGCTCTCTGTCGCTTTTCTGTTGTCACTGTCCTCATTTCTGGCTCACATCAGCCTGGTTGGTATTTAATGGACATCCGTCATGTCCCTGACTTGCTTCTTTCTGGTCCCAGCCAAGCACCTTGGTCCCGCTGTACGGCAATGTGTAAATAGCCACGAATCGTTAAGCTCTTCCCAGTGCAGCCCTTTCATTCCATCAGCTTGCAGCCTCACAGCCATGGAAGAGGAAACGGAGGCTTTGAGAGTGCACCCACGGCTCTGCCTCTCCCCCGACCTGGCCCCTAGCTGTGGCCTGCCCAGGCCTCCTAAACTTGCTCCTTGTCCTCCCAGCAGCTGGGCTGGTCTAAGGACATGTCACTCTTGGGTCGAAGCCTCCATCAGCCACTGCCCGTTGCCAGTGGGATGAAGTCCAAATTCTGCGACAAGGCCTGCACGTGCCCGCATCCACCCCCTCACCCCCTGCTCCAACCACTCCCCAAACGCACTGACCCTCCCTGATTCCGTCACACACGCGGTGCCCTTTGAGCCTGGTCGTCCTCTGCTCTTCCTTCAAGCACCGCCTGAATCTTGGGAAGCCGTTCTCTGCGGTGCTTCCCCTTGTAATCACCCCCACTCCACCCGGGGATCTGCCCCGCTCCTCCAGGCCTGTGGCCTGTTGTCCTTGTACGCCAAGAGCCTGGCAGAGAGATGAGACTAGGCAGACTTACAGTGGGAGGAGGAGAAAGGAAACAGGTCCCACCCCCAGGAAATGGCAGATCTCCAGGTTCTGAGCCACCTTTCCTCTCTCCAGATGGCCCAGCCCCCAGAAATTTTGTTGTGTTTTGTTTTTGCTTTATGAGACAGGGTCTTGCTCTGTTGCCCCAGCTAGAGTGAGTGGAGCTGTTATACCTCACTGCAGCTTCAACCTCCTGGGCTTAAGTCATCTTCTCACCTCAACCTCCTGAGTAGCTGAGACTACAGGCACATGCCATCACACCCAGCTTATTCTTTAATTTTTAATTTTTTTGTAGAGATGGGGTCTTAATTTGTTGCCTAGGCTGGTCTTGAACTCCATGCCTCAAGCAATTCTCCTGCCTCAGCCTCCCAAAGTCCTAGGATTACAGGCATGAGCCACTGTGCCCAGCACCCCCACCAGCTTTATGTATTATCTCACTTGATTCCAACAACCCATTCTCCTCCATTCATAGCAAAGACAGCTGAGGCTTGGGGAGTAATGCGGAATCCTAGCCCAATTCTGTCTGACGCCACAGTACATGCTCTTAACCATGCCATGTTATTTTCCTGGTGAATAATTGTTTTTAAATCCCTTGTATTTGCCAGGCACACTGGCTCACGCCTGTAATCCCAGCACTTTGGGAGGCTGAGATGGGCAGATCACCTGAGGTCAGGAGTTTGAGACCAGCCTGACCAACATGGAGAAACTCTGTCTCTATTAAAAATACAAAATTAGCCAGGCATGGTGGTAGGTGCCTGTAATCCCAGCTACTCGGAGGCTGAGGCAGGAGAATCACCTGAACCCGGGAGGCGGAGGTTGCAGTGAGACGAGATCATGTCCGGCCTGGGCAACAAGAGCGAAACTCCATCTCAAAAAAAAAAACAAAAACCAAATCCCTTATATTGATTTAGAGACTTGTCTGCTTCTTCAGAAGCAGTCCTGTGGGGTGAGTGGGGTAGGAGTGATCACTGTACTCTGCAGGTGTGGAGTGCAGAACGGGGCCTGGTGTTTGGAAAGGACTTTCCAGCTCTGCCAAGTCCTGGCAGCAGGGGGTGCAGCAGCCGTTGCCTCACCTGTGTTGGGGTACAGAAGGGGGTCTGGTATTTGGAAAGGACTTTCCAGCTCTGCCAAGTCCTGGCTGGGGGTGCAGCAGCCCCTGGCTCACCTGTATTGGGGTGGAGCCAAGCCCTGCCTGGCTCATGGGGCCAGAGCCCTGCAGGCCGCAGCAGGGTGGCGAGGGTGCTGCGGGCTTCTGTCCCCGCCTGGCGGAACGTGTGTCCTGTTGCCTCTTTGCAGACATGATTAACAAGCAGGACTGTAAGTACGGGGATAACTGCACCTTCGCCTACCATCAGGAGGAGATCGACGTGTGGACCGAGGAGCGGAAGGGCACCCTCAACCGCGACCTGCTCTTCGACCCGCTGGGGGGTGTTAAGCGTGGCAGCCTCACCATCGCCAAGCTCCTGAAGGAGCACCAGGGCATCTTCACCTTCCTCTGCGAGGTACCGCCCGCCCACCCACTGCCACCCCATAGGCCATGGTACAGACAGGGCCGGGGATGCTCCCTGGCACGGACCACCATAGGAGGTCAGCCCTGGAACCAGCGGACTGTGGAGGCCTGGCTTTAGAACCAGTAGGTCCTGGAGGGTCAGTAAGTCAGGGCCCTAGGATCCTATCTGGCTAGAGGCCAAATCTGATCCAGCCCCCTCATTTTGCAGAGGCAGAAACCGAGGCTGGAAAGAAAAATCATAACTTGGCCGGGCGCGGTGGCTCAAGCCTGTAATCCCAGCACTTTGGGAGGCCGAGACGGGCGGATCACGAGGTCAGGAGATCAAGACCATCCTGGCTAACAGGGTGAACCCCCGTCTCTACTAAAAATACAAAAAAAAAAACAAAAACTAGCCGGCCGATTCCTGCGGCGCCTGTAGTCCCAGCTACTCGGGAGGCGAGGCGGAAGATGGTGTGAACCCGGGAGGCGGAGCTTGCAGTGATGCGAGATCTGGCCCACTGCACTCCAGCCCTGGGCGACAGAGCGAGACAAAAAAAAAAAAAAAAAAAAAAAAAAGAAAATCATAATTCATAACGCCTGCTCTTTCCTGACAGCCGGTCGGCCGGGCTTGGCATGTGGTTGTTTCTGTTTCTCATTCCCAGCCTGGTGCAGCGGCGCATGCCGGTAATCCCAGCACTTTGGGAGGCTGAGGCGGGCAGATCAATTGAGGTCAGGAGTTTGAGACTGGCCTGGCCAACGTGGTGAAACCCTGTCTCTATAAAAATACAAAAATTAGCTGGGCGTTGTGGTGCATGCCTGTAGTCCCAGCTAGTTGGGAGGCTGAGGCAGGAGAATCACTTGAACCTAGGAGGCAAAAGTTGCAGTGAGCCGAGATCACGCAACTGCACTTGAGACTCCATCTCAAAAAAAAGTTAAAAATTATCTGGGCTTGGTGGCATGCGCCTCTGGTCCCAGTTACTCAGGAGGCTAAGATGGGAGGATTGCTTGAGTCCAGGAGGTAGAGGCTGCAGTGAGCCAAGATCGAGCCACTGCACTCCAACCTGGGTGACAGAGTGAGACCCTATTCAAGAAAAAAAAAGAGGTCATTTCCATTGTCACAGCAGTACTGGCAGGCAGATAGCCCCATTTTACAGATGTTGAGGCTGAGATTCAGGGTGGCGAGGAGCTGCCCTCAGCCACATGGACCGTGCCGTGCAGAACTGAGCTTCAAACCCGGGCAGTCTGCCCCTGGAGTCATGCCCACCTCCCAGCACCAGCTGCCGCTGGTGGTCCCCACAGCCAGGCCCCCAGGACACAGGCAGTTTGGGGGCCTGTCCAGGGCTTCCCCTTCATCCCTTGTTGTGGGTATGATGTATTTGGCACTGCTCAGCGATTCCAAGTGCCGTGTCCACGGCCCCACATCTCAGGCCTCCCCCACATGCCTTCCCTCGGCCCTGCTGGCTTCAGTGGCCATTGCACTTCCTGCCAGTAGCTGGCTGGCGCACTGTCCTGTGTTTCTGGGCTTAGAACCTCTCAGCTCCACTGTGATCCCAGCAGCCCCACTGAGCTGCTATTAATTCCCTCCCCAAAGCTATCCCTGAAAACCCCACTTGGCCTCCGGAGTGAACTTGGCCCCTGCCTCCCCACCCAGTCGTAGCATGTTGAGGGCAGGGGCAGTGGCACGTCTGTGTCCACAGAGCAAGGGCTCCAGGTCGGGGTTGCTGGCAGGGTTTGCTGCAGCTCAGTCCAACCCTCATCCCTGGCACCACCAGCCCTTCCCCCAACTCCTTGAGGTTGGGACTTGTGCCAACCCCCTGCGGGGAGCATTGGCCTCGGAATCATAGTTCATAGCCAGGTGACAGCCTATAGTTTATAAAGCACTGTCATTCCTTTTTATCTTTTTTTTTGACGTGAAGTAACCCCCTGCCCCAGGCATTGGGAGTGGTGGGATCAGAGGGAGGGAGGAGGGCGAGGAAGGGAGCCAAGGCCCAGGTCACCTGTGAGCTGGAACCAGAGAGATAAGGCCACAGCCCCTGGGATTCCCTTCCTCACTCCTCTGACCCAGGGCAGGCTTGCAGGGACCCAGCTGTCCTTCCCCAGGTAGCTGTGCGAGATCCCAGCTCACCCCCTTCCCAGGTGGCCATGCCAGGTCCCAGCCCTTCCCCTCCCTGGGCAGATCTGCTTTGACAGTAAACCCCGGATCATCAGCAAAGGCACCAAGGACTCTCCGTCTGTCTGCTCCAACCTGGCTGCCAAGCACAGCTTCTACAACAACAAGTGAGTGGGACCCTCAGCCCAGGCTGGGGCCTGGGGGCCACTGGAGAGTCCGCTCAGATGGCTGAGGAAAGACTGAACTGAAAGAGTGGACCTAGGGTGCAAGGAAAGGGGCAGAATTTGGGAATCAAATCCAGCCTCCACCTGGAAAGGATGCGAATCACATTTATCGAACATCTACTATATTCCAAGCATTGCCTTGGGTATGTTAATTATCTCAGCAATCCTGTGAGGGAGGAGTTACTGGCCCTGTTGAACAGAAGAAAAAGCTGAGGCTTGGAAGTAGCTTACTCAGCTTACTCAGCTTACTCAGCAGACAGCGAGCAGGGGGCCCCGTCTCTGACTCTAGCCCAGCACCCTCCAATGTCATGACATCAGCATCAGGCAGTGAGAGGAGGCCTGGGTCAGGTCTGGCGCCACCCCTTTCTTCCTCTTGTTCCCCTTGGTTCTGCCACAGTGCGCATATGGAGCCCAGGCCCTGCAGTCAGACAGACCTGGGTCCAATTCCTGGGCCAGTCCTGTCTTACGTCCAAGCCCGGGTTTCCTCGTCTGTAAAGTTGATGATGCTCTAGGCTTCTGAGGCTGCAGTGAGGGTAATTAGGACTCCTGGCCCGGAGGACATGCTTGGTTAGTGTTCCTCAGGGTGCAGGCCCAGCCCTGCAGAATCAAGTTGGAAACCTGAGGGTGGTGTCCTCTGCTTGCTGGCAGCTCCAGCTTTGAATCCTGAGGGGAGGGACAGAAGTAAAGCAGTGCTGGGACCCAGGCCCAGGGATGCCTGAACATAGGAGCCCCATTTCTGCCTTCCTGTGTCATCCATGGCCTGGACTTGGTACATAGATCAGGGGGTGCCCAGGGACAGCCTGGCACTGGGAAGGTGGCCCTACCAGGAGAGAAGGTCAGAGGGGCTGCGGACTGCATTGTGCCCCTCCCACCTGCCTGCCAGGTGCCTGGTGCACATCGTCCGCTCCACCTCCCTCAAGTACTCCAAGATCCGCCAGTTCCAGGAGCACTTCCAGTTCGACGTGTGCCGCCACGAGGTGCGCTACGGCTGCCTGCGGGAGGACAGCTGCCACTTCGCCCACAGCTTCATTGAGCTCAAGGTCTGGCTGCTGCAGCAGTACTCAGGTGAGGGGCAGGCGGTGCAGGTGGAGGGCGGGTGACTCAGGTGAGGGGCAGGCGGTGCAGGTGAAGGGAGCGCAGGACTGACGGGGGGTGACAGGCCAGGACCCCCTGGTTGCTGGAGGGGACTTCGGGAGAGTTCAGGGGAGGTGGCTGCGGGGTGGGCTCTCTGGAGGAGCTGATGGGTCCCAGGCACCACAGAGGAGAGAAGCTCTGCTCTCAGGACACTTCCCGGCTCGGAGATCTGGGGTTTTCCCCTCACAGGCACTGTCCAGGGAGCACAGAGAGGGGAGGGAGTCACCTGAGCTCCTGCAGCGATGCCTCTGCTTGCTCCCTGGGTGGTCGGCAGCAAGTCCCTGCTCCTCACTGAGCCTCCAGTGCTCATCTGGGAAATGAGGAGTCCATCTCTACCTCGCAGAGCTGCTGCGGGGACTGGAAGGTGTTCTCCCTCTCACCCACCAGGGATTTACTGAGCACCTTCTCTTGTCAGGGCATTCAGCCATGGTCTAGTCGAGGCCCTCAGTTTCAGAGAACCTACATTTATAAGTGGAGGCCAGACAGACAATCTAGAAACAGGTGACTAAACCCTGTATTCCATCTGTTCTAGGATGCACATTTACCCCACTGCCTGTCATCATTTAATCAGCAGCATTTCGTGGGGCAGGGGTATAGAATATGGTACTCAGCATCTGCTTAGAGTTGATGATATGCAGTGGTAGAATTTCAGGTGTGTCTCAGCATTATGAGGAAGATAAAGCTGAGCAATGGGACAGAGACAGACATAGGGATGGGAGTGTTTTAGTTAAGACGGCTGGGAAGGCCTCTCTGAGGAGGCAACTTTTGACCAGGGAAGGGCGGGGAGTGCATTCCAGGAAGAGGGACCAGACTGAGGCTCTGAGGCAGGAGCAAGCTCCACACAGAAAGGATTTTCCGTGGGGGTGGAGCAGCTTAGTCAGTAGAGGCGGAATGAGGCTTGAGAGGTTGGAGAGGCCAAAGCGTGTAGGAGTCTCTAGGCCTTAAACAGGAACAATTGGGGTTGTTCTAAATATGATTTACAGTGTCTAGAGGAGAGTTTTAAGTGGGTGGAGTTGTATGATCTGATCAGTACTTTGCAAAAGTCGCTCTGGCTGCTGGGTGGAGACTGAGGAGCAAGGGCAGAAGCTGGGAAATCGGGGAGGGTGGTTCAGGCCAGGGTGGTGATGCAGGAGGTGGGAGAAGCAGTTAGATTCTAGGTGTATTTTGAGGGTGGAGCCAACAAGATTTGTTGATGGACCAGATATGAAGTATGAGACAAAGGAGAGTGTCAAGGTTGACTCCGAGATCAGAGCAACAAGAAGAAAGGGGCTACCATGTTCTAAAAGGGGGAAGGCTGTAAGAGGAGCGGCTCAGGTTCAATGTGGGATGTGGGAAGTCTGAGCTGCCTGGTGGACTTCACGTGGAGATGTTGGAGGCAGCGGATGTGGGGGTCTGAAGTTCACAGGAAAGGTCTGGCCTGTAGATACATACTTGCGGATCATCAGCAAGAAACTGGATGTCAAGTGCAGTGTCTTGCCCCAAGTAAACACCGATGATGATTGGCTGTCGTGGAGCAGGGGCCATAGCTCAAGGTGGAAGGCCACATCCGTTGTGGGAAAGATGTGAGAAAGATGGAGAGCATTGAGAAGAGGGCAGGCTTCATGGAAGAGTTGTGAGCTGGATCTCCAAGGTCGGGCTCAGTGGCAACCGTCTGAGGCTGGTGGGGAGACAGACTGGGGGGTCCATGCCACCAGGCTGGGGTATTTGCCCTTTGGGGACTGGCAGTAAAAAGCCAAGGTACCATGGCAAGCTGGTGAGCCAGGCTGGGCAGGCATGGAGCCCTAAGTGCCAGGGAGGCCAGGGGCTGCCAAGCAGGCACTAGGCTTGCAGCCCCACCGAGGGAGATGGGGGTCAGGGAAGAGTGCTGAGTCACCGGCCCAGGAGACAGGGTCACTGGCATGGCATGGGAGCAGGGGACTCCCCACCACAGTACAGAGCCAATATCCTTCTTCTGCATTTTCCCACTCTTGGCTGCATTTAATTATTTCACTCCCAGTGAGGCTTGGAGAAGGTCTTCGTTCCCATTTTGCAGATGGACAGTGATTCCTTTGCACCCCATGTCTTACTGTGACTGGGCTAACTGGGAATAGGGCTCCTCCAGCTGGGCCTCGGGGGGCCCTGGCACCTCATGGACCCCCTGCCTCTCCCTCCTTGCTGAGCACCTTGAAAGATGCCTGTGTCTGCCCCCACCCTCCCCAGGCATGACTCATGAAGACATCGTTCAGGAGTCTAAGAAGTACTGGCAGCAGATGGAGGCGCACGCGGGGAAGGCCAGCAGCAGCATGGTAAGGCCTTCTGATACTATGCCATTATTCAGATTTCGTGAATTGTCCCCAAATCCAGGGTAATGTACCACATTCAGCTGTTGTCTCATTTTATTTTATTTTGAGACAGGATCTTGCTCTGTCACCCAGCCTGGAGTGCAGTGATATGATCATGGCTCATTGCAGCCTCGACCTCCTGGTCTCAGGTGATCCTCCTGCCACGGCCTCCTGAGTAGCTGGGGTTACAGGCTCGCACCACCACACCCGGCTGATTTCGCTGTTTGTCTGTTTTTTTTTTTTGTTGAGCGGAGTCTCGCTCTGTTGTTTCTTCTGACTGGTTGAGTGCAGTGGCCAGATCTCAGCTCACTGCAGAGCTCCGCCTCCCGCAGGGGTTTACGCCATTCTCCTGCCTCAGCCTCACCGAGTAGCTAGGGGCTACAGGTCTGCACCGTGCGCTGGCTGCTAGTTTTTGCTAATTTTTAGTAAGAGACGGGGTTCACCGTTGTTAGCCAGGATTGGTCTCATCTCCTGACCATCGTGATCCACCCGTCTCGGCCTCCCAAAGTGCTGGGATTACAGGGCATTAGGCCACCCGCGCCGGCCAGATTGTCTGCTAAGACCACGGGGCTGGGGATGTGGGGCTTGCCATCTTGCCCAGGCTTATCTGAAACTCCTGGGCTCAAGCGATCCTCCCACCTCGGCCTCCCCAAGTGCAATGATTACAAGCATGAGCCTTGTTGTGTCTCTTTTTCGTCTCCCTTAATGAAGAAACAGTTCTTTAGTCTTTGCCTTGTGTCACATTGACATTTTTGAAGAGCCAGATGTTTTGTAAAAGGTCCATCCCTCTGGGCTCGTGTGAGTTTCCTCATTCCACAGAGCTGATGTCGTGTTCTCAGCTCACACATCAGGGGATGCATCATCTCAGTGTGTCCCTTCACTGGTGACAATCTGATTAAACTTTTGTAACTCGATTCAAGGTGCCTCCATTGTAAACATTTCTCTATTGTAAAATTAGAGCTTTCCTCTTTGTAAGTAAGACTATATTTTCAGGAATCATTTCTATAGTTTGTAATTAATTAATGTCTTCGGAGGCCAGGCGCAGTGGCTCCCACCTGTAATCCCACCAGCCTTTGGGAGGCTGAGGCAGGCGGATCACGAGGTCAGGAGTTCGAGACCAGCATGTCCAACATAGTGAAACCCCATTTGTACTAAAAATACAAAAAATTAGCCGGGCGTGTTGGTGCACACCTGTAATCCCAGCTACTCGGGAGGCTGAGGCAGGAGAATTGCTTGAACCAAGGAGGCAGAGGTTGCAGTGAGTTGAGATTGTGCCATTGACCTCCAGCCTGGGCGATCTCAAAAAAAAACGAAAAAAAAAAAGACCGGGCACGGTGGCTCACACCTATAATCCCAGCACTTTGGGAGGCCGAGGCGGGCGGATCACAAGGTCAAGAGATCAAGACCATCCTGGCTAACACGGTGAAACCCCATCTCTACTAAAAGTACAAAAAATTAGCGGGGCGTGGTGGCGGGTGCCTGTAGTCCCATCTACTCTGGAGGCTGAGGCAAGAGAATGGCATGAACCCAGGATGTGGAGCTGGCAGTGAGCCGAGATCACGCCACTGCACTCTAACCTGGGTGACAGAGCAAGACTCCGTCTGGAAAAAAAGAAAAAAAAAAAAGTCTTCAGGAGAAATACACTGAGACCTTGTAAATATCCCAGCACTGCTCAGACCGACACCCCTGATTGTGGTATCCCCTCCCATCCCTCCTGATCTTCGCCATGGTCCTGAAGATGGGAGCCATGGGATTGTGGCATTTGCAGATGGGGAAGCTGAGGCTGAGAGATTGCTAGTGACTTGCCCAGGGGCACACTGAGTGGGGCAATTCCCAGGTTCTCTGACATCCTGTCTGGGGCTCGCTCTCTTCCCTCTCCACCTTCAGCATTCCCGTCCATCACCCCCAGGTGGGGATCAGCACCCTGACCCTCCCATCTCCTGGGGTGGGTGTGAGGCTCACAGGAGCCAACCTAAGCTGCCCTGTGCTCACATCGTCCCCAGGTGGTGGGATCACTGTAACATAGATGACAGTGGAGGGCCCTGGGGCTCAGAGGGCTGGACCCAGCGCCCAGGAGACAGTAAGTGTGAGATGAGATGAAGCCTCCATGCCATCCACACATAAGCACTGACCTTTTCATCCACATGAGGCCACCCGCTGATTAACTTGGGAGAAGGCTGGGCCCCTGGACCGCTCAGGAGGCTGACCAGGGTGTGACAGGGAGCAGGGCAGGCTGCCTGGGGGTCCCTGGACCAGGCTGGCTGGCAGGGCTGCCCACCACCTCGAGCATTCCCTTGCTCCCTGACCTCATTGTTCCTGGTCCTCTTCTCTTTTTCTCCCCTCTTCCTGGTCCCTGCTGCCCTCCATCAGTCTCCCGTGCACTCCTCTTTTCCCCTCCCCATCTGTTTCTTTTTCCTTCTGGCCAGGAGCCTGGCAGGGAAGCAGTGAGGGGCTGATGGCACCTTTCAAAGAGAGAACACTAGCTGGGTGTGGTAGTGCACATGCAGCCCAGCTACGCAGCAGGCTGTGGCAGAAGGATCCCTTGAGGCCAGGAGTTTGAGAGGAGCCTGGGCAACATAGTGAGACCCCTCTTGCCACTTGCTATGGCAAGAGCTGGTGAGACTATGCAGTCATGAACATGGGCACAGGGTCTGGCTTTGAGGGAGGAGCTCAGGACTGCAGTGGCTGTCATTAGTGCCGTGGCTAAGCCACCATACCCTCGGTGCCCCCTTTATCCTGCCTGGGAAATGGTAATAATGCCTTCCTGTCACGCTTCTTGTGAGAATCGAGGGGAACACCCAGAAATCAGTAGCCACATGGGTCCACTTCTTGCCTGCTCTAGTGCAGGCCATCCCGCTCATAAAGGCATGACCTCACCTTATTACCGGGGTCGTATGTGTGTTATCCTGGGGCTGAGCAGCCCGCGAGCTGTCCGACGCCAGGCCAGGGGTCAGTCAGCAATGAAGACAGCTCCTTCCTGCTCCAGGGCAGGCCCTGGGCAGGGCAGTGCTGGAGACACAGGAGAGTAGGCCACAGCTCCTACAGGGGAGTTCCTGTGGCAGGAGGATCACGCCCAGCAGCCTGGAAGAGCAAGGGGTGACCCTGCACCCGAGGATCCTGGAAGACCGGGAGGCTCGAGGTTACATGAGGGAGGAGGGACAGCTGGTGCATTCCCAGAGCAGCAGGCTGGCCAGTGTAGCCAGCTGAGGGGGTTCGAGGTGGCAGGAGACAAGGCAGAGCGAGCACTTTTCCCACCTCTGGCTCCCAACCCTGTCCCAGGGGTGCAGAAGAGCAGGCCAAAGTCTGGGACATAGGGCAGAGAAGGAACGTGGTAGGTGAGGACTTAGAGACCAGCAAGGCCTTGCCCTGGAGGGAGGGCCAGAGACCAGGGCCACCCAGATGCCTGTCCCACCGCCCAAGGCTGACTCCTGCCACCACCACCCCACCCCCACCGGGGTGGCTTCCCATCTCCCGGACCCCCCACTCTACAGGTTCGGCACTCATAATAGTCAGGTGAGTCGGTCAACAGGAGCAGTTTAGAGACTGTGGGAGCCCACGGAATGGACAGCTGCAGCTTAGGAGGGCTCCAGGGCCGGCTTCCCACAGGAGATGCACTTGAGCTGAGTTTTGAAGGAATTTCTAGAACAGGCTGGATGAAGAATGGAGGAAGGGCAGCGAGAACAGCCTGTGCAAAGGCAGGGAGTGTGGCAGAACAGAGCTTTGCCCTGGGAAATGGCAGCTTCCACCGAGCAGGCCTCCCAGGGAGCTGGGCGAGGCAGGGACCAGCCACAGAGGGTGGAAAGAGGAGCCCCGTTTCAGGCCTGGCTCCCCTGAGAAGCCCTTGGGCCTGCAGTTGGGAGGTCACTGCCTGCCAGGAAGACCCCGGAGCAGACCAGCTTATTCCAAGGCTCTCCCGGAGGCTACCTGTGTGAAGACCCCAGGGCCTCAGGCCTGGTGCCTGCAGCTTCACCAAACCCCCCCCATCCCCCGACAGGGTGCCCCGAGGACACATGGGCCCAGCACCTTTGACCTGCAAATGAAGTTCGTATGTGGCCAGTGCTGGAGGAATGGGCAGGTGGTGGAGCCTGACAAGGACCTCAAGTACTGCAGTGCCAAGGCCCGGCACTGGTGAGTGGGATGCCAGGTGGGGGCTCAGGTGGGATGGGGCCACCCGACCACCACAGGTGTGGAGGCCAACTGAGAGAGGCCAGGGCTCTCCACAGAGGTCACACAGCACACAGGCTGTGCCCTGACCTCTCCCCAACCCTGCTCTGTCCTGCAGCTGGACCAAGGAGCGGCGGGTCCTTCTGGTGATGTCCAAGGCCAAGAGGAAGTGGGTGTCAGTGAGGCCCCTGCCGTCCATTCGCAACTTCCCACAGCAATACGATGTGAGTGCTGGGACGGGGGGTTGGGGGGCCCCAAGGAGACAGCGATGCTTTCCAGGGGGACTCAGAGGCTCTCCCCATGCCCACCCCGCAGCTCTGCATCCATGCACAGAACGGCCGCAAGTGCCAATATGTGGGGAACTGCTCCTTCGCACACAGCCCGGAGGAGAGGGACATGTGGACCTTCATGAAGGAGAACAAGAGTGAGTGGGCAGACGGGGTGGGCGGGCCCTCCCCTGGAGTCTCTTCAGTGCTGAAAGTCTCAACTCACCAGCGGGCCCAAGAGTGTCTGCTGCACCCCCTTTTGCTGCCTGGGCCCTTCTCCGCCTACCCCAGGCCGGGCCCTCTCTGAGGCCAGGCCCTGAAGCCGAGCAGCCCATCAGCAGGACTTGGGATGCCCATGGCTCCCAAAGCAAGTGGGGACCATGGGGCAGAACGGATGGAGAAGCCCTCAGCAGGTGCCCTGTCCCTGTCCCTGCCCAGTCCTGGACATGCAGCAGACCTATGACATGTGGCTGAAAAAACACAACCCAGGGAAGCCTGGGGAAGGGACCCCCATCAGTTCTCGGGAAGGGGAGAAGCAGATCCAGATGCCCACGGACTACGCAGACATCATGGTAATGCCCCTGCCTGCATGCTCGGGGCTGTGGTCAGGGCTGTGCTCGGGGCTGTGCTCGGGGCTGTGGTCTGAGCCTCACCTGGGAGGGGCAGCCTGGAGGGCCCAGCTGGCCAGCGCTCAGCCTCTTGAGGGAGGTGGTCCGGGCAGAGGTGTGGGGGAGCAGGCACCCACGATGGCTGTGCCCCCAGATGGGCTACCACTGCTGGCTCTGCGGCAAGAACAGCAACAGCAAGAAGCAGTGGCAGCAGCACATCCAGTCTGAGAAGCACAAGGAGAAGGTCTTCACGTCCGACAGTGACGCTAGCGGCTGGGCCTTCCGCTTTCCCATGGGAGAGTTCCGGCTCTGCGACAGGTGCTCCTGGGAGAGCAGGGCCTGGTGGAACATGGGGTGGCCCGAGGAGATGGAGTCTGTGGCCAGCTCCGGCTCCTCTTGGCCTGGGGGTGGTGTGCAGAGGGTGGTGAGGCTTGGCTGTGACTGCAGTCATGCGGGTGGTGGGGAAGGCTGGGCTCAGACCTATCCAGACCTCTAATTTGCAGCTGTGGGGCAGATCCCAGAGGGGATCAAGACACCCAGGTTTTCCCTGAGCTGGGACCCAGCTGCCCACGGAGAGGCTTGTCTTGGGGGAGGTCAAGTGGCTGGCCTCAGATTGACAGCCCGGGGTGGGAAGGGCGCAGAGCTCGGGCAGTGAGCCTCCTGCCACCCACAGGCTCCAGAAGGGCAAAGCCTGCCCCGATGGGGACAAGTGCCGCTGCGCCCATGGACAGGAGGAGCTCAATGAGTGGCTGGATCGGCGCGAGGTGCTGAAGCAGAAGCTGGCCAAGGCTCGCAAGGACATGCTCCTGTGCCCACGGGATGACGACTTTGGCAAATACAACTTCCTGCTGCAAGAGGATAGGGACCCTGCCGGTGCCACCCCAGAAGCCCCTGCTGCTGCTGCCGCCGCCACCACCACCGGGGAGTAGGGCCAGGTGTTGGCCATGGGCGAAGTCCTGGGGTCAGGGGCGGGGTGGGGCCAGAAGGCCTGATAGAAGGGTCAGGGCAGGTCAGCGGGGGTGGGGGGCCGCCCTCATCAGGCAGCCCCCAGCCCCCTGAGGCCCCGTCCATCTTCTCCCCACCTCCACCCCGGTGTGCGTACCCAGGCGCACATGCTGCAGCCCCCGGAGGCCCGCTGAAACCTGGGCAGCCCTTCCCCCACCCCCATGGCTCTCCTGGTTGAGGAGGGAGGGGCCTGGCTGACCCCTCCAGCTTCAGCCTCCAGCTTTAACTTATGTCTGCTCCTAATGGGGGCCCAAAGCTCAGGGCTGGGGAGCCTGGGGTCCCCACTTGAATCTGCAGCAGGAGAGTCCTTCGCCCTGGCCCGTCCTCATCCCACCCCTCCCCTGGGGCAAATCAGGACACAACAGAGGGCGGAGGCCCCATTAGCTTTAAAATGTAGCCCCAGGATGGAGCTGGGAACACTGTACTGGTCACTTACCCTCTGGGGCCTCAGCTTCCCCTCAGGAAGGCTGGGAGGAGCTGGGCCGGAGGATCTTTGGAGCTTAAGGAGTTCCCGGCCTTTCTCTGACGCCACCACCTGAACCCTACTCCCTCGTGGGCCAGTGAAAATAGACTGTAGGTCCTCAGAGCCTTCAGAGATGATCCAGCCCAGACCCCATTTTGCAGAGAGGAAAACTGAGGCCTAGAAAGGAGGAGTGGTCTGCCCAGGGTCCCAGCACAAGGCAGAGCTGGGATGAAAACAGGGCTCAAAAGACTCAGGGCCAATTATTGGCCGAGCCCATGGTCCCCTCAGCAGGGATGTGACGGTCTCTGAATCGGTGTGCAGCTGGGGTCCCAGGCAGCGCTGCCTGGGGGCTGGGGAAGGGAGACCCAGAGGGCTGGCCATGTGAGCACCCCATGAAGGGACTGCCCCCTCCCAAGGATGGTCTCTTTGGGTGCAGCAGCAGAGGTCGCCTCCCGACATGCGCTCTGGGAAAGGTGGCAGAGGGCAGGACACCATGAGCTCAGGATCTGTGTGGGAGGTGGGAAGGGTGAGGGTCTGGGGGATACGGAGAAAAGGGAGGCTTGACCCCGGGCACCATGGGCCACTCCAGGATGGGACACGGCCCCTCTTTCTTGGGGACCCAGTATGTCCTCTCCTCTAGACCCAGACATACATTTATAACCGTCTGTCCTAGCCCCTCCCTAATCCCTGGCCCTACCAGCTGTCTGGGACTCCAGCAGACCCGCAGCCCCTGCCCCCACTCACCAAGGCCTCCTTCGTCCCTCTCGTCTGACATGTCTTTGTGCACCCCCCTCCTCTCCACCCCACCCTCCATGGGCAGATTCACCCTCCCCTGGTTCCCCAGACATTCCAGAATGCCCCACACCATTGGCACAGGAGTGGGGCAGCCCCGGAAGGAACCAGGGATTAGGCTGTAGGGGGGTGAGAAGGAGAGAGGGTACCACCCTACTCTTCTCAAGCAAGGATTGCCAGCGCACGCTGACACAGCAATGGGCTGCCCAGGGCTGAAGGGGACGCTGTTCCTCCCACCGCCACTGCCCAACCTTTCCTGATAATCGTGGCATGCACTCTTTCCTCTTCCCTGCCCCAACCCCTGCCCCCAGCAGGCCAGCACTAGAGTTTGGGTGCTGGTGGTGTGGCTGTAGAGGAGCGGAGACCACACCCAAGGTGGGGGCTGTGGCCGTGTGTGGCCGTGTGTGGCCGTGATGTCCATGATACTTGTTTTCCCTGATCCGTGGTGTTGCAGTCTGTTGTCACCAGCCTTGTTTCTAGTGTGTATATATGTCGCCCCCGTGATGCATATATACACAGGTATTAAATATATCGCTCTATATAATATTATATATGTGTGTGGTATCCAAGGAGTCACTTTTATGAGGGCTAAAGATAAAGAATTTGACCAGAAAATGCAGCCATCCTTGTGTGATTAGGAGGGTTTCAGGGGCCATCGGGCCATTTGCAAGGTGACAGGGACTGGAGCCATGGCTCAGAGGTGATTCAAGCAGCCAAGGGCGGGAGCCACCCTCCCCAGGCCCAACTCTGCTAGCGTCCCAGACCAGCCCCATCGATTGCGGAGAGAGTGGGAGTGCTCAGGGAAAGAAGGTGATTTGTATTTGTCTCCCCACTGAAAGGAACAGGATTCAAGTCCAGAGTTTTCATCTTCAGCCTGTGATCTGTCCAGGGACCCTTGGGATCTGGGGCTCCCTGGCCTGGCCAGAGCTGGAGCCCCCACAGGGTAAGGAAGAGAGGGTGGGAGGCAGAGTATGATGGGGAGGAGGGACAAGAAGGCCCTTTTAATCATGAGGGTAACTATCGCTGTTGTGAGCCTTCTAGGGCCCCTGGCTGGGAGGCTCAGAGGGCTGAATCTGGGACCTGTGTTCACCCCAGCAGGCAGGGACAAGATGGCATGGCAAGCATGGGGGGTGGGGTGGGTGGGGAGGGATGCTGCATTTCTCAGCTGGGCAGCCATCAATTTAATGGTCCTTTAAAATGCCTGTGTATTAAAAATTCAAGAATACCACACTTTAATATTAAATATTCATAAGGTCTAGTATCTTAATAATGTAGATGTTTTAATAACAATTTTTGTCCTTCTTAAAATAAAATGAAAGAAACTTGCTTCTTTTAGCCTTTGTTCTAGAAAATAAACTTGTGCACTTTGACCTCTGTCCCCGAGGTGTCGCTCCTGTTCCTCCCCACCTGGCACTTATATCTAGGGGCCTTAGCTGCTCTGTCCTCATGGGACAGACCTGGCCGGTGCTAGCTACTCTGAGGAATGCTAAGCACTCCGAGGGGTGAGGGGCAGGTCTGTGTCCCTGTGTATACACGGAGGCCAGCTGACCCCAGCTCCGGCAGCATCTCACTGGCAACGACATGCTGCCACTTGCCACCCTTCCCTGGCTCATCCGCAGCTTGCCTGCTCTCAGCCTTCCACGTGGGGCTACCGGTGGTGCCCACACTTCCCTACACTTACGCTGCAGTGTGCCCAGCTGTGTTCCAGGGCCCACCTCTGCCCTTTCTGGAGGGGGCCATGCCTATGATCCCGAGTGTGATCCCGACTACAACCCTGGCTCCTGTGAACCCAAAGAAGACTGAAGTCACATGGGTCCAGTTTCCTCATCTTTAAAAGGAGCTGGGGGGGGGGGGGGGGGGTCCGGCACGGTGGCTCATGCCTGTGATCCCAGCACTTTGGGAGGCCGACATGAGCGGATCACCTAAGGTCAGGAGTTTGAGACCAGTCTGGCCAACATGGTGAAAACCCCTCTCTACTGAAAAATACAAAAATTAGCCAGGCATGGTGGCACATGCCTGTAATCCCAGCTACTTGGGAGGTTGAGGCCAGAGAAGTGCTTGAATTTGGGAGGCAGAGGTTGCAGTGAGCTGAGATAGGACCACTGTATTCCAGCCTGGGTGACAGAGCGAGACTCCGTCTCAAAAATAAATAAAAAAAAGGAGCTGATATATTAGATCTGGAATTCTCAGGGACTCAGTCTGCTGGGGTGGGAGGTACTTCGTCAAATCTTTTGGATTGTGCGTGGCTGCAGGTGATAGCAGGGGTCCCGTAGGGAGGGACTGCTCATGTCCAAGAGCAAGCTCTCCCAAGCCAGCTTTTCTTCCCCCCCCCCTTTTTTTTTTGAGACAGAGTCTCACTCTGTCACCCAGGCTGGAGTGCAGTGGCATGACCTCGGCTCACTGCAACCTCCGCCTCCAGGGTTAAAGTGATTCTCCTACCTAGCCTCTTGAGTAGTTGGGACTACAGGCGCCCACCACCATGCCCAGCTAATTTTTGTATTTTTGGTAGAGACAGGGTTTCATCATGTTGGCCAGGCTGGTCTTGAACTCCTGACCTCAAGTGATCCACCCATCACCTTGGCCTCCCAAAGTGCTGGGATTATAGGCATGAGCCACCATGCCCGGTTTCCCAGACAGCTTTCAACTGCAGTATGGAGTGGACCAGGACAGAGGTTCGGGACCAGAGAATTGCCTGAAGACACTGGGCCAGGTATGCAGTAGATGCTCAGATGTTTGATAAATGATGGCGCGAGGAACAAAAACAGCCAGCTTTATTGAGCATCTTGTTTGTAGCTGGTACTGTGCAGACAGTATGTCCGTCCCTCACAGCAGCCCTGGAAGGTCGCTGTCCACGTTTATAGCCCAGAGAGTTTCAGCGAAGGTTCCAAAGACTCTCAGGAAGGAGGCAGAAAAAAGATGGAGAACCACTGGGAACTGGGTATCGGCAAACGTCCCTTCAGCCCCGACATTCTGGAATTCGCAGCACCTCTGGACGCACTGTGAAAAACCAAAGTGGCGTGGCAAGGCAGAGTTCCCGGAAGAAAACTACAGGCTCATGTTTAGGCTGCAGAGACCGTGCGCCTGCATCAAGTTCTTCCCTGAGCGACTCACTCCTGTAATCCTGCCTTGGCAGATCAAGGCAGAAGGATCACTTGAGGCCAGGAGCTTGAGACCAGCCTGAGCAACAGTAAAACCGTATCTCTACCAAAAAAAACAAAATGTAAAATTAGTTGGGCATGGTGGTCCACACCTGTGGTCCTAGCTACTTGGGAGGCTGAGGTGGAAGGTTGGCTTGAGCCCAGGAGGTTGAGGCTGCAGTGAGTCATGATCACACCACTGTACTCCAGCCTGAGAGACAGAGCAAGATTGTGTCTCAAAAAAATAAATAAAATAAAGGAACAATTAGAGTAAGACAAGCAGAGGCCAGGCGCGGTGGCTCACACTTGTAATCCCAGCACTTTGGGAGGCCGAGGTGGGTGGATCACGAGATCAGGAGTTCGAGACCAGCCTGGCCAACACGGTGAAACTCCGTCTCTACTAAAAATACAGAAATTAGCTGGGTGTGGTGGCGCACGCCTGTAGTTCCAGACACTTGGGAGGCTGAGGTGGGAGAACCACTTGAACCCAGGAGGCAGAGGTTGCAGTGAGCTGAGACCATGCCATTGCACTCCAGCCTGAGTGACAGAGTGAGACTCTGTCTTAAAAAAAAAA
>NW_016804726.1:1336245-1352092 GCF_001698545.2 Rhinopithecus bieti
TTTCACCATGTTTGCCAGGATGGTCTTGATCTCCTGACCTTGTGATCCACCTGCCTCGGCCTCCCAAAGTGCTGGGATTACAGGTGTGAGCTGTGTGGCCCAGGCTGGAGTGCAGTGGGCAGGTCTCGGCTCACTGCAGGCTCCGCCTTCCGGGTTTACGCCATTCTCCTGCCTCAGCCTCCCGAGTAGCTGGGACTACAGGTGCCCGCCTCGTCGCCCTGCTAGTTTTTTGTATTTTAAGTAGAGACAGGGTTTCACCGTATTAGCCAGGATGGTCTCGATCTCCTGACCTCGTGATCCGCCCGTCTCGGCCTCCCAAAGTGCTGGGATTACAGGCTTGAGCCACCGCGCCCGGCGAGAATGTATTCTTGATAAAGTTCTCCCTCAGCCCGGCCTCTCAGCTGCACAAGGTGTTAGATGTTCTTGTGGGGCCACTGTGACTCTGACTCCAGACTCCTGTCTGGCATTACAGCCCCCCTGCAGAGACACAGCTGTAGGCACAAAGACCACCACATTCCCAGTGAACTGGGGGTACATACAGTTGATGAAAACTCAAGCACAGGGCATGGGATGGACTCAGTGGCATTGATAAGGCCACCAACAGACCTCAGACCATCTGCAGTGGACATCAGACCCCTGAGCTAGGAAGTCCAAGAAGTGCAGACAATCCCAACACTCACGGCATGTGGCCCCCATCCGAAGGTCTCTAGGTAAGCATATGGCCTTCCCTTCCCACTACCTCTTGCCTCCCTGGCTCCCTGGCCCAGCAACCCACTGGTGTGGTCCCTGTCTGACTTAGGGGATGCTGCCAGCTGGACACTGTGAGTGCCGACTGGGGGCTGCCAACATGGACTCCCGGTGGTGTGAAAGTTCTCTAAGGATAGGCAGTTGCCTGGCTGGGTATGTTATTAAACTTTGAATTCCTCATGGGGTTTAGGCTGGTGCCAGGTATGTGATAAGCACTCATTCATGGTCTCAGAGGCTTAGGACATCTGCACATTAAAAGGAGCCTGCAGAGGCCAGCGCGGTGGCTCACACCTGTAATCCCAGCACTTTGGGAGGCTGAGGTGGGTGGATTACCTGAGGTCAGGAGTTCGAGACCAGCCTGGCCAACATGGAGAAACCCGTCTCTACTCAAAATACAAAATTAGTCAGGCACAGTGGCGCATGCCTGTAATCCCAGCTACTCGGGAGGCTGAGGCAGGAGAATTGCTTGAACCTGGAGGTGGAGGTTGCAGTGAGCCGAGATCACGCCATTGCACTCCAGCCTGGGCAACAAGAGCAAAACTCCACCTCAAAAAAAAAAAAAAAAGGGGGGGAGCCTGAAGAGAGCTCACAGGAGGGAATCTCCAAGAGAAAAACGTCTTGCAGCAGGTGGGTATGTTTGAGAAATACAGGGTGCTTCCTATTCCTTTTGAGATCGTACTGATGGACACCTGCCCACTCCACCTTTGTGATAAGTGGTCTTCCACTCAAGAGAATTCCTGGGCCAAGGAATGCTGAATGTGGCAGCCCAGCCTGAGTCCGCCCCTTCCTGCAAATCACAGGTCAGCTGGGGCCCTGCACACCAGGCCCACTCTCAGCCTTACCTTCACCCCAGGGTTGCAGAGCAAGGGGCACTGGCCAGGGCTCTGGCTGGAAACAGCAGTAAGGGGGGGTCTCTTCTTTGTAGTCACAAAACACTCTGCTGGTCAAAACACACAACTCTGCAAAATTAAATGTTTTGTGTGTGTGTCATAAATATATACATATATATGCTTACTTTTGCATAAAGAAACATTGGGGTATGAAAAAGAGAGACAGGGATAGAAAGGACATTTCTAAAGTATACTTCATTGAGGCCGGGCACGGTGGCTCATGCCTATAATCCCAGCACTCTGGGAGGCCGAGGAGGGTGGATCACCTGAGGTCAGGAGTTTGAAACCAGCCTGGCCAACAATGTGAAACCCTGCCTCTACTAATAATACAAAAATCAGCCAGGCATAATGGTGCGTGCCTGTAATCACAGCTACTTGGGAGGCTGAGGCAGGAACCTGGTAGGCAGAGATTGCAGGAGCTGAAATCCCGCTACTGTACTGCAGCCTGGGCAACAGAATGAAACTGTGTCTCTAAATAAACAAATAAACAACCCTTATCGGAGGTTTTGAGCTTTGAGCCACGTACTGTTTTTTGTATTCAAAAGTTAAAATTGGCTGGGCGCAGTGGCTCAAGCCTGTAATCCCAGCACTTTGGGAGGCCGAGGTGGGTGGATCACAAGGTCAGGATATCGAGACCATCCTGGCTAACACGGTGAAACCCCGTCTCTACTAAAATATAAAAAAATTAGCCGGGCGTGGTGGCGGGCGCCTGTAGTCCCAGCTACTCAGGAGGCTGAAGCAGGAGAATGGCGTGAACCCGGGAGGTGGAGTTTGCAGTGAGCTGAAGATCGCGCCACTGCACTCCAGCCTGGGCGACAGAGCGAGACTCTGCCTCAAAAAAAAAAAAAAAAAAAAAAAAGTTAAAATTGGACCGGCGCGGTGGCTCAAGCCTGTAATCCCAGCACTTTGGGAGTCCGAGACGGGCGGATCACAGAGTCAGGAGATCGGAGACCATCCTGGCTAACACGGTGAAACACCGTCTCTACTAAAAAATACAAAAAACTAGGCAGCCGGGCATAGGGCGGCGCCTGTAGTCCCAGCGTACTCGGGAGCTGAGCAGAGAGAATGGCGTGAACCTGGGATCGGAGCTGCTAGTGAGCTGAGATCGCCACTGCACTCCAGCCTGAAGGACAGGAGACTCCATCTCAAAAAAAAGTTAAAATCTAATTTTTATTTAATTTGGGAAAGAGCATAATTTGGGGAGGGTCATTAGGGAGGGAAGGAGGGTAATTAGCGGATAAGCTGGGATCATGGGGAAAGGAAGAAGCCAGAGGGGGCTCCTGGAGTATTTCTGATTCTGTACAAAATGGAATTTTGGGAAACAACAAAGGACTGCTTAGAAACCAGCTACAGGCGGACCGGGTGTGGTGGCTCAGCCTGTAATTCCAGCACTGTGGGAGGCCGAGGCGGGCGGATCATCTGAGATCAGGAGTTCGAGACCAGCCTGGCCAACGTGGTGAAACCCTGTCTCTACTAAAAACTACAAAAATTAACCGGACGTGGTGGCAGGTGCCTTAATCCCAGCTACTTGGGAGGCAGAGGTAGGAGAATCGTTTGAACCCAGGAGGTGGAGGTTGCAGTGGGCCAGGATAAAGTCATTGCACTCAAACCTGGGGGACAAGAGCGAGACTTCTCTCACAAAAAAAAAAAAAAAAAAAAAAAAGAAAAAGGAAAAAGAAAAACCAGCTACAGGCCAGGGGCAGTATTCACACCCATAATCCCAGGACTTTGGGAGGCCAAGACCGGAGGATGGCTTGAACCCAGGATTTGAGACCAGCCTGGGCAACAGTGAGACCCTGTCTTTACACAAGAAAAAAAAAGTCCAGTGTGGCAGCATGCACCTATAGTCCCAGCTACTCGCAAGGATAAGGCAGTGAGCCATGATCCCACCACTGCACTTCAGCCTGAGCAACAAAGACCCTATCTCAAAAAAAAAAAAAAAAAAAAAAAATCTGCTACCATGCAGAAACCCAGTATTTACTGCAGCCCACCTGGAGCTTCAGAGCCATAGAACTAGAGCTGAACTGCACCTTAGAGGTCACTACATTAGGTGGTTCGGGAACTGAGACCCAGAGTTGCTGCCAAGCTTGCTCAAGATCCCACAGCAATGTACGGCAGAATCGAGAACCTGGCATCCCCTGACAAGTCTGGCTTTGCTCTGATGCTGGTCTGAGGTGGACAGTGACATTCAGAACCTTGGCTTTACCCACACATCCAAGTAACCCGAAGACCACAGGGGCCACCGTCCTGGTGGGAGGGTATGAGAGGGGACTACAGCAAACAGCCAACTGGCACCTTAAGCCCCCATGATGACTGGGAAGCAGGGATTCCTTATCCAGGACAAGCCAGAAGCAGGCTGGCAGAGCTGCCCCCCTTTCAGTGGTGCCTGGTCTCCTGGCACCTGCCCCTTTTCCCCCCGCCCGAAGACCAAAGAACCAAGCAGTAGGTTTGTCACTTCCTTTTGGGGAACAGGCTTCAGGCTGTGTAGATGGTATAAACCCCCAGTTACGCATGCCACATGGACACTGGCGTGCCTTGCAGGGTAAGCGTGCAGGGCCTAAACACAGCATCAAAACACGCCACATGCCCTTGAGGCTCACCAACTCATAGGAGGAGGCATGATGACAACCCGCGTCCCTGCATCTGCCAACACAGGGTATCTTGTGCTGGGCTGCCTGAGGTGCTGTCCTTGCCTGTCATCCTCCTTTTCTCTTGCAGCCTTAGGTCCCAGCCCGGGATGGTTTCTACTGCGTGCCTGGGCCTCCAGGGCTCCTCCGTGCCAATGCATGCTTGCTGTGGGCGTGGAGCTTACCATTCTCACCTGGCAGCCCCAGTTACGGCTCCCAGCCTGGGGGAGAACTTCCCTTTCCAAAGTTAGATAACAGGCTGGGCTCTGTCAGAGGATTGGCGCGACGGCTCCACGTGCTGCAGCTGGCGCAGGGCCAGGCCCGCCCTGCCAAGCAGCGGGAAGGGAAGGCCTGGCTGCAGCCGGAGCTGGCAGGTGGCCAAGCCGGGGGTGGACGGGCGGGCCGGGACTGGTGCTGGCCATTGGCTGCCTCAAGGCTCCCACCCCGCCTGCCTCCCCTTAGCCTGCGGCTTTGGCCGGCCCCTGCCTCTCCAGCTGCTTCTGAACTCCCTGGAAAAAGCACCTCCTGCTGGGCTGTGTGAGCTGCGACTGGTTCCCAGTGGCCCCTGCCATGGACATGCCCGAGGTCCTCAAGTCCCTGCTGGAGCACTCTCTGCCTTGGCCAGAGAAGAGAACAGGTAGGCGCGCAGGTGACCTGCAATGGCTGGCTGCCCAGGTACTCGAGGGTGCAAGGGGGCAGCCACAAGCACAGTGGCAGGACAGGCATCTCCAAGCCAGGGAGGGTCCCGGTAGTGGTGTGCCCTTGGTCTCAGGGTGCAGAGTGCGGAGAGGGGTTCGAGGAGGCATGTGTCACACCAGCTCTGGGACTGTTTCCTAGGCCTGCCGGATTTGGGGAAGCCATGGCCAGTGTGTGGCCACTGACAGGTGCTGTGCTCATGTGGGACCAGGACACAACAGGCGGTCCTGTTGAAAGAATTTGGCTGGATGCTGACTGCTTATGAAGCTCCCTCCCGCTGTACGCTGCGGGTGGCAGAGTTGCAGGGACTGTGGATTTGGGCAGCAGGAGCCTGGGTCTGAAGCAGAGGCTTTCCTTGGTGCGCCTGCTGCAGCTCCCGCTTGCCGGAGGGCTGAACTCGTGGATGGGATGGAAGCTGTTATGTAACAGGACTACAAGGCTCGAAGCCCTGCGTTCCTAGGATACCACAGGCAAAACACGCGCGAGGGAGGAGATAGGAGGGCGTGGACCAAGGGGCAGACCTGGTGGCCAGCACCAGTTGTCTCCTAAGTCCTGCCTGGGAACCCCACGGCCAGATTAGTTCGGGAGAGAATCCTGATAAGTCTCTCTCCAAATCTCCTGTTCCCAGACTTCAGGGGTCACCCCCAGGCCCAGGGCTCCAGCTCCTCCTTGCCTTTAAAGGGGCCCAGCTGGCCTCTGCTGCCTGAGTCTGACTTGGGCGCCTGGGGTGTCCTCTCAGAGGACCTTTCTCAGGCCTCCCTCTCATCCTGCTGTGCCAGCACCTGCTACCTAGCATCACCAGGTGGCCCTGGTGGTCCCTGCAGGAATTCCTTCCCCAGGATGCTCTCAGCCCATTCCCAAACCAGAGCCAGGAGACAGACCCCACAGCCCCTGGCCTCCCTTCACCCCTCTGGAACCTGGTGTGGGTTAGCTTGTGCTAAATCAGGAAATCAGGAAAGGAGGGTCAGCAGGTTCTGTTCCTAAGGACACATTGCCCGAACGGGAAGGGGGTTCTGGGAGGTCAGGGCAGGGGCTCCCGAGCTCTCGCATGCAGCTCTGGGCTCAGGCCCCTCCGACCACACCCCACACTGTCAAACGCTGGGACAGTCCAGGCCACCCTCCAAGATGAGTGTCACAGAAGGCGCTCCAGAAGGCGCTCCTGGGGCCTCCTAGCACTGGGGATACCAGTTGTTCACCAGGAGAAGCCCACCTCCTCAGGGAAGCCCTCTGCAAGCCAGCCCGAGGGATCTGCCCCCATTTGGAATCCACACCCACAAACAAGCCACAGCTGACTTTTTTGGCATCTCTGAGTGGCCTGTGAGGGTTGGCAGAGCTGAACACCTATCCAAAAGCTAAGGTAGACGGTCCCCTCCTTGGTCCAGGAACCCAGGAAGGGTGTGCAGCCCCTGCTGGCTCCCCTCAGGTGTCCCAGGATGTCCCCCAGCATGCACACGAAGGGCGAGGCTGCCAGTGGGGCAGGGAGGATTCTTGGGGCGACTCGGGGCACTGCTCCTCAGATGAGGATAACAAGGCCTTTGAAGTGTGGCAGCAGCTGCCAGTCTCTGGCTCCCAGCTGGTCTGCAGAGCCCTGCAATAGCCGAAAAGTCCCCTCCCTCACTGTGGATGAGCGAAGTCAGGGCCTGGCACATAGGGGACCGCCCAAGGTTTCAGGCAGAGCTTTGCCGAGCACCGGCAAGCTGTGGCCGAGAATTAGTTAGTCCAGCATGGCTGGGCAGGTCCAAGGGGTGTGGGCCAGTCTTGGGTCACCTCCTGTCACTTCATGTGGCGTCTCACTGAGGGTGAGAAGCATGAGGTCCCACGGGACTGACAGATGCTTGCAGCCAACTGCTAGATGAAATGGGGGGAAGAGGGTTGAAGAGCCACAGGGGTCACAATGACCGCAGCACATTATTGCCCCCTAATCTGCAATCAGTTTCTTCCCAAAGCTGCCCGAATCTCCAGACCATTTATAAACACAAATGTCTACCTGAAAAGCAACAGACTTTGTTGAAAAGAGGGTACATCCGCCACACAGAATGATTACGGAATTACTTGCCGTTGGGGACCATGTACTTGAGTTGTTGTCGAAGTGGCTTCTCTCCCATCTCCCACTGCTCTGCCTTTGGGTTTGAATGGGAGAAAGGCGATGGAGACCAGGTGCTCCAGAAAACAGGGATGCCCTCAGGCCCGCGCGCCCTTGCTTTGGTGGACTTCCTGCTGCTCCCGTCCGGTGGAAGGGGGCAGTTATCTCTTTGGAGGACTGTTTACAAACTCCCTATTTTCTCTTCTTTCTCCTGCCCCACGGCTGTGCTTCAGCACGCATTTAGGTCACGTGCAGAGCGTATCTCGCCTCCAGTGGGAGGGAAGTGTACAGGAAAGCCGTGCGGAGTGTGAGAAACTCCAGGTGTGCTCTATGCTCTCTGCTCCATGCAGTCTCTCACTCCACTTTCTTTTATTTTCTTTCCTTTTTTTTGAGACATTGCTCTATCGCCAGGCTGGAGTGTGTGCAGTGGTGCAATTTCGGCTCACTGCAACCTCCGCCTCCCGGCAGAGAGAATTTAAGCAATTCTCCTGCCTCAGCCATCCAAGTACCTGGGACTACTGGCACCGCCACCATGCCAGGCTAATTTTTGTATGTTTAGTAGAGACGGGGTTTCACCATGTTGGCCAGGATGGTCTTGATCTCTTGACCTCGTGATCCGCCCGCCTTGGCCTCCCAAAGTGCTGGGATTACAGGCGTGAGCCACCGCACCCACTGTTTTTTTTGTTGTTGTTGTTGGTTTTTTTAGACATTGTCTCACTCTGTTGCCCAGGCTGGAGTGCAGTGGTGCAATGTCAGCTCACTGCAACCTCCACCTCCCATGTTCAAGCAATTCTCCTGCCTCAGCCTCCTGAGTAGCTAGGATTACAGGCACCTGCCACCACGCCCAGCTAATTTTTGTATTTTTAGTAGAGACGGGTTTCACCATGTTGGCCAGGCTGGTCTCAAACTCCTGACCTCCAGTGATCCAGCTGCCTCGGCCTCCCAAAGTGCTGGGATTACAGGCGTGAGTCACTGCGCCCTGCCTCATTTCGTTTTCTAGTTCGATGACGCCCCTTGAAACCCAGCCTTGGGGCCCCTCTCCCTCATGCTGCCCCTGGGCCTCCTAGCACAGTCCGTGTAGACCTTCCCTCTTTCCTGTCCCTGGATAAACAGACTTTCTCCACCAGAAGTGACCAGCTCCCAGACTCCCTTGGCTTCCAGCGACAATGGCTGCTTGGTGGCCTTCATTGTAGGCCATGAGTTCAAATAATTTCCCTTTTGGTAGAGAAATCCATTTCCAACAAAAGGGTGGGTCTGTAGCCAAAGCCCTGACTCAGTTTCCCCTCTATGTCCCTGGGCCCTAAATCCTGAAAAACACTCTTCCTGTCTTCACTCCCACCGTCTCCCAAGGATCCTTTTCCAAGAGTTGATTCTGTTCCAGACTGCTCACTCCAGCTCTCACGTCTTTCTCTTCCAGCTTCTAGAAAGACATGTGTCTCTAAATCATATGATTAGTATTTTATACCCTATCCTTCCCTCTCCCATGGGGCCTTGGCTATGCTTAGAGATACCCCTCCCATTTTCCTGTCATCTCCAGTCACTCAGGCCTCCGTTTCAGGGAGTTGTGGAGCCTGAACATACACCTCGAAGGCTGAACAAGGCCTTTGCTTTGGGCTGGGCGGGTGGCATCCCCACCTAGAGGCACTCCTGGTCTAGAATCCTTTCTGGACAAGGCAGCATGGCCCTGGGAAGAGAGCAGGGGGCTTATGATCAGAGTCAGGACACAAATCCTAATTCTACAACCCACTGGTTGGGACTTGCCCCCCTCTCCATCTCCAGACTTTAAAAAGCAGAAAAGAATATCTGTGTCACGAGCTTGTTGCCAAGATTAAGTGAGTTATCCCATGTGAAAGTGTCTGCAAACCGTGAGGTGCCATGCTGATTTTTTCTGTGAAAGGCAAACAGCAGTTTGCCTGGCATTGTGCGCCTTCTACCTACATCCCACTTGCAACCTGACCCTCATTCCCTTCTTTCCACCTTCCTTTGAAGAACTGGATGTTACAAGTTGGTGTGTACACACACACACACATACACACACACGGCTGTCTCCTTGGAAACACGTGCTGAGGCTCCTAGAGGCATGGTGCCATCTGCTCTGCACGCAACAGGACAGCCCCATTTCACAACAGGCAGGATCTCAGCAGGACTTGCTGGGGCGGAGGCAGGGGTACAGGAAGAGAGAGCCTTGGTGTCATCCTCTTGGTGGATTGAGACAAATGAGCCAAGAGGGTGGACTCGGTGCAGCCTGGACTCTCCTGAGCTTGGCCTGAGTAAAGGGCCCTGTGTTTGCCTCCATGCACAGCCTGGGAACCAGAGCAAAACTGAGAAATCGAGGAGTTTGCTTTCAGGGACGAGGATAGGGGAGAGGGCCTTCTACGTGCTGGACATGCTAGCTCATTTAATCCTCACTACCTCCTTCTAAATGGTATATTTCCCCTGTTCTTCTGGTGAGACAATGAACTCAGAGACACTGGCTACCCTCAGGGCCAGTCTCTCTCTTCTTCCTTCCCACCCTAGGAGCCCAGAGCCTTCTTCTCTACCTGCCCCCCACCCCACCCCTTCAGAGAAATGTGAGAAACTCATTCTCACCAAGTGCCAGGCATTGATGGCAGCGTCGAGGAGTGCTCCTTCCAGATGGCTAGGCTGCTACAGGACGGGCTCCTGACTTGACAGCCACCATCTCCTGAGCGTGTGCCAGGACTGTATTGCGTGCTCCTATGTCATTATCTGTGCAATGGCTCTGTAAGGAAGGTATGATCATCCACTCTACAAATGAGGACATCAACGCTCAGAGAGGGAAGGCCACACAGTTGTTGAAGGATTCAAACCCAGTTCCTCCTGACACCAGGCTCTTGCCCTACCCATAGGGTTCTCTGGGCTCTGAAAGCATGTCTCGGGTGGTAGCTCTTGGTCGCCCAGCCACTCATCATGTGCTTCCAGAGCCTTTGCTATGCTTGGGGAGCCCGGGGTGAATGAAACCAACTCTACTCTTGCTCCCCTGGTGTTTGGATTCTAGAGGGGAGACACAATCAGCTGTGTTAGGCAGGAGGCGGTGGTGGTCAGGACCAGCCTCTCCCAGGGAGAGGCATTTGAACCGAGGCCTGGAGGCCTGGAGGGTGAGGGAGAGGCAGCTACCCGAGGAACTTTCAGGCTGTGGGAAGAGCACCCGCAAAGGCCCTTCCTGGGACGGGAAAGACAAAACAGGTCTCAGGAATAAAAGGCCACTATGGCTGCAGAAAGCAAGCAAGGGGGAGAGGAGTACGAGGTGAGCACCTGTGGAGCCTTGACAGTCATAAAGAGGAGTGATGCTGTCATCTCCCTGTCTGTAAGGCCCCCCCCCCGACTTACTATTCTTGGGGAAGTGGCTGGTGGGGAGAAATGAGGTATCCCCAGAACAATCCAAGCAGGAATTACAGTAGAGTTAACTTTAACTGAGCCCATGCTATAGGCCAGGTGGTGTCCTAGCACTGTGCCTGAATGGACTCCTTTACTTCGGACACCAAGGTACAGAGAGGTTCAATAATTTGCCCAAGATCACCAACAAATACAGTTAACCCTTGACTACCACGGGGATTAGGAATGCTGCACTGCATGCAGTGGAAAATCTGCATATAATTTTTGACTCCCCAAAAGCTTCACCACCAATAGCCTACTGTTGATGGGAAGTCTTACAGATAACATCAACAGTTGATGAACATATATTTTGTATATGTATTATATACCGTATTTTTTTTTTAGACGGAGTCTCACTCTGTCCCCCAGGTTGGAGTGCAGTGGCATGATCTAGGCTCACTGCAACCTCTGCCTCCTGGGTTCAAGTGATTCTCCTGCCTTGACCTCCCGAGTAGCTGGGATCATAGGCGCCACCACCACGTCCGGATAATTTTTGTATTTTTAGTAGAGATGGGGTTTCACCATCTTGGCCAGGCTGGTCTCGAACTCCTGACCTCGTGATCTACCCGCCTTGGCCTCCCAAAGTGCTGGGATGACAGGTGTGAGTCACCACGCCCGGCCTGTTTTTTCTGTTTGTTTTTTGTTTTTCTGGGGGGGAGACGGAGTCTCTGTCACCCAGGCTGGAGTGCAATGGCGTGGTCTCGGTTCACTGCAACCTCCGCCTCTGGGGTTCAAGCGATTCTCTTGCCTCAGCCTCCCGAGTAGCTGAGACTACAGGTGCGCACCATCACACCCAGCTAATTTTTGTATTTTTAGTACAGACAGGGTTTCACTATGTTGGCCAGGCTGGTCTGGAACTCCTGACCTCGTGATCTGCCTGCCTCAGCCTCCCAAAGTGCTGGGACTACAGGCATGAGCCACCACACCCGGCCTATATAATGTATTCTTACAACAAAGTAAGCTAGAGAAAAGAAAATGTTATTAAGAAAATCATGGCCGAGAGCAGTGGCTCATGCCTGTAATCCCAGCACTTTGGGAGGCTAAAGTGGGAGAGTACTTGAGCCCAGGAGTTTGAGACCAGCCTGAGCAACATAGTGAGACCCTGTCTCTACAAAAAAATCAAAAATTAACCAGGCAAGGTAGTGCACACCTGAAATCCAAGCTACTCTGGAGGTTGGGGCAGGAGGATTGCTTGAGACCAGCAGTTCAAGGCTGCAGTGAGCTATGACAGCACCGCTGCACTCCAGCCTGGAGGATAGAGCGAAACTGTCTCAAAAAAAAAAAAAAAAAAAAAAAAAAAAAAAAGAAAAAAATAAAACAGAAAATACACTTACTCTTAACTAAGTTGAAGTGGATCATTGTAAAGGTCTTCATCCTTGCCTCCATATTGAGTAGGCTGAGGAAGAGGAGGTGGAGGAAGAAGAGGGGCTGATCTTGTTTCAGGGGTAGCAGAAGTGGAAGGGGAGACAGGAGAGGCAGGCAAACTTATTGTAACTTTTGTTGAAAAAAATCCACATGTAAGTAGACTCATGCAGTTCAAGCCCCTGTTGTTCAAGGGCCAACTAAAGTGGAAGCAGAAGTCAGCCCCATGGGGTCTGGCTCCAGAGCCCCACCTCTGTCCTCCCAGCACAGCTTTGACTGCAGAAACCGTGGCTATCAGGTAGCGGCTTCTGAGACATCACAGAGGGCAGAGGTGAGGGCTTCTCTCTGGAAAGGGCACTCTTCGGGCAGCTCTCCATTTGCAGACCAAGCCCTGGTAGCAAACAGAATGCAAGACAAACAGGAAACTAGCACTTTTGAGAGGAGGGCAAGAATCAGTGAAGAGCCTCCACCCACCACTTCTCCCCTGGAACACACTGAGACCAAGGTACAAACCGCAGAGCCCAGCCACAGGCATGCGGGCTAAAAAGGAGAGCTGCTGGGAAGGCTTGTGCGGGCAGACTTGCCGAAGGATGGCTCACGTTTGCTGTTCCAGGTTCAACTGTGAATCAAACACAATGACTGTTATTTAACATTATTAATGCTCCAAATGCATATCACTTAGCTCTGAAACGTTTGGTTAACCGTCCTACTAGCACCAAGAACAAAGCAAGCCAACAAATATTTACCGATCGGGTGGGAATTTTTTAAAAAAAGAAAAAAGAAAAAAAAAGTATATTTTTACTGAGTTACTACCCTGAACAAAGCACTGTGCCCTCCTGCATTTGATTTGGGCAAAAGACACAGATAACCAGGCTTTGTTAGAGCTCAATGGAAGAAGCCTTATCACCCTCCTGCTCTCACACATCCCAGGCCCATGTCCCATTTTCAGTAACTCAGAAAACAGAATGGGACTGTTCTAATAGGCGCTGAATATATGCCCAAAGAGATCATTATAGGGTATCTGGCCAAAGGCTCCTGTGTTGGACTTTTAGCTCCTCTAAACTTCAAGTTTCAGTAAAAATAATCCAAACTGGCAAAATGGCTTAATGAAAATCACTTATTCTGCATATGTTCAACTGACAAAGTTTTTGTTTTGTTTTGTTTTGTTGAGACAGAGTCTCGCTCTGTAGGCCAGGCTGAAGTGCAGTGGCGCAATCTTGGCTCACTGCAACTTCCACAGTGATTCTCCTGTCTCAGCCTCCAGAGCAGCTGAGATTACAGGTGCCCGCCACCATGCCCGGCTAATTTTCATAGAGATGGGGTTTTGCCGTGTTGGCTGGTCTTGAACTGCTGGCCTTAAGTGAGCCACCCGCCTTGGCCTGCCAAAGTGCTGGGATTACAGGCGTAAGCCACTGTGCCAGGCCTGAACAAAGTTTTTAGCTTGAGCTGGTTAGCAGGTTTCTGGAACAGTAATGACTAGAATGTACAGCCAGTCATCCAGCTCTGGAAAATGGACATTTCACATCCAATCTTGTCTGTAGCTTAGGCTGTAAACCCACCCTCAGGCCCGCAGCCTTGTACTCACACCCAGAATAATTCTACTCCTGACCCAACACAGCTTGAACAGGAGGGGAAGGGTGGGTACCCACCCACTGGGTACCCACCCACTCCACAATGTATACCGTGCCAGGCAGGCACCTGGCATCACACATCACAGGTCATCCTCACAACCATCCCGTGAGGCAGGCATATCCATTTCTGTTTCCAAGGGAAAGTAACTGAGGCTTAGGAGAAGTCACTTGCCTATGGCCATGTGGCTGGGTCAGCAACTGAGGAGGGTCTCCCCACAAAGTCACTGCTGCCCCAGGACCCATGCTTCCCTGAAGAAACTAGTGTGGTTTTGTTTCTTGTTTTCTGTTATTTGGAGACAGGGTCTCTCTCTGTCACCCAGGCTGGAGCGCAGTGTGGCACAATCACAGCTTATTGCAGCCTTGATCTCCTGGGCGCTAGCAATCCTCCCACCTCAGCCTCCTGAGTAGCTGGGGCTACAGGCGCACTACCACACTCAGCTAATTTTTTTTTTCTTTGAAAAAATGGAACGCTTCACGAATTTGCATGTCATCCTTGCACAGGGGCCATGCGAATCTTCTCTGTATCGTTCCAATTTTAGTATTTGTGTTGCTGAGGCGAGCACATCAGGCTGTTTACTGTTTGTAGAGATGAGGTCTCACTATGTTGTCCAGGCTGGGCCGCTGTTCCACATCATACCTTTATTTTTCTTTTTTCCCCCTGAAAAACCTCTCTAATCTCCCAGCCTTTAAAGTCTTAATCATGTAATAACATGTTCTTCTTAAGGGGTTTATTTCTTCTTCTTCTTTTTTTTTTTTTTTGAGACGGAGTCTCGCTCTGTCTCCCATGCTGGAGTGCAGTGGTGCAATCTCGGCTCACTGCAAGCTCCTCCTCCCGGGTTCACGCCATTCTCCTGCCTCAGGCTCCTGAGTAGCTGGGACTACAGGCGCCCGCCACCACGCCCAGCTAGTTTTTTGTATTTTTAGTAGAGACGGGATTTCACTGTGTTAGCCAGGATGGTCTCGATCTGCTGACCTTGTGATCCGCCCGCCTCGGCCTCGCAAAGTGCTGGGATTATAGGCATGAGCCACCGCACCCGGCCGGAGTTTCTTTCTTTGTAAGGCTCACAAACTATGGAAATTAGCTACTTCTCTCAACATTTATACCTCCACTAAGATGGTGCAAGGTCACACCATTATTCTCACTTTAGTGATAGGAGACAGAGGTAGAGAGGGGCTGCTGTGGTGGAGAATGAAGAGGAGAACATAATGGCTCCCACCTCCAGGACAGCACTGTTTAATGCTGCAAACTAGCAATGTAGCTAACCTCTCACAGCTTGCAATTAAGCACGATAGAGAATGTGTTTACAATGCTCCTGCAGTATTTGTGACACATCATTTACCCTCTGGTTATCCAGGGGAAAAAAACCCTCTTTGGGAAGTGTCAGTACATGAACACCAAGTTCTGGAGGCTTAACCTGCCAGTCTCACTTCTCACCAGCACACTTGCCTGTTATGGTAGTTGCTCCAGGCTGGGAGATAACTGGAGTAGGCATTATTCATTTTGGATAACTACAGCTAAAAAAAGAAAATCTAAATCTTTACTTCCTCTTACTACATCCCATCTTTCTCATAAACACGTTAGAACCTTCCACTGTTATCATTAATCATCCTCTAATACTTTGAGAATGGGTTTTTCTTCCCAGCAATAACGTCATATTAGCCATGAGACTATATGGATATGACTCTAAGCCATCAAGTCTCTTCATGGCCAAACTAGCAGGTTTTTTAAAAAGCTTCCTATATTGTTTTCTTTTCTTTTTTTTTTTTTGAGACAGAGTCTCACTCTCTTGCCCAGACTGGAGTGCAGTGGCATGATCTTGGCTCACTGCAACCTCCGCCTCCCAGGTTCAAGCGATTCTCCTGCCTCCGCCTCCACCTCCTGAGTAGCTGGGATTACAGGTGCTCACCACCACACCCAGCTAAATTTTTTTTTTTTTTGAAACACGGAGTCTCGCTCTGTTGCCCAGGCTGGAGTGCAATGGTGTGATCTCGGCTCACTGCAAGCTCCACCTCGCGGGTTCACACCATTCTCCTGCCTCAACCTCCCAAGTAGTTGGGACTACAGGTGCCCATCACACACCCAGCTAATTTTTTGTATTTTTTAGTAGAGACAGGGTTTCACCATGTTAGCCAGGATGGTCTTGATCTCCTGACCTTGTGATCCTCCCGCCTTGGCCTCCCAAAGTGCTGGGATTATAGGCGTGAGCCACCGCATCCGGTCTATTTTTGTTTTTTTGTTTTTTGTTTTTGAGACAGAGTCTCCTTTGTCGCCCAGGATGGAGTGCAGTGGCACGATCTCGGCTCACTGCAAGCTCCGCCTCCTGGATTCACACCATTCTCCTGCCTCAGCCTCCCAAGTAGCTGGGACTACAGGGGCTCGCCACCGTGCCCAGCTAATTTTTTTTTTTTTTTTTTTTT
>NW_016804726.1:1353011-1355859 GCF_001698545.2 Rhinopithecus bieti
CGGCCTAATTTTTTGTATTTTTAGTAGAGACAGGGTTTCACTGTGGTCTCGATCTCCTGACCTCGTGATCCACCCGCCACGGCCACCCAAAGTGCTGGGATTAGAGGCGTGAGCCACCACGCCCAGCTTATTTTCGTATTCTTAATGGAGACAGGGTTTTGCCATGTTGGCCAGGCTGGTCTCGAACTCCTGACCTCAGGTGATCCACCTGCCTCAGCCTCCCAAAGTGCTGGGATTACAGGGGTGAGCCACCATGCCCGGCCCCTGTATTGATTTAATCAATTTCCTTGGAATACTTTTTGTCTAGGTTAGCTTCCCCTAAAGATATTTAAGTTTAGCCACACACAGAATTCTCACTAACAATTCTACAATGCAACCAATTTTCTGTACACGATTAACTATTTTCACTACAGAGAGTGACACAAGCAACATACTAACCTCTGGGATAATGGATATGCCAACCAGTTTTGGTAAAATTATGAAAACTACATTTATTGAAGGTTTGCAACTGTGAACCTACACAAATTGGCTCACAGAAACCCCATAAGGTAGGCCAGGCGCGGTGGCTCACGCCTGTAATCCCAGCACTTTGGAAGACCCAGGCGGGTGGATCACCTGAGGTCAGGAGTGCGAGACCAGCCTGGCCAATGTGGTGAAACCCTGTCTCTACTAAAAATACAAACAATTAGCCGGGCACGGTGGCGGGCGCCTGTAGTACCAGCTACTAGGGAGGCTGAGGCAGGAGAATGGCGGGAACCCGGGAGGCGGAGTTCGCAGTGAGCCGAGATCCTGCCACTGCACTCCAGCCTGGGCAACAGAGTGAGACTCCCTCTCAGAAAAAAAGAAAAAAAATAAATTAGCCGGACGTGGTGATGCACGCCTGTAATCTCAGCTACTCAGGAGGCTGAGGCAGGAGAATCGCTTGAACCCAGGAGGCGGAGGTTACAGTGAGCCGAGATCGTGCCACTGCACTCCAGTCTGGGCAACAAGAGCAAACTCCGTCTCACAAAAAAAAAAAAAAGAAAAAAAGAAAGAAAAAACACCAACCCCATAAGGTAAAGCCTGCCCTAACTCCATCTGATATAAAAGGAAAAGGAGGCCTGAAAAGGTAAAACAATACAGGCAACAGATTCAGAAAATGACTGAGGTTCAGTTAGAGTGGCAGTGAGAGCTTGAATTTTCGAATCAGACCCATCATCCTGTCCCTACCACCACCCAAAGTCCTTCAAATCTCTTGCTTTCCAGGCCTGGTCGGCTACCCAACTTCTTTTTCCTTCTCAACCCCCCCCCCCAAATTATTTTATTTATTTTTTGAGATGGAGTCTCCCTCTGTCGCGCAGGCTTGAGTGCAGTGGTGCGATCTCGGCTCCCTGCAACCTCCCACCTCCCAGGATTCTCCTGCCTCAGCTTCCCCAGTAGCTGGGATTACAGGCGCCAGCCACCATGCCCGTCTAATTATTTCTGTACTTACAGTAGTGTCGGGGTTTTGCCGTCGGCCAGGCTGGTCTCGAACTCCTGACCTCAGGTGATCCGCCCGTCTCAGCCTCCCAAAGTGCCGGGATTATAGGCGTGAGTCACCAAGCCCAGCCTCAACAAAATTCTGATTGCATCAGCCTGACAACTTTTAGCTGGCTGTGGGTGTTTGGATCATGTGTCTACCCGCTGAACCAAGGGCTATCACTATACCACCCCCCAACCCCTCCTGCTAGATGGGTTGGGCCACTGCAGGGATGCTGGATAAACAAGCCAAGCTCTGCCTTCCGGGAGTTAAGCGGGGAGTCTAATGTTGCTTGGGTTTGCAGCGGAGTCTGTACTATAAAAAGGTACAAAGTTCTGAGCGCTGTTTAGGCGCAGCTTTACATTTATGTACCGCTCGACATATTACATTTTTACAGATTCCTGCAGAACTCCCGGGGAAGATTTATATTTTAGGAGAGGAGGTGGTTCTCCCACAAAACGAGGGATCGGTACCTGGTGTCAAGGAGGTTTTTGTTTTCTAGGTAAAACAAGGGAGAGTCCTAGAAAGGAAAAGAATTTCACATCTGTTTGGGACTGAGAGATTATCTAGCCCAATCTCTTAATTTTATGGCCGAGGAAACAAGCTCCAGTGAAGCAACCAGACTTTCCCAAGGTCATAAGCTAGTAAGTGGGAGGGCGGAAGCATGTACCCGAGCTCTGGCTCAGGACAGAGCCTCAGGGATGCTCCCTCCACGCTAGTGTTTATCTGGATGCGTGGGCAACCCGACACCCCGCTCTGGGGCGGCCAACCCTGCTCGGGCCATCCCTACGGCTCGCCAGGTCGCGGTCCTCGGTCCTGCCCTCAGGCGACCTCTGGGTCGCGTGGGAGCCGAAGTGTGGGCTGGGCTCTGCGTCCCTGCCCCGCGACCCCGGGCAGAGTCCCCAGAACAGAAACGCCTCTCCCTCCCTTCCCCTCCCGCCCCGCCGCAGCCCCGCACGTGCGGCGCCTCGTGCGCCTCCCAGGGCCCCGCCCCCGCCCTCCATTGGCTGTTTCCGCGCCTTCCTCCTCTGCCCCCACCCCACGCGACCAGACTCGGCTGCGGCTCCACGTGACCCACGGGGGGCGGTCACGCCGCGCGAGCAGTAGCTCGGATAGGTCCCCTTGGCCGGCCAGGCCGCTCTGAGCCCCGCCCCTCTTCGGTGGCGCGTCTGGAAGGTTGCAAGTCGGAGACAAGAGGGAGAGGTTGTGGTGATTGGGGAGGGCAAGGGTTATGAAGAGGGCGGTGAAGGGGGAACACTGGTAGGAGGGAAAGGACCGCGCCGAGGAAGAAGGCCCACGACAAAGACTCCAGCATGCTCCAATCAGGGGACACAGGGGCAGCGGGGGGGG
>NW_016804726.1:1358119-1366484 GCF_001698545.2 Rhinopithecus bieti
GGGGGGGAGGCCTCCGCTGGGTCCTCACCTGGCCCCGCACGTGTCTAGCTTATTCCCGGCCGCCCGACCAATCACGACCCGAGGAACTGCGCCTGCCCCTCTCGCAGGCTGGGCCAATCCAGAGCCACGATCCGGGGAAGTTGGTCTGGCCTCATGAATAATTAATATGCCAGAGCCGGTCCGCAGGCGGGGTAGCGATGGAGGGAGGCGGGGGCGCCGTTGGGCGCCTGCGCAGTAGCTGCCCGTGTCGGCAGCTGCAGCGGGTCGCACGGCTCCGGCCCATCTCGGGGGGCGGGCGGGGGAGGCGAGGGGCGCGAGCCGAGTCCGGGCACGATGTCCGACGCGGGCGGCGGAAAGAAGCCGCCTGTGGACCCGCAGGCAGGACCCGGTCCGGGGCCGGGGCGCGCAGCTGGGGAAAGGGGCCTGTCGGGGTCCTTCCCCCTGGTCCTGAAGAAGCTGATGGAGAATCCCCCGCGCGAGGCGCGCCTCGGTGAGGGCGGGGGGGTGGTCCACGCGGGCCTGGGGGCGGGGCTTTTACAGGGGCGGGGCCTCGTGAGGGCGGGGCCGGGGAGGCTAGGGGTCAGGGAACAATGGTCCAGCGGTCCAGCGGAGGGGGATGGGGCCCGGATGACAAGGAGCTTGGAGGACGGGGCCAGGGGGCTGGGGACAGAGGGTCAGGGGCGAGCTAAGACGGTGGGTCTGGCGGGAGAGGATGGTGGGGCGGTTTGAGGAGGCGGAAGGGGATCGGGAGCAGTCACTTAAATGACGCTCCGGGGCCCCTCCCCCGGAGCCACCTGCATCGGAGTCACTTGGGATGCCGGTTTACAATGCCGGTTTCTGCACCCCACCCAGTCTGCGGTCACCGGGACAGTGGTCTTGCATTTTAAGGAGCACCCCACCGCACCCCCATTATTTTCTAAGTACACCAAAGTTTAGGAAGCGCAGGTCTACGGTAGCGGACTGTCATCGTACCTTACTCCTCCCGGGGGGACCTGGCTTCCTCCCTGGGTGTGAGTAGCCGCAGCTGCTAGGTCCACGCGGGAGCCATTCTGTTGAGGGGCTTCTGCTTAGCGGGTGGGGGAGGGGTGTGGGCGAGGAGTGCGGGGCGCCTTGGGAGGGGAGTTTTGGGCCAGGCAGGGAAAGGATGAGGGTCAGATGAGGCCACTGAGGCCCTTCGCCTGGTTGGTTGTGGCTGACCCTAGACTCTGGGGCCACGGCGGCAGGACTGAGCATCTTTTTGCCTAGGCCACAAACGTCCCTGGGGCATATGTGGAAAGCAGATCTGGCCTTGTTTTTCACCCTGGGAGATGGGGTACAGGGAACAGCAGGAGGGCCGTCTGTGGTGGGGTTGTGGGTGCACTGAGGTATACTTTGAGTGTGAGACCTTTGCATTTCTAAGAGCCATAAGTAATTCAGGATTTGGGAAAGGGATAGGCCTTCGAGAGTTATCTGGCCTGGGGAATGGATTTTCCTTTTCAAAATGCCGTTTCTCTTCCTTTCCTGGGTGTGTTCTGAGGCTCCCATCCCTGTGGCTGTCACTGTTGAGTTATAAATAGCTTCAGCACATCAGGTGAGGCCAGCCTCTCTCCTCCTGCTTTGGAACCTCATGTGCACAAACCCTTTTGTTTGTTTTTGAGACCATGCTTTGTTCCAAATCTGAGGCTGAGACAAGCTGCAGTGACAGGTGTACACATCTGACAGTTTCTTGTTTGAGATTACCAGGTAATAACCATCCATAAGAAGAATTCTGCCCGATATTCGCAGACTGCTCGCAAAACACGCTGACATCATCTTATTTCATTAACAGTCCTAGAGGGTATTCTCCCCACTTCCCAGATGAAGAAAATTGAGGCTCAGGGAGGTGAGGGTGCTTCCTCAAGGTCACACAGCTAGACCTTTGACACTCAGTTTGGTGCTCTTTCTACTGTATCACGCTGGCAACCACTGTTGCATGACCTGAGTGATGGAGTAAGTCTTTTATCTCTTACAATTTAAAATTCCACTTTACAAAAACACTGATTTAAAGTATCCTTAATTGTTTAGGCCAGGCAAAACTGGAACTTACTGTTGCCTGTCCTTTAGTATGGCTGCTTTTCTATCTCCTGCCTTCTCCTGCCTCCTTTGATCCCAAATGACCCCACCTGATATGGGTCACAGTCATTTCTGAACAGAGTGAGGAGACCAGCTTTCAGGGGAGGAGAGCAGGAAGGCCATCTGGCCCACCCAGCCCACCAAGGCTTGACTTTCTTACTTCCCAGTTGGCTTTCAACCAAAGCCTGGTATATAGAAAGCAGTTGCAGGAATTCAGGTTAATTTGTATTAGAAAGCCATGACCAAGTTGTTTGTCAAAACCTCCACCTTCTTAACTCACTGGGTGTGTTCATTTGTGTTGGACCAACAAGCTACTATTTGGTCTGGGAGTCTGTGCGTGACTGGTTTATTTCCAACTTAATCATATTTGATTTCTCCTTTTCACTTATAAATCCAGAGTTCAAAATTGTCTCCCTCAATTTTGAAAACCCATCATGAGCTTGTCATGATTTTATCTCCCACTTCCCTGATTAGCCTCCCTGTCACTTTGATTTCCTTCCAACCTTGTCACATTGCTCTCTTGTCTTTTTAAAATTGCTCCCTCTTGGATATCCATACATGTAACTTTGTGACTGAGACAATTAGGCAGATCCAGTCCCCACTAATTGATTAGTTTTGCTTTGAATAGGAACAGTCTTTCTTCTTCAGCTCCACCCCTCTCCTTCCTCCTAGAAAACCTGTTTTCAGTCTTTTCTGCTTATTCAGGGATAAAGGTCTCTTGAAATGGTTGCTTTGAAAAGGGTCCTGAAAAGACAGCTCCAGGCCCTTTCTAATAAACCTAACCTGAATCTGTTTGCAAATCCAATATTTTACATGTATTTTTCTATAGTCCACTGTCTGCCTACCCCTTGGTGGGCCCTTGAGATCTAGAAATAAATCAGTTCATACCCTCAATGAGCCCACAGTAACAATGATGCCTGCAGTGTGCCAGGAACACTGTAAAGACACTTTTTTTTTTCTTTTGAGGTGGACTTTGGCTCTTGTTGCCCAGGCTGGAGTGTAGTGGTACAGTTTCGGCTCACTGCAAACCTCCGCCTCCCGGGTTCAAGCGATTCTCCTGCCTCAGCCTCCCAAGTAGCTGGGATTACAGGCATGCACTACTGTGCCTGGCTGATTTTTTATATTTTTAGTAGAGACGGGGTTTCACCATGTTGGTCAGACTGGTCTCAAACTCCTGACTTCAGGTGATTCGCCCGCATCGAACTCCCAAAGTGCTAGGCTTACAAGCTTGAGCCACCGCACATGGCTCTAAAGACATTCCAATGCTATCTCTGGCTGGGCGCAGTGGCTCACGCCTGTAATCCCAGCAGTTTGGGAGGCCGAGGCGGGTGGATCACCTGAGGTCGGGAGTTCGAGACCTGCCTGACCAACATGGAGAAACCTCGTCTCTACTAAAGCAAAATTAGCCAGGCGTGGTAGCGCATGCCTATAATCCCAGCTACTTGGGAGGCTGAGGAGGGAGAATCACTTGAACCCGGGAGGCAAAGGTCGTGGTGAGCTGAGACCGCGCCATTGCACTCCAGCCTGGACAATAAGAACGAAACTCTGTCTCAAAAAAAAAAAAAGTTATCTCTAATCGTCACTGAAGAAACAGCTTTATCCTTATGTACAGTGGAGGACACCAAGACTCAGAGAGGTTAAGTAACATGGATAAGGTCACACATCAAACAGCAAGTGGCAAAGCTGGTACTCCTCCCTGGGCTGGGTTGCTGTGGAGAAGCATAACTGGAGGGAATAGGACAGGGGAACACAAAAGTTCTTGGCCTGAAGATCTTGGCCCTTTCTAAGCTAAGGTATCCGGAAAGGTCAGAGACTCCATTTCCCTCCTTGTAGTCTCTCTCCTGCAGATGCTAATCCTACAGCTTATTCTGTTTTTGTTTTTGTTTTTTTGTGATGGAGTTTTGCTCTTTGTGGCCCAGGCTTGGGGTGCAGTGGCGTGATCTCGGCTCACTGCAACTTCTGCCTCCCGGGTTCAAGCAATTCTCCCGTCTCAGCCTCCCAGGTGGCTGGGATTACAGGCGCCTGCCACCATGCCCAGCTAATTTTTGTATTTTTAGTAGAGACGGAGTTTCACCGTGTTGGCTGGGCTGGTCTCAAATTCCTGACCTCAGGTTATCCGCCTGCCTCAGCCTCCCAGAGTGCTGGGATTACAGGCGTGAGCCACCTCTCCTGGCACCTGGTTAATTTTTGTGTTTTTAGAAGAGACAGGGTTTCACCGTGTTGGCCTGGCTGGTCTCGAACTTGTGATCTCAGGGGATCCACTTGCCTGGGACTCCCAAAGTGCTGGGATTACAATCCTGAGCCACCGCACCCGGCCAGTGCTACAGGCTATTCTGAATTAACCCTGTGACCAGGTGTGGTGGCTCACACCTGTAATCCCAGCACTTTGGGAGGCTAAGGCGGGTGGATCACCTGAGGTCAGGAGTTCGAGACCAGCCTAGCCAACATGGTGAAACCCCGTCTCTACTAAAAATACAAAAAGTTAGCTGGTCGTGGTGGCAGGCACCTGTAATCCCAGCTACTTGGGAGGCTGACACAGGAGAATTGCTTGAATCCAGGAGGCAGAGGTTGCAGTGAGCTGAGATTGCACCATTGCACACCAGTGTAAGCAACAAGAGTGAAACTCTGTTTCAAATAAATAAAATAAAACTGGCCATGTGCAGTGGCTCATGCCTGTAATCCCAGCACTTTGGGAGGCTGAGGCAGGTGGATCACCTGAGGTCAGGGGTTCAAGACCAGCCTGGCCAACATGGTGAAACCCTATCTCTACTAAAAATACAAAAAATAGCTGGGCATGGTGGCACGTGCCTGTAATCCCAGCTACTCGGGAGGCTGAGGCATGAGAATTGCTTGAACTGGGAGGTGGAGGTTGCAGTGAGCCGAAATTGGGCCAGTGCACTCCAGCCTGGGTGACGAGCAAAACACTGTCTCAAAAAAATATAAAATATAATAAATAATGAATTAACCATATGACCACTTAAGGTCTCAGAGCATGTGATGAGCCTTCTGGGAAGGCCATGCATGGATGAGGATGGGATGCCATGTCTAAAGGAAAATAGCCGGGCCTGGTTCAAGTGTGAGATTTTAACCGGAGAATAGAGTGGGCTCTTGAAATGCATGGGTTGGAATCGGGGCTCTGAGAAAGATGGACCAGGCCTGTGAGACCCACTGCCCACTTCCTGGGATTGAGTTAATCTGCTGTGTGGTATTTCATCGCAGATTTTGTTTCTGCAGATAAGGAAAAGGGGAAGGAAAAGCTGGAGGAGGACGAGGCCGCAGCCGCCAGCACCATGGCCGTCTCAGCCTCCCTCATGCCACCCATCTGGGACAAGACCATCCCATATGACGGCGAATCTTTCCACCTGGAGTACATGGACCTGGACGAGTTCCTGCTGGAGAATGGCATCCCCGCCAGCCCTACCCACCTGGCCCACAACCTGCTGCTGCCTGTAGCAGAGTTAGAAGGGAAGGAGTCTGCCAGCTCTTCCACAGCGTCCCCACCATCCTCCTCCACTGCCATCTTTCAGACCTCCGAAACCGTGTCCAGCACAGGTTGGTGAAAGGACATCGGGCAGGGCCACCTGTCCCATGCAAGGAAGTCCATTTCCCACTGAGGGCTGCTTGTGTCCATGTATCCAGTGAATCCCTTCTCTGAGGGCAAGTCCTGGTGGGGCTGCAGTGTGGAGAAACTTTTCACTCCCCACCCTTCTGCACGGTTCCCCAAGGCTGGAGATAAAAACAGTGGTCATGTCATCGGCAGTTGGAACCTTTTTGTTGGTTGGTGTGCTGCAAACAGTCAGGATGGGACCTTCTAGGCCAAAGCATTACAGGATAGAAATCCCATTCTGCATTTCCTCAATGCTGCTCTTTTTTTTTTTTTTTTTTTTGAGACAGAGTCGCTCTGTTGTCCAGGCTGAAGTGCAGTGGCTCAATCTTGGCTCACTACCACCTCTGCCTCCTGGGTTCAAGCAGTTCTCTGCCTCAGCCTCCCAAGTAGCTGGGATTATAGGCGCCAGTCACCACGCCTGGCTAATTTTTGTATTTTTAGTAGAGACGGGGTTTCACCATGTTGGCCAGGCTGGTCTCGAACTCCTAACCTCTCGTGATCCGCCCGCCTCAGCCTCCCAAAGTGCTGGGATTATAGGCATAAGCTACCATGCCCAGCATTAATTTTTGTAATTTTAGTGGAGATGGGGTTTTGCCATATTTGTCAGGCTGGTCTTGGCTCACTGCAACCTCCACCTCCCAGATAGAAGCAATTTTTATTTTTAGTAGAGATGGGATTTTGCCATATTTGTCAGACTGGTCTCAAACTCTTGACCTCAGGTGATCGACCACCTTGGCCTCCCAAAGTGGGGAATGCTTTCTTCGTGCCAGGGCATAAGCAGTATTCAAGTCCTACAATTACCTACTAGCCTGGGCAACAGAGTGAGATGCCATCTCAAAAAAAAAAAAAGCAAGCATTCCCACCACCTGGCCAGGACAAACATCATCTTCAGAGTCCGTCCTTACTCCTCCTCCTCTTTACATTTTACCTCTGGGGATTTGTTTTCATGCCCCTTGGACACGAACGTACCAAAGGAGACATGATTCCTGTTTTGGGGGCTCTGTAAAGCTTTCTGCAGGCTCCGAGGCATAGAGGCTGATAGCTCTTGCCTCCGGTATGTCACCGCAGGAATCCACACCCAATAAGTTCTCATACTGTATTTTTTTTTCTTTTTATTATGGAAATTTTTTCAAAAAAAATATAAAAGAGATGACTATAATGAACCTCTATATAACCATCACCCAGCTTCAACAATTCTCAACTCAGAAGCAGTTATTTGCAATCAAATTATAAGTATGTCAATATGTATCTAAAATATAAGGGTTCTTTTAAAAAGACATGAGGAAAATACTAGTTCTACATCTAAAGTTGACAAATCCATCAACATTCAGATTTCCAAAGTTGTCTCATAAACGGTATTTTACAGGCTGGGTGTGATGGCTCACGCCTGTAATCCCAGCTTTTTGGAAGGCCAAGACGGGCAGATCACGAGGTCAGGAGATCGAGACCATCCTGGCTAACACAGTGAAACCCCATCTCTACTAAAAATACAAAAAAATTAGCTGGCCGTGGTGGCGGGTACTTGTAGGCCCAGCTATTCGGGAGGCTGAGGCAGGAGAATGGTGTGAACCCAGGAGGCGGAGCTTGCAGCAAGCCGAGATCGCGCCACTGCACTCCAGCCTGGGCGACAGAGCAAGACTCCATCTCGAGAAAACAAAAACAAAAAAACGTGGTATTTTACAGTTTATTTCTTTGAGTCAGGATCCAGACAAGGCCTGTACATTGCATTTGGTTGATATGTCTTCTCAGTATATCTATAGGCTCTCTTTTTTTTTTCCCCCAATTTGTTAATAAACCAAATCATTTGTCTTGTAGAGTTTCACATGTGCTGGCTTTTGCTGGCTGTATTCTTTTTTTTTTTTTGGAAACGGCGTCTCGCTCTGTCTCCCAGGCTGGAGCGCTGTGGCGTGTTCTCAACTCACTGCAACCTCTCCCTCCCAGGTTCAAGCAATTCTCCTGCCTCACCCTCCTGAGTAGTTGAGATTACAGGCACGCACCACCATGCCCAGCTAATTTTTGTATTTTTTTAGTAGAGATGGGGTTTCACTGTGTTGGCCAGGCTGGTCTTCAACGGCTGATCTCAAGTAATCTGCCTGCCTCAACCTCCCAAAGTGCTGGGATTACAGGCATGAGCCACCGCGCCCCACCCTTTTTTTTTTTTTTGGAAATGGAGTCTCGCTCTATCACCCAGGCTGGAGTGCAGTGGTGCGATCTCAGCTCACTGCCATCTTTGCCTCCTGGATTCAAGTGATTCTTCTGCCTCAGCATCCCGAAAATTAGCTGCGCACCGACCACCATGCCCAGCTAATTTTTGTATTTTTAGTAGAGAGGGAGTTTCACCAAGTTGGCCATGCTGGCCTCGAACTCCTAACCTCAAGTGACCTCCCCCTTCGGCCTCCCAAAGTGCTGGGATTACAGGTGTGAGCCACTGTGCCCGGCCTGTAGTTGAACTTTCTATAAATAGAGTTGCATAATATGTCCTGCCTTTTGTTTTTAACTATTATAAGCTAATTACATTTATATGTACTTTGACTTATAACTTTCTATAGCTAGCTTTATAGTACAAATATAAATTATGTGGGCATCAGAATCTCTTTACACTAACAAAATAGTTTTACAGAACAAATTTATGAAATATTCTTTTTTTTTTTTTTTTTTTTTTTTTTT
>NW_016804726.1:1369610-1376007 GCF_001698545.2 Rhinopithecus bieti
TCCAAAAAAAAAAAAAAATTTATGTTTTGCTTAACATTTCTGGAGGGGGTGGAAACAATTGGAAAACCCTGTTTTTTTCGAGGGCTTCTGTTTCCTTTTGAGCATTCTGTTCCTGAAGGAAATAATTCTTTGAATGTTTGTGTTGTGGAATTGAACCGTGTGCCAGTCTGGCTTAGGGGTTGGTACTGTTGGAGTTTTCTTCTCCCCAAGCAGCAGTGGCTTATGCAGCCTTGAGGTTCAGCCAGGTCTCTGGCTGTGTGGCGTGGGTCTTCTCTGTCTGGTGGGCTGCTTCGGGAGCATCTGTCTCTGTGTCTTGCAGAATCTTCCCTGGAGAAGGAGAGGGAGACTCCCAGTCCCATTGACCCCAACTGTGTGGAGGTGGATGTGAACTTCAATCCAGACCCCGCCGACCTGGTGCTCTCCAGTGTGCCAGGCGGGGAGCTCTTCAACCCTCGGAAGCACAAGTTTGCTGAGGAGGACCTGAAGCCCCAGCCCATGATCAAAAAGGCCAAGAAGGTCTTTGTCCCCGATGAGCAGAAGGTAACCTGTTATCCCTTATAAGTAAAGATGCAACATTGGTTCAAGGGCCTAGGGGCTATGGCTTCTCGAATTTGATTTTATCTGGAGAGCCTTCCCTCGTGACACCATTTGGAAAGACATAAGTTCAGTGTTTAAAGCCATGTCTCGCAGCAGTTTAGTAGAAAGAAAAGGAGTCATGTGGCATTTGGCCCCAGTGTGACTCCCTGTAGTTTCTCTCTCCTTCCCCAGGCAGTGTTGATGTTCCTGCCTCCCTGGCTATAGCCCAGCCACTGGGCAAGAGCTCAGGCCACAGGAACTGGGGTTGAAAAAGTCCTTGCTTTGAAGGACAAAGGATTGCTTGTATGTTGCCATCCCCAGGGATGAGCAAGCTGGTGGTGCTGTTAGGAACTGGTGGAAAGAAGGAATTTTGCAGTTTTCCATCCTTTCCTATGAAAAACTTACAGCAAGGATTTTTCATCCAAATCCTTGGAGTCAGCCAGACCTGGGTTCAAACTCCATGTTGCCACCTGTGGCCTAGCTGTGCCTCAAGTTCCTCATCTGTAAAATGGGAACAACTGAACCTGCCTCCCGGGGAGGTTTCTGAGACTTTAATAATGATGTGATGATCGTGGTAAATATTTAGATGGTACTCACTGCAGGCCAGGCACTGACTTTTGTTTTGTTTGGTTTGGTTTGTTTTGATTTTTTAGACAGAGTCTCACTCTGAGTGCAGTGGCATGATCTCAGCTCACTGCAACTTCTGCCTCCCGGGTTCAACTGATTCTTGTGCCTCACCCTCCTGAGTAGCTGAGGTTACAGACACGCACCACCATGCCCAGCTAATTTTTGTATTTTTAGTAGAGATGGGGTTTCATCATATTGACCAGGCTGGTCTTGAACTCCCGACCTCAAGTGATCCACCTGCCTCGGCCTCCCAAAGTGCTGGGATTACAGGAGTGAGCCACCATGCCTGGCCTATTATTTCTCATTGTAAAGATAAGGGACCTGTGATATTGAGGGGTTAAAGTACTTGCAGTTTCACTGCTAGTAATCTTGGAGAGCCAAGATCTCAACTCGGGGAACTAGGCCCTTACCCACAACCAAAATGCCTAAGTGAGGCAAGGGTATGGACAGTGCAGTGCTTTGTGCTGGAGCAGCAGGTACCAGGCCTCCAGGAGATGGGTCTCCTTCTCTTCACCATGTAACCTACCAAATAACTTTTGTTTCTCATCCTGCTCCCGAGGAAAGGGCAGTCCCCTCAGTGTGCCCTGGTTTGTGCTGCTCCCTCCCTGGTATCCCTGCTTTAGTTGTGGCCACACCAGATGAGTTAGGGGAATTCAGGTGGTGGGAGTGGAAAAATCGGGTTCCTTCGTGGGGAAAGACAAGAGACTCACAGAGGGCACTTCCGCACAGGATGAAAAGTACTGGACAAGACGCAAGAAGAACAACGTGGCGGCTAAACGGTCGCGGGATGCCCGGCGCCTGAAAGAGAATCAGATCACCATCCGGGCGGCCTTCCTGGAGAAGGAGAACACAGCCCTGCGGACGGAGGTGGCCGAGCTACGCAAGGAAGTGGGCAAGTGCAAGACCATCGTGTCCAAGTATGAGACCAAATACGGGCCCTTGTAACCCGTGCCCCCCGCCCGGGCAGGGCACTGCCTGCACCTCAGACCTCTGCCTGGGGGCTCCCTGAAACCCCTCACACGCGTGGAGACTTATGACTCGTCGTGGGCGCATGGCGGCGCACCTGCTGCAGGAGCGGCCACGTCTCAGCTTCATTATACCATGGCCCGCGCACGTCGTGACGTCCCTGGGGGGCCAGTCTCCTCACTGGTGGGGAACGCAAGAGAATGCATAGACGGGTGACTCGGCCTTAGTTTCTATTCTTGGATGTCCCAGTTGAATCGGAAGGGGACCTCTGGAGTACACACCTCTCTCTCCCAGGCGCTCAGGGTCCCTGGACTCTCCCTCAGTCTCCAGCCTGGGCTGCCGAGGGCTATCTCTGCAGAATGAGTTGTGATCATTGTCACCCTATGTCTTCTCAGGTAGCAGGGTGCGTTTCCACTCAAGGTGTGTCTGTCACGCACCTCATCCCCCCCAGACGGTCTGAGTAATATCTGTTCCCATCTTACTTGGAGGCAGAAGGACACACCAGCTCCTCCGTCAGTGTTGCATGGGTGGCAGGCTGCAGGAGTGGGGTCTCTGCACAGCCTGGGATGGGGCTTGAGGCTGGGGCCTGCAGCAGAAGTGCACCCAGCCTTTCTCAGCTCCTGCACCCCTTTTCCCTTATGGCTCTGAGGCCATTGGCTCTCTCTGCATTTCACTGGCTGTGGAGGAGAGACTCCCAGGATGACTGCTCTCTGAGCCCGGAGTGCCAGGGCCAAGGGAGGCCTTTTCATTTCCTTTCCAGGCTACTCAGAGGCCACCTTCTGAAGCTCGTTTGTCCCACTACACCAGGCCTCTGGGCCTGCTGTTTCTTTCCACCCAGTGTCCAGTCTTGGACCATAGATTTAAAAGGAAAACCCCTCTTACCTAGGAGGCTTGAACTTCCTGGACCCCAGGATTCGCCTTCCTAGTGGTGTTTAGAAAACGCCTCCACAGCCCCCTTCCACCATGGGCACGAGAAATGTGGTGTGTTTCTTGAGAAGCTCCCTTTTTTTCTTGGTCTGCTCACCGGTGTGGCCTGGGCTAGAGTGCACTCTCCCTGGGGGCAGTGAGGGCCTCGCAATTCTTGCTTCAGGATCCCTCCCATGCGAGCTGCCTGGAGGGTGTCAGTAGGGCAAGACACCTAGTCTAGAGTCACCAAGGTCACAGTGCCACTTTTACGGGATAGCAGGCTGTTAGGATGTTTACACAGGCCTAGGGTCCCCTCAGTCTTGGTCCCAGGAGACGGGGGCCACTCGTGAGGTTGGCCATGCTGTGGCTTCTCACAGCTGTGGCCTCCCCTGCCTCACAACGACTCCTTTCTCTTGTGTGGCTGGACTTGCCCTTCTGCTGTGCTCAGAAGATTCACCGAGGAAATTCATGGAAGCCTCTGCTCGTTTGGGTCACTGGGGCACCCCTGAGATGGGTGTGCTTATTTGCTCAGGGTGGGCAGCCTGTGGTGAAGAGGAGACAGAGGCGATGGCCATGCTTTGCCCTCCGTAACACTGGCTTTATTTACCGTGGTGGTTCAGAGTCCCGGGCCCCGACTTCTAAAGACTTTTCATAACAGGTGTTAAGACCAAGGCGTGGACCTCACCCCAGGGGAATGCCACGGTCCTTCGGGGACCTCCCACCCACCTCTCCGGGGGACTTGACAAGGGGCCCTGAGGCCAAGGGAGGTCACTCCTCTCGCCAGGCCCCTGACTTTTACTTTGTGGTTCTCTAAAAACCATGTACACACTTTCACTCTATTGTAACCACACAGGGCAGGCGCATCCAGCATGTCAGCGTCCTGCCCTGGGCAGCTCTCCCTCCCGGGCACGCTCCCTCTGGCCTGGTGGATCACCAAGAGGGCGGTTCTCATTTTGTTATTAGTGGAAGAGCCTCGAGCTTAAAAGCTCTTCGTTTTCTTTGCCGGAAAGTATATGGTTTGTGTTTTTGCAGTTTTATTTTTTTAAGGATGGACACTAAATCTCTGGTGTCCATGTTCCGAGCCCAGTGGCTGGGATGGTGGCTCGATGTCTTCTCTTTATCCCGCCCTCTGCCTGTCTGGTGCCCTCCCTTCTTTCCCCCGGGCAGTGGGTATTGGGTTCTTTCCCAAAGTGCTTACTTGGAAAGTAAGCTGCTGGACTCTTCGAAATGCCCCTCTGAGTCAGGAGCCTGGTGGGGACAAGATGGAGGATGTCCACAGAGGCTGACCTGTGGGAGAAAAGAAGTGCTCAGGTAAGGTTGTCTCCTCTCCTGTCCTAAAAATCCGTGCTTGCAGGAGAGGGTTGGTGCCTGCTCAGTTTCTCTCGAGGGAATGGGAGTCTCTTGGCTCCCTCCTGGGCCTTCTTCCTCTTGGAGGCTGACTGCTGGAGACTGAGGCTCCTGTGCTTGGATCTTTGACATCTGTAAATCACTGGAGGCTAGAGAAGCTGACTTTACCTTGGCTTTCCGTGGGTTCTGATGGGCTTGGAAATACCATCTAATTCCTAAGCATCCTGTCTAAAGCTTTGTGGCACCCTTAGCGCAACCTCAGAACAGACAAATCATGAATGAGCTGGAACTTTGCAGGAATATTCGTATTATAAATGTCTCATGTGATGGAGGAACATGTGCATTTAGAGAGAGGGAGGGTTTTCAAGGTTTATGGCAACTTTGTGTAGGACCTGGGTACCTCTTACCCTTGGTCAAAGGAAGAGGTTTGCCTGTCTGGCTTCTGAGGTTGGAGGGGGCACTTAGCAGTGAACCTTCAGTCTGGGTACAAGTAACCCTGCTGAGAGGGGCTGTGCAAGCCACTCCTGCGGTCCTCTGGCCTGAGGCGGGGCGGCAGGCACGCAAGCCAGTGGGGAAAAACCCTCTGAAGCTGGGCAGCCCTCTACCTGGGCCCCGGGAGCCGTGCTCCTTGGAACGCAAAGGGCCGAGGAGCATCTGGTTTTCATGGCAAAGCTCTACCCCAGAGCTCCTTTAACATCTGCTAATTAAGTGCAATAAATTTTTCTAGAAAATGGCAAAGATGACTTCCAGGTGGCTATTGCTCTCTTACGGTGTTGGGGATGCCAGAACACCACTTGGTTTTATTTTTCTAAGTGCATGTGATGTGATAGAGCGTGTGGGGCTCTGTGGCCTTCCCTGGGAGCTGGCATTCCAGCGGGCCCCTCTCTTCTTTACCTTTGTTGGGGGAAGGAGGCAAGAGAAAAATCCCTTCTTTCCAGCCAGAGAGGGCGGAAGCAGACCGTAGCCCATTGGCCTTATGTGCGTGTGTGCGTGCGAGTGTGTCACTGCTGGTGGGCCGGAGTGATGTGGTGGGAGGGAAGCTGGGAATGTATCCTTTTCAGACAAAATTAAATATTTTGAAATGAGAATGTTGGGACTGTCTTTTCTGTCCTTCCCCGCACCCCTAATCTCGAGTTTCCTCCCTTGAGTGTTGGCCTAGGAGCTGTAGAGTCAAGCTGGAAAACTATCTCATTAGAATCCACCCCAGACACCCCTTTCATCATAGTCCAGACACTCTTAGCATCTGACCCCAACCACTCGGCCTCAGTTTCCTCATCTATCAGATGGAAGTGATTCTTGCCCTGCTTATATTGAGGAGGGACAGATACCAGACCAGAAGCAGTTGGAACAGATAAAAGTGCTAAACAACTAGAAGACAGACAGGGAGCTGCTTATGACAAGTGTTCTCAAATAGAAAATGCGTGATGGCAGCTCTGTAAAGAAAAGAAAGGGCCGGGCGCAGTGGCTCATGCCTGTAATCCCAGCACTTTGGGAGGCCAAGGCGGGCAAACCACAAGGTCAGGAGTTCAAGACCAGCCTGGCCAATATGGTGAAACTCCATCTCTACTAAAAATACAAAAAAATTAGCCAGGCGTGGTGGCAGACACCTGTAATCCCAGTTACTTAGGAGGCTGAGGCAGGAGAATCGCTTGAACTCGGGATGCAGAGGTTGCAGTGAGCTGAGACCATGCCACTGCACTCCAGCCTGGGCAACAGAGCGAGACTCCGTCTCAAAAAAAAAAAAGGGCAGGCACGGTGGTTCATGCTGGTAATCCAAGCACTTTGGGAGGCCAAGGAAGGCAGATCACTTGAGGTCAGGAGTTTGAGTCCAGCCTGGCCAACATGGTGAATCCCTGTCTCTACTAAGAATACAAAAATTGGCCGGGCGCGGTGGCTCAAGCCTGTAATCCCAGCACTTTGGGAGGCCGAGACGGGCGGATCACGAGGTCAGGAGATCGAGACCATCCTGGCTAAC
>NW_016804726.1:1376920-1393555 GCF_001698545.2 Rhinopithecus bieti
ATCCGCCCGTCTCGGCCTCCCAAAGTGCTGGGATTACAGGCTTGAGCCACCGCGCCCGGCCCATTTTTTTTTTTTTAAGACAGAGTCTCTCTGTCACCAGGCTGGAGTTCAGTGGCACAACCTCGGCTCCCTGCACCTCTGCCTCCCAGGTTGAAGCGGTTCTCCACCTCAGCCTCCCAAGTAGCTGGGACTACAGGTGCATGCCACTATGCCTGGCTAATTTTTTTTATTTTCAGTAGAGACAGGGTTTCACCATGTTGGCCAGGCTGGTCTCGAACTCCTGAGTTCCGGCAATCCGCCCACCTCGGCCTCCCAAAGTGCTGGGATTACAGGCATGAGCTACCATGCCCAGCCTGCAAATATTTCTTCAATGTCTATTTTGTATCACCTTTTCCTCCTGCCCTCACAGTCTGCTAGGGAAGACAAACAGATGGAAAAACGTGGAGGATGGCGGGCCAAGGTAAAGGGTGTGGCTGACAAGACTGGGGAGCTGGGAGAGAGACTAACAGTACTGGAGAGGTTAGGGAAGGCCTCTCTGGGTGGCATTTAAGAGGAGACCAGGAGAGTGAATGGCTGTGACTTGTCCCCAAGGTTCACATACAAGTTGGGGTAGAGCCAAGAGGCCTGCGGGTAGCTTCTGATCCTGATCACACACCTCACTACCCGCTGCAGAAACAGCCCAGCCAGATGGCCAAAGAGGGCACAGAGAAAGCTTGGAGAGGATCCAGGAGGAAGATGGAACTCTTGACACCTCGGCCTCTTGTCCCTGAGGTTGAGAATAGGGCTCCAAGAAGCCAGGTGAAAAAGCAAAATGTTTGGCCCCAAGGGTCAAATTTTTAGGCAAAGGCTTTACCCAAGCGCTTGTGCACCCCAAATCCATCCCCGTGGTCCATCTGAGCCTAGCCCTGGGCACAGTTGATTGGTCTAGGGGTGAGCATGTGACCCAATGGGGCCTAAGGATGTCCTTTCTTAGGATTGGTCAACCTGAGCTGTGTTTCTCTCCAGGGATGACCTGTTCGAACCCCATGCGTTTTCTTTTTTTCTTTCTTTCTTTCTTCTTCTTCTTTTTTTTTTTTTTTTTTGAGACAGTGTCTTGCTCTGTTACCCAGGCTGGAGTGCAGTGGCACGATCTTGGCTCACTGCCACCTCCACTTTTCCGGTTCAAGCAATTCTCCTCCCTCAGCCTCCCAGGTAGCTAGGATTACAGGTGTGTGCCACCATGCCTGGCTATGTTTTGTATTTTCAGTAGAGATGGGGTTTCACCAGGTTGGCCAGGGTGGTCTTGAATTCCTGACCTCAAGTGATCCACCTGCCTCGGCCTCCCAAAGTGCTGGGATTACAGGTGTGAGCCACCGCACCTGGCCTCCTCTGTATTTTCTACTCTGCATGCAAGTGTGCTCACTCAAAGCGGAGATCTCTGCAGCCATGGCAGGCACAGGGGCATGGGCTTGAAACATGTCAAAGCTGTGAAATCTCTGTATGCATGGCAGAGCACTGGCTTTAGACTCCAACGGTCCTAGGATCAAATCCTGCCTCCATCACCAATTTGGGGTATGATCGTGAGCAAGTCACTTCCCTTCTCTGGGCTTCCAGTTTCTCACGTGTAGAATGGAACACCAGTGGCCAGGCAGTGGCTCACACCTGCAATCCCAGCACTTTAGGAGGCCGAGGCAGGTGGATCACAAGGTCAGGAGTTCGAGACCAGCCTGACCAACATGGAGAAACTCTGTCTCTACTAAAAATACAAAATTAGCCAGGCATGGTGACACATGCTTGTAATCCCAGCTACTCAGGAGGCAGAGGCAGGAGAATTACTTGAACTCAGGAGGCAGAGGTTGAGGTGAGCCAAGATCGTGCCATTGCACTCCAGCCTGGGCAACAAGAGCAAAACTCCATCTCAAAAAAAAAAAGAATGGAACACCAGCTTCATAAGACAGTTGTCCCACGAAGATACCTGGAGCAGGGCGAACACTCACCACTCGGCAGCTGCCATCATGGCGATAGGAAGGTACGGACCTACACAGAGACCATCACCTCCAGTCCCAGCAGCTGCTGCCTATCGGGGGATGTCTACCAGCTGGTGTGGGGTGCAGCCAGGGTTAGACCAGCTGTGTGGCCTTGGACAGCTTATCCATTTCCCTGAGCTGTTTCTCTGTCCAGTGAGGATGCGCTACACAGGTCACATGTGCGTGTGTGACAGCACATCTCGACCCTTCTCCTTCCCCCCACCCCAGCTCCCTCGAGGACAAATTCCAAAGCTGGCCATATGCCCCTTCCTTGACTGCACCCTATTCCCAGACAGCCCTTCACACACTGCCCCGTGGCTATGCCAGGCTGGCCCAGCTGGCAGCTCCTGACGTCAGCAGCTAATCCGGGCAAGCTGCCAGCCAGAGATAGGGGTGAGCAGCAAAGAAAATCAGAAACAGACTTTAAGATGGGTGCCCCAGCCCCCCAGCCAGCCCTCCAGGAGCTCTCAGCAGCCTCTCACTTCAGCAAATCCTCCCAACCATGCATCCTGATGACCGGTTCCCTCAGGATTAAGTAAGGGCTGAGCAGGAGGCTTTTATTTTAAGCTGCGGCTCTGTCATCGGGGCACACAGCAAGCCACTGCCTAGCTGTCCTGCAGATTTCTCCACACACACAGCAGTGGGTGTCCACTCAGGTCTGGATTCCAGGCTGACTCCAGGAAGTCCAGACTGCAGGGAGGTAGAAGGGATGGCACAAGGGTCAAGGATCAGAGGTAGAGGGGACAGGACAAGGGCCTCAGTCTGTTGCCTCCAGCTGGCCCTGCCTCTTAAGGCACAAGGCCAGGTGCACCATTCCTCACTGTTCTTACGTCTTCCCAGCGTACAGCACGCCGGACGGTGCTATGGTTTGAATGTCTCCCCAGAATGTATGTGTTGGAAACTTAATCCCCAATGCAATAGTGTTGGGAGGTGGGGCTTAATGGAAGGTGTTTAGGTCATAAGGCCTCCACCCTCACGAATGGATATAAAAGAGCTTGAGGTGGCCAGGTGCAGTGGCTCATGCCTGTAATCCCAGCACTTTGGGAGGCTAAGGCGGGGGGTGGGGGGGATCACTTGAGGTTGGGAGTTCAAGACCAGCCTGACCAACATGGAGAAAGCCCGTCTCTACTAAAAAGATAAAAATGAGCTGGACATGGTGGCGCACGTCTGTAACCCCGGCTACTTGGGAGACTGAGGCAGGCAGGAGAATCGCTTGGGAGCTACTTGGGAGGCTGAGGCAGAGGTTGTGGTGAGCCAAGATCGGGCCATTGTACTTCAGCCTGGCCAAGAAGATTGAAACTCCATCTTTAAAAAAAAGAGCTTGAGGCCGGGCGCCGTGGCTCAAGCCTGTAATCCCAGCACTTTGGGAGGCCGAGGCGGGCGGATCACGAGGTCAGGAGATCGAGACCATCCTGGCTAACATGGTGAAACCCCGTCTCTACTAAAAATACAAGAAAATTAGCCGGGCGTGGTGGCGGGCGCCTGTGGTCCCAGCTACTCGGGAGGCTGAGGCAGGAGAATGGCGTGAACCCGGGGGGGCAGAGCTTGCAGTGAGCCGAGATCGTGCCACTGCACTCCAGCCTGGGGCACAGAGCAAGACTCCGTCTCAAAAAAAAAAAAAACTTGAAGCTGCAAATTCAAGCTCTTGCTCCCTCTCACCATGGGATGCCTTCTGCCACGTTATGACACAGCAAGAGGGCCCTCACTAGATGCAGCCCTCGATCTTGGGCTTCCCAGCTTCCTGAGTTATAAGAAATAAATCTCTTTTCTTACAAATTATCCAGTCTCAAGTATTCTGTCACACCAGCACAAAATGGGGCTGGGCGCAGTGGCTCATGCCTGTAATCCCAGCTCTTTGGGAGGCTAAGGCAGGCAGATCATCTGAGGTCAGGAGTTCGAGACCAGCCTTGCCAACATGGTGAAACCCTGTCCCTACAAAAATACAAAAATTAGCTGGGCGTGGTGGCGGGCACCTGTAATCCCAGCTACTCGGGAGGCTGAGACTGAAGAATCGCTGGATCCCAGGAGGCAGAAGTTGCAATGAGCCGAGATCACGCCATTGCACTCCAGCCTGGGTGACAAGAGCGAAACTAAAAAAAAAAAATTATTTCCTGTAGAGACAGGGTCTTACTATATTGCCCAGGCTGGCCTCAAACTCTTGGCCGCAAGTGATCCTCTTACTTTGGCCTCCCAAAGTGCTGAGATTACAGAGGTGAGCCACCGAGCCTTGCCTTTCTTCCTCTCTACCCTTGGCACTCAAGTCTAGTTCTTTAACCCATTTGCTCCTCCTGGGTCTCCCCAACTCCTTCCTGTCTCAGAGCCATTGCACTTGCTGTTCCTTCTGCCTGGAGTGCATGCCCCCACATCTCCTCAGCCTCGCTGTGTTCTCAGTGCCTGGCCTGCCCATGCGCAGCACACAGTGGCTACTCCCCAAATATACCTGCTGACCCGGCTGTGGAGAGGATGACAACACGAGTCGGGTGTGGCAGGGGTGCTGTATCACCACCAGGTGGCGTTGCAGACACGCCCTGGGCGGTGACCTCGGGTCCAGCCTCCAGATCTGTCCTCTCAGCAAAGCCTCCAGGGCCCTCCGTGCCAGGCAGTGCTGTGGGCACCAGCTGACTCGGCCGCCGCCCCTCCTGCCCTCCAATGGCCACTGGTGTACGTGGTCCAAGGGCGTGCACAGAAGCCTGGGAGGAAGGGAGGGCTGGCTGCTACCCAGAGCCTGTGCTTCTAGGCTCTTTCTGGGGAGGGAGGGGATGTCCAGGGAGTGGGGTGGGGACAGTAGCTCGGCCAGAGCCAGTAATCTGGGATGAGGGGTTCTGCAGAGGCGCCGGACTTGGAGTCTATCTGCTGTCTGAATTTGTATCCCACCACCCCCAGTCCTCCATATGCCTTTGACAAGCCTGGCTCTGAACCTCAGTTTCCCCATCTGTCAAAAAGAGAGTAGACTGGGCACAGTGGCACTTTCGGAGGCCAAGGTGAGCGGATCACTTGAGCTCAGGAATTTGAGACCATCCTGGCCAATATGGTGAAACCCCATCTCTACTAAAAATGCAAAAAAATTAGGGCCAGGCGTAGTGGTTCATGCCTGTAATCCCAGCACTTTGGGAGGCTGAGGCAGGTGGATCACGAGGTTAGGAGTTCAAGACTAGCCTGGTCAAGATGGTGAAACCCCATCTCTACTAAAAATGCAAAAATTAGGCAGGCATGGTGGCGCACACCTGTAATTCCATCTACTTGGGAGGCAGAGAATTGCTTAAACCTGGGAGGCAGAGATTTCAGTGAGCCAAGATCATGCCACTGCACTCCAGCCTGGGTGACACAGTTAGACTCCATCTCAAAAACAAAACAAAACAAAACAAAATAAAAAAAAAATTAGCCAGGTGTGGTGGCAAGCACCTGTAGTCCCAGCTACTCCGGAGGCTGAGGCAGGAGAATCACCTAAGCCTGGGAGGCAGAGGCTGCAGTGAGCTGAAATTGTACCACTGCACTCCAGCCTAGGCAACAGAGCAAGACTCTGGCTCAAAAATAAAAATTAAAAAAGTGGGCCAAGCATGGTGGCTCACACCTGTAATCCCAGGACTTTGGGAGGCCGAGGCAGGTAGATCACGAGGTCAGGAGATCGAGACCATCCTGGCGAACATGGTGAAACCCCGTCTCTACTAAAAATTAAAAAAATAAATAAATAAATAAATAAATAATAGCGCCTGTAGTCCCAGCTACTCTGGAGGCTGAGGCAGGAGATTGGCGTGAACCTGGGAGGCGGAGCTCACAGTGAGCTGAGATTGTACCACTACACTCCATACTAGGGGACAGAGTGAGACTCTGTCTCAGTAAATAAATAAATAAATGTTAAATTTTTTTAAAAAGTAAATAAAAACAAAGAATAAATGTGGACAAGAACTGGAACCCCACGGGGTGCACGGAGCAGGCCTGCCGTATCAGGATGAGGCCAAGGAAGGAGCTTTTTCAGGGGCCTCCTCGAGTAGGGGTGGTGTCCAGGTACCGTGTGTGTGGGTTGGGGAAAAGGCGGGTGGACAGGAAACCAGGGGCCCCTGGGGCCTCAGCACTGCCTTTTCAAGTGAGGCAAGATCTCTGGGGCCTCCCCTGCCCTGAGGCCCAGAGCCTGAGTTGCCCGAGTGCCTGTGTCTGACTGTGTGTACAACTGTGTCTATGTGTATCTGTGTCTGTTCCTGGGTATATGTGTGTGTGTCCAACTGTGTCTGGCAGGGTTAGAGTATGTGTGCACAAATGGGTCTGTGTGTATCCTCAACAGGGACCCTCTCAACTTGACCGAGGAGGAACGGGGAATCCCAGGGCACCAGGAGGTTTCATATTCATGCCAGGAGGGGCCCACAGGGCCTGGGGCAGCTTCTCAGTTGGCATCTGAGGCAGTGCCCTGTGAAGGCTCTGGGGCACCCTGCTTCTGTTCCAGCCCCCTAACCCCCATCCCCAGTCCATGGTAACTGGATTTTCTCTCTCCATCTCTCCCCTGGAAGGACCCAGTGCTTCCTGTTTGCATGAGATTTACATACATTTGGATTTAGATCCCTGCTTCCCTGAAGCGTACAGCATTGTTCTCACTCCTGCCAGAGTAGTCAAGGAGGCTGTGGACTTCCTTAGCGGAAGGGGGTCCAGGGATTAAGCTGGAGGGGCCCAATCTCCAGCCTCCCCTCTTCCCATACAGAGTCAGCCTGGTTCTTTTCCTGCTAGAGATATGTGATTAATTAATTCATTAATTTATTTTTTGAGAGTGTTTCATTCTGTCACCCAGGCTGGAGTGCAGTGGTGTGATCTTGGCTCCCTGCAACCTCCGCCTCCTGGGTTCAAGTGATTCTCCTGCCTTAGCCTCTCAAGTACCTGGGATTACAGGTGCACACCACCACACCCAGCTACTTTTTGTATTTTTAGTGGAGATGGGGTTTCACCATGTCGGCCAGGCTGGTCTCGAACTCCTGACCTCAAGTGATCTGCCCACCTCAGCCTCCCAAAGTGCTGGGATTACAGGCATGAGCTACCGTGCCAGGACAGCAGATGCTTTCTGTACACATTCATTTCATCCTCACAACAGCCCTTTACAGTATCTTTACACCCATTTTACAGATAAGAAAACTGAGGTTCAGAGCAATTAAGTGACTTGGTTGAGACCACCCAGTAAGCAGGATTTGAACCCAGCTCTGGTGAACTTTCTGCTGACACAGCTGGAGTGTGGGCATAGTAAGTGGGCCTAGGCACTTTCTTTCTTGGCTCCTGCCCTTGAGTAACAAACCTGGCTCTTGTTCTTTTGACTCAAGGGTCACTATGTTCCCTGGGGAGATAAGAGTAGTGGTAGTGGTGGTGGTGGTAGCAGACTTTTTTTTTTAAATTTTTAATAGAGACAGGGTTTCACCACATTGGCCAGGCTGGTCTTGAACTCCTGGCCTTGTGATCCACCTGCCTCAGCCTCCCAAAGCACAGGGATTACAGGCATGAGCCACCGCGCCCAGTCTGCTAAGTGCTTTTCAAGCATTTTTTTCAGTCTTTCCCACAACTCTTTGTGAGTTACATCTTATCACAAATCCCATTTTACAGGTGAGAAAACTGGGGCACAGAGAGGTGGAGTGAGTAGCCCAAGATGACACAGCTAAGAAATGTTACAGGCAGACTGAAACTGAGATCTATCTGGGTCCAGAGTCTGTGCTTTTGTTCTCTGTGTTGCACTGAACTGAACTATCAAGAAATGGAAATTCTAGCCGGGCATGGTGGCTCACGCTCATAATCCTAGCACTTTGGGAGGCTGAGGCATGCGAATTATCGCCTGAGCTCAGGAGTTCAAGACCACGCTGGACAACATAGTGAAATCTCTTCTCTGCTAAAACACAAAAAATTAGCCAGGTATGGTGGCGGGCACCTGTAGTCCCAGCTACTCAGGAGGCTGAGGCACGAGAATTGCTTGGACTTGGGAGGTGGATGTTGCAGTGGGCTGAGCTGAGATTGTGTCACTGCACTCCGACCTGGGCAACAGAACGAGACTCCGTCTCAAAAAAAAAATAAAATAAAATAAAAGAGGACTGCCAACCTGGCTGGCTGGGCTGGGCTGGGCAACGTAAGTTAATCTCACCTCTCGTGGGGCTGGAGGATAGACATACCCTGGATTCTAGCCACTGCCACTGCCTGGGTCACTCCTACCCTTTGAGCTTCAGTTTCCCATTTTTTTGTTTTGTTTTGTTTTGTTTTTGAGACGGAGTCTCACTCTATCGCCCAATCCGAAGCGCAGTGCAGGGTCAGGCACCGTGGCTCATGCCTGTAATCCCAGCACTTTGAGAGACCAAGGTGGGCGGATCACGAGGTCAGGAGATCGAGACCATCCTGGCTACATGGTGAAACCCTGTCTCTACTAAAAATACAAAAAATAAGCGGGGTGTGGTGGTGGGAGCCTGTAGTCCCAGCTACTCAGGAGGCTGAGGCAGGACAATGGCGTGAACTCAGGAAGCGGAGCTTGCAGTGAGCTGAGATTGTGACACTGCATTCCAGCCTGGGCAACAGAGTCAGACACAGTCTGAAAAAAAAAAAAAAAAAGAGGATTCAGGGCTGGAAGTGGTGGCTCACGCCTGTAATCCCAGCACTTTTGGAAGCCGAGTCAGGCAGATCACCTGAGGTCAGGAATTCGAGACCAGCCTGGCCAACATGGTGAAACCCCATCTCTACTAAAAATACAAAAATTAGCCAGGCATAGTGGCTAATCCAAGTTACTTGGGAGGCTGAGGCAGGAGAATCACTTGAACTGGGAGGTGGAGGTTGCAGTGAGCCGAGATAGTACCACTGCACTCCAGCTTGGGCAACAAAAGCACAACTCCGTCTCAAAAAAAAAAAAAAAAAGAAAAGAAAAGAAAAGAAAAGAAAAGAAAAGAGGATTCTGGTCCTCTGATCCTTGCCCAGCTTCCCAGGGCAGCTATGAGGATAGAAGAGTCAAGGCTGCCAGTTTCAAATGGTGTTTTGAAGTAGAGTATCATTTTCACCCATAATCTTATCCAGAAGGCCAACATATGAAACACATACAATGGGTGTTTCATCAGCATACATTTCTTTTTTTTTTTCTTTTTTTTTTGAGATGGAGTCTCGCTCTGTCACCCAGGCTGGAGTGCTGTGGCCGGATCTCAGCTCACTGCAAGCTCCGCCTCCCGGGTTCACGCCATTCTCCTGCCTCAGCCTCCCGGGCAGCTGGGACTACAGGCGCCGCCACGTCGTCCGGCTAGTTTTTTTTTGTAGTTTTTAGTAGAGACAGGGTTTCACCATGTTAGCCAGGATGGTCTCCATCTCCTGACCTCGTGATCCGCCCGTCTCGGCCTCCCAAAGTGCTGGGATTACAGGCTTGAGCCACCGCGCCCGGCCTCATCAGCATAAATTTCTAAGCTGAAGATGGGGACAGATCATTAGTCTAAAGTCACTCTAGAGGGTAAGTGTGTAACATCTGTGATGGACACACACCCTGCCCAGGGTGTGGGTGAGGGCCAGGGTACTGCTGGGAGCTACCCCAGCACCCAGTCTATCTCTGCAGTTGTCTGTATTGCATATCATCAAGAAAGAGTTGAAGCTTCCAGACAAAAAGCTGCTTTTAAAAAATGAATCCAAAGCAAACTTTGGTGACAATTCCAAGGCCCAGACAGGGGCTCCAAGTGTTCGTACAGCTCATCTGATGATTCTCGCCCTCCTGTCATCTGGGCTTCAGACTCCCCCTTGGGGACACAAGGCAGCTGGGGTCCACCTCCAGGGGCCCATCTGTTTACTTCTGCAGATCCAAATCCAATGGCCAAGATCACTTGGCCAGTGACCTGGCTCCCCACAACCTCTCAGAAGCCTGAGGGCTGCAGGCTGGGCAACAGAGTGTGTGTGGAGAGGCTTTCAAGGACCAGCCTGGGGCTCAGCTGGGATGTGGGAAGCAGGGCAGGTAGGGTGAGATGGGGTAGGATGGGTGAGGGGTAGGGAGCTGGCCAATGCCTGGGAGTTTAAAAATAAATCCTGTAGGCCTGGTGACATCACTGGAGCACAGGATGTCCCTGGCAGGGGCTGGGAGTGGCAGAGGGGACACAACAGGGGGTAGGGCAGAGAGGGTCCTGATCCACCTGTTCGGTTTCTGGGATTGTGTGTGTGTGTGTGTGTGTGTGTGTGTGTGTAGAGAGAGAGAGAGAGAGTCCTTGCCCTGTTGTCGGGCAGGCCTCACCTGGCAACCTCTGCTCGCTGGTTCAAGCCCATTCTCTTGCCTCAGCCTCTGGTAGCCTGGGATAGCAGGTTGCGCGCCACATGCCTTGGCTAAAATTTTTGTATTGTTCTAGTAAGAAATGGGGTTTGGCGTGTTGGCGCAGGCTGATCTCAAACTGGCCTGGCGCTCAACTGATCTGCAAGTCTCGGCTCCAAAATCTATTACAGGGTGAGCCACGGTGGCCTGGCCCTTTGTGTTAGAGAGACAGGGCCTGTGTTTCCTGGAGCAGAGGGGGCTGCCAGGGCCCTCTCCCCACTAGACACTTGGGAGCATTCCCACTATTGCATCTGTTGATAACCATGAGGCCCAGAGAGGCTGTGACTTGGCCTGAGCCTCCGCTTTCAGAGAATTGGGCAGCTGCAAGGACCTCCCAGCCAGCATGCCCGGCATCTCCTGAAGTCTGTGGGCATGGTCGGGAGGACCACTGGGGAGAAGGCTTGACCGGCGGATGAAAGTTGAGGATGCCAATTGAGCCAATGCTAGCCAAGGGCTGACAGGGGCTGTGCAGCAAACCCCAAGACCCCCCCCACCTGACCATCTGCCTCTGTGCCTCACCTCCACGCATGTGGGGGACTGGACAGGGATTAGTGCTGCCCCCTATTTTTACCCGAAGAGAAAAACCAAGACCCAAGGGACAAAGTGGCTTGCTCCAAGGCACACAAGGCAAGCACATCCATGCCCGCCTAGAATGGGGTCCTGGTCTCTTCCGAGCAGTCCCCCAGCTTAGCTGCTGATAGAGAGCAGGTCCACAGGCTGAGGTAGAGTCAGGGTGGGGAAGAGGGGTTGCCCAATGGAGATACAGGGATGGGGCGGGAGGGAGACCTGTGCCCTGGCTCTTCCTGGCCTCCTTCAGGTCCCCTCCTACTCCTCACCCTCCTCCACCAGGGCGCAGCACTCTTTCTGGGCACTGTGGAAACCAAAGTCCGGCCTCCTGCCCAGCCCAAGGCTCTCCGGGCCATCAAGCCTCATCTCCACCAAACCCGAACACACTCTAAAGCCTCAACCAAAGAGCTCACAGACCCTACAGCGATTGCTATTTCAGTGCCTCTGAGCAGCAGAACAAGCCCTGTTCCCTCCCGCTGGGGAATGCCCTCCCAAATCTTCTGGTAACTCCTGCTTCATCCTTCAAAATTCAGGCTCTGAGCCCCTCACTGCTCATCCAGACCTCATCATGATTTGTGATTGCGATTGTGGTAGTTTGACTGCCTGCCCCTCCTCCTGTATCAACCAAACCTCTTTAGGGCAGGAATGTATTATTATTCATGCTTTTCATGGGCCTAGTTGGGGGGGTTTGGGGCTAGGGGCCTGGATGAAGGAATTAAAACTGAGTCCTGATTTTTCTGTACCGCTCCCTCCCACCGGCAGGGACTTTGCCAGTCACACCGCCTCTCCCTGAGCCTTGATTTTTATTTAATTATGTATTATTTGAGGCAGCGGTCTCACTCTTGTCGCCAGGGCTGGAGTGCAGTGGTGGGCAATCTTGGCTCACTGCAGCCTCCACCACCCGGGTTTCAGGTGATTCTCCTGCCTCAGCTCCCGAGTATCTGGGACTACAGGCATGTGCCACCATGCCCGGCTAATTTTTTTGATTTTAGTGAGGCGGGGTTTTGCTATGTGGCAGGCTGTCTGCAAACCCCTGACTCAAAGCAATCTGCCTGCCTCGACCTCCGCCAGAGTGCTGGGATTACAGTTGTGAGCCACTGCGCCGGCCTCACCCCTCTTGAGCCTTTAAATGGGACAATAAGAGCCCATTTTGCACAGTTGGGCTGGAGGACTAGGGTCCAATACATCGCCTTAGGGGCAGGCCAGTAAAGGATACCTGTACGGGTGGGCGTGGTGCTCCGAGGTCATCGATCAGGACATTCTCTGACAACGGCTGCCAAGTTCATGCCTCATCCTGGCCCTGTCTTTCGCATCCGCATGCCCCATCAAATGCAGGGCTGGCCGGCAGTCCCCCCCACCCTGCACGCTGCCATTCCACCTGCTGTCAGCTAGCTCTCTTCCCCTAAAACCCTCCAAATGCTCCAATCATCTCAAGCTAGAAGGTAAGTAGAAGGTAGCAGCACTTTCAAAGCAGAGGCGCCAGGCCGCCATTCCCCAAGAGGCCTGGTGTGGAACCCCAGAATTAACTTTGCTCAGCAGCTTCCCCGTGGCCATGGCCCCTGCTGTAGGGGAGCCTCCTGGGGCCCGACAATGGGAAGCGCCCGATGATGTCCTAACCTGGGGAAGAAGGAGAGGAAAGATGCCATGTGTGGGATGTGGGTGGGCCATGACCTCAGGTGGCAGCTACCTCCTGTCCTCTGTTGCTTTCCCAAGGGTGAGGCAATCCAGCCTGGACGCAGGGGCCTCCTCGGTCCTGGCAGCAGGCGCTGGGCGTGGCTTCCCTGCCTTGGCCCTCGCACTTGAGCGCCGGCTGGTGCAACTGGGGCCCGCGGCCATCTCTCAACACTGAAGCTCTGTCCTGCGGAGACCACAGAGGGGGAGCTAAATAACAACCCAGCCTCGGGCCAGGCAGGCGGTGGGGCTCACGCCTGTAACCCCAGCACTTTGGGAGGCCCGACGGTGGCAGCCATCACGCTGAAATTCAGGAGTTCGAGACCAAAGCCTGACCCAAACATGGACGAAAACTTGTCTCTACTAAGAAATACAAAAATTAACGCGGGCGTGGTGGCGGCATGCCTGTAAATTCACAGGTTTAACTGCCGGGAGGCTGGGGCCCAGGTGAATCGCTGAATCCGGGAGGCAGAGGTTGCGTGAGCCGAGTCCGCGCCATTTCTCTCCAGCCTGGGCAACAAGAGCGAAACACGCGTCTCCAAAAATAAAACAATAAAAATAACCAGCCCGCCCTTGAGGTAGGGCGGGTGGCTGCCGCGGGGGCCTCGGGGCAGAAGACGCGCTCAAATGGGGAAGAGCTTGCGGCCGGCCCCGGGGCGGAAGTCCCTCGTGGAAGTGAAGTCCGAGGAGGAGGAGGAAGACAAGGAGGAGAAGGAAGAGGGTTCAGCGGTCTCGAAGCTGCGGCCCGGGCAGGAAGTGTGAAGATGCCAGGTCCCCGGGGAGGGCAAAGGGCGTGTGGGCCTTAAAAGGCCGCAGAGCGGTCGGGGCCGCCCACTCCGCGGGCGCCGGAGGCAAGAGGCCCCCCCCGCCAGGCTTCTCTCCACACCCCGCGCGGCCATGGGGAGTCAGCCCGGGACTCGCTGCCGGCAGGTGTCCTCCCCGCCCCCTGTCCCGGCTGGCTTGGCGGCCGGCACGACGGGCGCGGAGGGGGTCGCGCCGGTGTCACAAGGACTGAACAGGCGCGCTATTCGGGGAGGGGGCGCCCCGGCGCTGCCCCTCCCCGACCCGCGCTGACACCCCGCGCCGTCCGTTACGTAACGCCCCCTCACGCCTTCCCTCGCGGACCCGGGCCCCTCCACCGACGCCGCCTTGCCTGCCTGGGTTCCTCCGCGTTCAGCTTTGCGCCTAAAGGGAAACTGAGACCCTTTTCCAGCAGAGCGTGGCGGGTGGTGCCCGCAGGGGGTGGCTGTGACCGTCCTCCCTAGGATTCTTGGGTCCCTAGGGGAGCCCGGACTGCGGGGGGAGCCCCAGGTCCGCCTGGGGGACTCGGCTTCCGCCTGTGTACGGCGTTCTTCCTCCCTGGCCTGGACTCTGGGGGCCCTGGAGCCTTCCGTGGCCGCTCCACCCACAACCATTTGTGCCTGGGCCACCATGTGCCTTAAATTATAAAATCGGGCAGTGACGCTCAGTAGGGGCTGGTTTCTCCACCTTCCTCTGGGTGACCTTGGGCAGATTTCGCCTCTCCGAGCCTCAGTGTCCCCACCAGTCTAAAATGGCCCCTTCCTTCTAGTGTGGTGGGGAAGAACAGCAGCATGTCGACACCCGGTGAGTACTTAGCCAGGTAGCTGTGAACTCTCCTTATCTAACCCTCCCTGCCAGAGGCCTGCCACAGCGCCAGACCTGGGCCTGGTTAGGTGGTGCCCAGCTGGGCCAGTCAGCTCCCTGTGGACCTTGGCCTTTGCCCTGGGAACACGTGGTGTAGGCCTGCCCTGTGGCCCAGGAGCTGCAGATGCGGCTGGTGCTTTGTGGCCTGGTGGTGGTGGGGAGTGGGTGCTTCCCTGTCACCCTCCGTACAAGACCCTAGAAGCATCTGAGGGTCCCTTGCAGTCCCATTCATCGTCTTACTGAGGTAGCTCACCCAGAGCCCGTTTCGAGCATCTAGGAGGACAAGCTGTGAGATGAGGAAGGTATCTGCCCAGGCCTTCTCTGAGCTCCTCAGACACTGGGAACCTCAGTCTCTTCATCTCTTCCTTGGGCATAGATAACATATCTTCTTCCCTTCCCTCCTGCTTGGCCCCTGCCAGCATGAGATGAAATGTCACTCTCCCTGCTCCCACAAATTGGCCTGGACATGAGCCCAGGGCTTTATGCTCATTTTACCTTTTTTTTTTTTTTTTTTTGAGGACAGTCTTGCTCCGTTGCCCAGGCTGGAGTGCAGTGGTGTGACCTCAGTTCACTGCAACCTCCACCTCCTGGGTTCAAGCGATTCTCCTGCCTCAGCCTCCTGAGTAGCTGGGACTATAGGTATGCACCAACACACCCAGCTAATTTCTGTATTTTTATTAGACATGGGGTTTTGCCATGTTGGCCAGGCTGGTCTTTAACTCTTGACCTCAAGTGATCCTCCTGCCTCAGCCTCCCAAAGTGCTGGGATTACAGGCATGAGGCACCGCACCCGGCCTCATTTTACCTTTGAGCAAACATATGAAGGGAGAATTAGTGTCCAGGCCACACAGCACCAGCCCCGCCTTTGACAGTTGAGGAAACCAAGAGGTGGAGTCGCTCTTCCAGGCAGGGTGACCAATCATCCTGCTTTGCTGGAAACTGAGGGGACCCAGGCTTTAGTGGGAAAACTGGGAGTTACCCTATCTCCACTGGCCAATGACTGTCCATGTTCAAAGTCTGAGGCCGGGTGCGGTGGCTCACGCCTGTAATCCCAGCACTTTGGGAGGCCGAGGCAGGTGGATCATGAGGTCAGGAGATGGAGACCATCCTAGCTAACACGGTGAAACCCTGTCTCTACTAAAAATGCAAAAAATTAGCTGGGCGTGGTGGCGGGCGCCTGTAGTCCCAGCTACTCAGGAGGCTGAGGCAGGAGAATGACGTGAACCCGGGAAGCGGAGCTTGTGATGAGCCGAGATCACACCACTGCACTCCAGCCTGGTTGACAGAGCAAGACTCCGACTCAAAAAAAAAAAAAAAAAAAATCACAGTGTTGGTTGGGCGCAGTGGCTCACGCCTGTAATCCCAGCACTTTAGGAGGTCAAGGTGGGTGGATCACCCAAGGTCGGGAGTTCGAGACCCGCCTGGCCAACGTGGTGAAACCCCATCTTTACTAAAAGTACAAATATTAGGCTGGGCGTGGTGGCTCACGCCTGTAATTCCAGCACTTTGGGAGGCTGAGGTGGGCGGATCACCTGAGGTCGGAAGTTCAAGGAGGCTGAGGCATAAGAATCGCTTGAACCTAGGAGGTGGAGGTTGCAGTGAGCCGAGATCACGCCATTGCACTCCACCCTGGGTGACAGAGTGAGACTCCATCTCGAAAAAATAAAATGGGCGCGGCACCTCACACCTGTAATCCAAGCACTTTGGAAGGCTGAGGCAGGTGGATCACGAGATCAAGAGATTGACACCATCCTGGCCAACATGGTGAAACCCCATTTCTACTAAAACTACAAAAGTTAGCCAGGCATGGTGGTGTTTGCCTGTAGTCCCAGCTGCCTGGGAGGCTGAGGCAAGAGAATTGCTTGAAGTTGGGAGGCGGAGGTTGCAGTGAGCCGAGATCACGCCACTGCACTGCAGCCTGGCGACACAGTGAGACTCCGTCTCAAAATAAATAAAATGAAATAATAATAATAAAAATAAAAAATCACAGTGTTGACCGGGCATGGTGGCTCATGCCTGTAATCCCAGCACTTTGGGAGACCGAGGCAGGCAGATCGCTTGAGCCCAGGAGTTTTGAGAGCATCCTGGACAACATAGGGAAACCCCTTCTCTATCAAAAATTTAAAAATCAGCCGGGCGTGGTGGTGCAGTCCTGTGGTCCCAGCTACTTGGAAGGCTGAGGTAGGAGGATCGCTTGAAACCAGGAAGCCAATCCTTCAGTGAGCACTCTAGCCTGGGTGACAGAGAAAGACCCTGTCTCAAAATAAGTAAATAATAAATAAATAAAAATAAATGGCTGGGCGCGGTGGCTCAAGCCTGCAATCCCAGCACTTTGGGAGGTCGAGACGGGCGGATCACAAGGTCAGGAGATCAAGACCATCCTGGCTAACACGGTGAAACCCCGTCTCTACTAAAAAATACAAAAAAAACTAGCCGGGCAAGGTGGCG